>NC_000083.6:26948475-27260142 GCF_000001635.26 Mus musculus
GTCCTGTTCACGAGGCGATGATGGGAGGCCTAGTTGGTTTTGGGGGTCCCTCTGTCCCCCTCCCCCGTCTCTCTCGCGCTGTCTCCGGGCGACGGGGCTCGTGACAGAGGCGGCCACGGCAGCAGCGGTCGCCTAGCAACGGCGGCGGGGCCCGGGCAACGGCGGCAGCGGCGGGAGCGGCGGCGGAGGGAGCCGTTCCCGCGGCTGTCACCGCGCGGCCGTCCAGGCCGTCCCGGGCCCCGCCACCGCCCCACCGCGTCGGGCGGCGCGAGCCGGGCCGCCGCCCCCTCTCCCTCCGCACCCGCCCCTCCCCCGCGCAGAGCGGGCCCCTCCCCCATCGGGGGACACCCTCGACCCCCCGGGGGGCGGTGCGAGGTAAGGGCGGGGCCGGGCGGACGAAGCGCGCGCGTGGGGGGCTGCGCGCGTGGGGCGGGGGCGCGCGTGTGCGTGGGTACGGGAGGGGCCTGGGGAGGCCGCGGTGGCGGCGGCGGCGGCGGCAGCTGCTCCCTCCGCATGTTCTCGCTGCATCTTCCGAGTGGGGGGAGTTATGGTAACCGGAGCGGGGGGGGGGGGCAGTAGAGGTCGGGAGGGAGGGGGTCTGGGCAGCTTCCTGCTTGTGACCGCGCGTGGGGGCGGCTGGTGTGAGGGGGTCTTGGAGCCCTACTGGAGGGCCAGCCCTGGTGTTTGCGTATGTGATCTTGACCGTGGTTGTGCCCCTGTGTGTCGGTGCATGTGCACATGGGGCCCAAATCCTCTTGCACACGTGTAGCCAGCACTGTGCAGGTATGTCCTGTCTTGCCCCGCCTCTGCCAGTTAACAGCCTGAGGGCCTGTGGGGCCAGCCACCGGTTTATGGGGCAGTCTGTGGACATACTAATTCATGTCACCTCTGACCCTGAGTGTGCATGTCCCCGGTTGAGGTTGATGTGTAGGAATGTGTGGCTGGCCAAATGAGAATTTTCAGTGTCCCTGGTGGCAGGTGTGTGTCTTTGCATGTGTGTTCCAACACTGGCCTGAGAATCTGTGTCAGTCCCAGCATGGGTGTCCAGGGCGTGTCTGGATGTGGGTGGTGGTATGCCAGTGTTCCGGTGGTGAGGACAAAGTGTGTGAATGGTTCCTTACAGTCTGACTGCATGAAACACCTTTGGACTAGGCAGATATGAGCCTCTCTGCCTGGCCCCTAGATGGGGACAGAAAAGCTTGAAGGGAAAGAAGTGAAGGGGTAGAGGGAAGTAAGGATGAGAGTCACCAAGAGGAGGAGAGCAAAGAGCAAGGGAGAGAGAATGTCTGGAGAATGGGAATCTAAGAGCACTGAGCTGGACTTAGAGAAAAGAGGGCAGAGGACAGGGAAGTTGGGAGGTAGCTGAAGAGCCAGGCCTCTCTGTGGAGCATTCTGAGAGGGTGGAGAGAAGTGGATGCAGGAGGGCCTAGGCTGCCCCGTCTGTAGGAGGCTATCCAGTCACAGAGGCTGCTTCCCAGTGAGGCCTGTCACCACGGAGACTGCAGAGCGTGCCCTCCCCCCAGGTTCTCTGCTCCCTCTCTAGCCCAGCTCCTCATCTTCCTCTGGCACCCTCTCTCCCTGGCTCCCTTTGAGAGCTGTCAGCTGGATATGGAGAAGAAAGGCTACACGTAGGGTAGGGATTTGGGGGATTGGAGGGTAGGAGAAATGTTTGTGGGTGATGTCAAGATTAGAGACATTGGAGAGGCGGAGTCCAAGCCCTTGCTCTGTGTGTGTGTGTGTGTGTGTGTGTGTGTGTGTGTGTGTGTGTGTGCAGGGTGTGTACTGTGTGGGTGTATGCACAATGCCTATGTTACGGGTCTGTGTAGGTGGCTGTTGTGTGTGTGCTTGAGTGTATCTATCATGCAGGGATGGGACATAGAGACCCAGCATGGCAGTGTGTGCTTTTCAGGTTTGCTGTGTGTACATGGCTGTGTGCTTTTCTCTGTCTATGTCACCGCAGGCAGCACTAATGACAGGACACCCCATGTTCCTGTCAGTCTGCCCTCTCCTGTGCTTTTTGCCTCGTTCTTGTGTCAGAGTCCTTGGGAACATGTGTGTGGCCTCCATGCACCTATGACTTATTTTTGAGGTCCTGATATGGTGTGTCTTTCCTCCAGGAACTGTACAAAGCAATTAGCTGATTTTGCCCCCTCTGCAAATGCTTGTAGTTCCAAAAGAAGGTTTTAGTGGATTTAAACTTAAGGCCTCTATGCCTTTATTAGAGATGCATGTGTGTGAAAATAATGGCTGACCCAGGTTCCCTGGAGTGAGAGTAAGGCAGCCATACCTGAGAGATGCAGAAGAGTGGATGAGGAGGGAGCCATGCGGGGCTCTGGGTGACACAAGGCTCACTAACACATTTGCTCCTCATTTTTTTGTTTTATTTGTTCTGTTTTCCTGGTAGCCATCACAGATGCTGGTGATTAGAGTCATGGAAAAGCTAGAAGAAAGCTGGGGGGGGGGGTGTTGAGAGGAGGGAGCTGTCCCGAGTCAATGAATGTGTTTGTACTGTTAATGTGAAGGATGAGTGTTTGTGCTTTATCTGACCATGGTCAGGATGTATGTGTACACGGTGCAGGGGCGACCCAGGGGGCTACAGCCTACTTAAGCATGGGTCTCAGGGTTTACATGTCCATTTATGTAGGGTACTGCCCACATGATGGCCGCAGAGTCCACTCCAGCAGTTCTCATGTGGCTGTCTGAGTTCAAGTGTGTCTACCCCATGGCAGTGCTCACAAATGTCTAGGCATGTGGGGGTC
The DNA here is from genome assembly GCF_000001635.26 of Mus musculus. Classification (NCBI taxonomy): domain Eukaryota; kingdom Metazoa; phylum Chordata; class Mammalia; order Rodentia; family Muridae; genus Mus; species Mus musculus. Next base: position 26,951,235 of record NC_000083.6, read on the forward strand.
CCCATGCTCAAGGCTGTCTGTACGTCTCCCCGAAGCACATACTTTCCTATTATTTCTCCTAATGCGGCTGTGATATACATGGTTGCTGTATTTTTGTGCTCTACACACGATTCCTGGGAGACTGAGAGGGTTCTCGTCTCGGGATCCAGACTTGCTTGTGTGTGCAAACCTGAATCTGTCCGTAAAAGGAGCAGGGAAGGACCGGCTCTGAGGCAGTGGGCAGTCTGGAAGCAGACATGAAAATGTAGTGGGGTTTTCACTGTTTTCTTCTGGAACCTAGCGGGTTAACAAGCCGTTCTTCCGGTCGCACCCCCCCCCCCCAGCCTGTAGCTTCTTGTTGCCATGGAGATGGTGGCCCCGCCCCTGATGCAGCACCAGCCCCCCCATTGGCTGCAGTGGTGACTGTGGGGCTGAGGGGGGAGCCCAGGCCTGGGCAGCCATTCTGGAGCTGGAGCCGGAGCTTGGCATCCCCCCACTTTCATTCTCCTTCAGCCCTTCGGCCCCTCCAAATTCCCTAGCAGCAGACCTTCGGCTCCCTTCCTCTAAGCTCCTGTTCCTTCGATTCTTGACAGGCTGAGCTTCATCCGCATTCACCTCCCCCCCACCCCCCCTTCTCGCCAGCCTTTACTTGGGAGTCCCCAGAATCCCACTGCCCTTCCTCCCCACTCCCCTGCATTCTTTTCTTCTCCAACCATTCACTAGCACTGCAGTGCACGTGGAACCGGCTCTTCTGCCCGCTCCCTATCGGTCCCTTCCTCCGATCTTCTGTTCCCCTCACTCAGCACAGGTCTCTTCTGAGACCTCCCCCTCCAGTCCTGGGAGGGGGTCATGGGAGGCAGCCCTGGACCTCCAGACAGACAGGGTCTCTGGGAGGTGTGGGGCAGGGGGAGGATGTGCCTAGCTGGGAAAAGAGGAAAGCCCATCCATGGGCAATGACCTTTAACCTATCTCCCCAAGCAAGCCCCTTCTTTTGGGTGGGGGACAGGCAAACTGAGGCTCCCTGGGCCGTGGGTAATCTTCATTAGGGAGGTTTCACTGACCCTCCTGACTATGCCCCCCTGCTGACTGACTGCCTATCCAAGTCATGGGCTTAAGGCCTCCCACCCCGACCCCGTCAGGGGGCTCCGGCTCAGGTTCCTTGCCCCCTCCTTCCCACCGCCAGCCTCTCCGCCGCCGCTGCTCTTCTTGCTGCTTTCCGGGGGGTAGGTGAGGCCGGAGCTGAGGGACCGAGGGAGGTGGCTAATACACTGGCCCAGGGTGGAAGTCGGAACTCATAGTTCCCCAGCCCCTTCCCCAACTTTCTGTTGGGCCCTTTCCTCCCCTCCAGAATACCACTTGGGTCGCTCGAGGAGGAAGAGTGTCCCAGGGGGGAAACAGTACAGCATGGAGGCCGCCCCCGCTGCGCCCTTCCGGCCCTCGGTGAGTGAATGAATGCCAGTGCCTGCCAGATGTGGCTCAGCCTGACCCTATCTCTCCCAGCCCCAGCTGGAGCCCCATGGTTCTGAAAGAGAGGACCAAGGAAGAGTGTGCATGCATCCCCACCTCTTTGGTTTACCCCTTCTTGGCTCTGCCCCCTACTTCTTGGACCAGCCCTCCCACCTTTTCCAGCTAGTTTGTGTGTTTGTGTATCTGCTCACATCATACAGCACCCGTGGGAGCAAGGAAGACAAACTGGTGTCAGGGCTCCTGTCCCCTTTCCTCTTCTCCATGTTCTTCCAGGGATTCCTTGCCAGCTGAGGGTGTCCAGGGAGACTCTGAGCCGCCCCAGTCACCCCTATTCCCATTTGCTCCCCAGCAAGGCTTCCTGAGCCGGAGGCTAAAAAGCTCTATCAAACGTACAAAGTCACAACCCAAACTTGACCGGACCAGCAGCTTTCGACAGATCCTGCCTCGCTTCCGAAGTGCTGACCATGACCGGTAGGTACTGGACCTGAAATTAGATGGGGACTGAGAGGAGTGGGGGATTCCCTGAGAACAAAGGTTAACGGGCTCATGTTGGTCGGGGTGCAAGAGACATCTGAGAGGAGCTGGCCTAAGCCACGAGTAACCAGAAAGAAGTGGTGACAAGGAAGGACCTGCTGAGGCAGGGAAGGAGGCGAAGGTGAAGCCAAGGAGGGCAGGACTCGTGGGGAGGAAGGAAGGTGGCTCCCACCCTGGGTAGGACTAGTGACAGAGCTTACTGGGTGGTGAGAAGAAGCCAATAGGACCCACCCAGGTGGGAGGTGAAGAAGGGCAGGGATTAGGGACAGCAGGCTGGACATGGGTAGCTGGTGTTGAATGAGAAGGATGAGGGCTCTGAGGTCCCAGTAGCAGGGCCAGTGGGGAGCAAGAGAACAATAGGAAAGGTAGCGTCTGGTATGCAGGTAACAGAATGGGGACAAAGGCTGGGGTTAATTCAGGGCCTGAGGAATAAGGAAGGAGACCTGGCTGCTTGCCTTTGTCCTTCTCTGGGCTTCCCCTAGTCCAGTCACTCCCTGGAGAGAGTCTGTCCTTTTCCCTTGTGTCTGGCTGTCCTAGGGACTGAGCAGGGTAGGAAGGTTGGGATCAGGTGAGTCACACCTTTCCCTGCCCCCTTCCAAGTAACCAGTGCTGGATTTGGGGCTGGAGGGGGGGGGGTGAGGGCATGGTATTCCTGGCCGCGGGGGCGGGGGGGGGGGGCGCCGGGGGAGCGTGGTGCTGACGGCAGCCAGAGCCTGTGATGACGGGGCTGCTATAAATAACTTCATGGAGGCTCCCACACCCGAGCTCCCCTCCTGCTTCCCCATGCTCTCCATCTTGGTCCCCTACCCATTTCCACACCACTTGCTATCTATCCTTTCTCCCCTTGCTCGGGTACCTCAGCCCGGCTTGTCCTGTGCTCCCCGCGCAGCACAGCGCAGCGCAGCGCTGTCCTCTGCACAGCACACGCTTGCTCTTCCTTAGCCTTACTGCGCCTGCTTTTGCCCCCTGCTTGCTGTTCTGCCTCCCCTTCTTCCCAAGTCTGCTTTCCAGCCTCTGACCTTTACTCTGCCCCGTCTGCTCCTTTATTTGCCTGGGCCTTTCTCTCTTTATCTCTTGGTTGTACTAAAAACTTACTTCATTTATAGTTTGAATCATAAAATGTTTATTAGGCACTAACTGTGTGCCAGGTCCAAACCAAACATTACTGTATTTCCTCTGTGACTCGAGTCTTTGCTTCCAATTTTTTCCTTTATATTGAGATTCTCATTTCTGGAGTCACCTAGACATGTCCAGGCCATTTTGTTTTTTCTTTCTTCTCTTTTCTTTTCTTTTCTTTTCTTTTCTTTTCTTTTCTTTCCTTTTCTTTTGTTGTTGTTGTTGTTTCGTTTTCGACATGGTTTGTGTTTGTTTTTAAAGATAAGGTCTCACTGTGTGACCCTGGCTAGCCTGGGGCCTGCTATGTAGACCAGGCTGGCCTCAGACTTAACAGGGATCTACCTGTCTCTGCCTCTTGAGTGCTGGGATTAAAGGTGTGTGTTACTACGCCCAGCAGTTCTGAGCTATTTCTAGGTATCCTGAGTATGAGTTGATGCAGATAGGTCTCTTGAAGGGTTTTGGTTCCCCCCTGCGCCCCCCACCCCTACCCCGTACCTCCCACATCCACAGGAGGAGCCTGGGCTTCCTCTGGTGAGCAGAGTCCTCAGTGAGGAGAGAGGACCTTCCCTGATGTTTTTCTGACCCCTGTGCTGCCAGGGCCCGGCTGATGCAGAGCTTCAAGGAGTCACATTCCCACGAGTCCCTGCTGAGTCCCAGTAGTGCTGCTGAGGCCTTGGAGCTCAACCTGGATGAAGACTCCATTATCAAGCCAGTACACAGCTCCATCCTGGGTCAGGAGTTCTGCTTTGAGGTAGTAGCCTTTGTGCTGAGATGGACTGAGTGGGCAGGGATGCAGGAGGGTGGGGCCTCGAGGGCCTGGAGTACGGGCATGTGGAGCTGTCAGGGAAACAGCTGGACCAGGGAGGAAGGTGTGGTGTAGTCTCCAGCCTCTAGGAATCACCCCTCCTTGGAGCCCCACCTCAAATCCACACTCCTCTCCAGGTAACAACATCATCTGGAACAAAATGCTTTGCCTGTCGGTCTGCAGCTGAAAGGGACAAATGGATTGAGAATCTGCAGAGGGCTGTAAAACCCAACAAGGTACTGGGGAAGAAGGGAACCAAGGAGGCTGGGGGCCTAGTGAGCTAAAGGGTGGGGATTTGGAAGGAGGGCCCTGGGGTGACTTCCATTATTCAGAATTCCCCTTTATTCCCTTTTTCCCCCAACTGCTACCTTCCATCATGCTCTACTTCCCTGCCATGAAAGCCATGAGCCAAGGATCTGATGGAAGGCCTCGCTCACACCTCACACCTAATGGGTGGTCTTCCAGCTGCACTCGCAGTACTTTGTGAACCCTGGCTCTCTTTATAAAGTCTACCAAGTACAGTTGGCCTTGGTGACCTCAGGGTCCCCTTGACAGAGCCAAGACTTATGTTCCCTGAGAAAAAGCTGCCAGTCTGTCAGCTGGTCTGACTCCAGTTTGTAGCAGGCTCACAGTCCTGGCCATCTTCCTCTTTTTCCCCCAGGGCCTTTATTAAGAAATCCCACTTAAAATACTAGACACAATCTGAACCACACATGGCCCAGGTACCACACTGCTTTCCACATAGTGCCGTAGCATGTGACTCTCACCAGGAGCTTGGGCCCTCCTCAAGTCAGCCCTCAGCTCACACTGTACTGGCCCTAGTACTTTTTTTTTTTTTTTGAGACAAGGTTTCTCTGTGTAACCCTGGCTGTCCTGGAACTCACTCTGTAGACCAGGCTGACCTTGAACTCAGAAATCCACCTGCCTCCGCCTCCCAAGTGCTGGGATTAAAGGCATGCGCCATCACTGCCCAGCTGTTGGCCCTATGCTTAACGCAAGTATTATTTTGTTTTGCAACATCTGATGTTTCTGTGGGACTTTCTCATTTGTATCTTTGAGGTCTTCCTTACTTAAAAAAAAAAAAATGTTGCAGGCCGTGGTGGCATAGGCCTTAATCCCAGCATAGAAGCAGGTGGATTTCTGTGAGTCCAATCCAGAGTGAGTTCCAGGATAGTCAAAGCTGTGTGGAGCGATCCTGTTTCAAAAAAAAAAAAGTAAATAATCTAAAAACTTCCATATTTACTTGTAGGGGGGGAAACGGGGGAGGTCACAGTGCTCACGTGGAGGCCAGAGCCCCTCCCACTCTGCTGTGGGTCCTAAGGCTCACACTCACACTGGCACCTTCACCAAGGAAGCCATCTTGCTGGCCCTCAGTGCGTTTGACTCATCACCTAAGCATCTCCTAGCATTAATCCTGTAGGAATTCCTTTCTCTGTTAGCATCCAAGGCTGCTGTAAAAAAAGTCACCGTGAACTGAGCCAGCCAAAGCTCTTCTCTCACAGATCAGGGGTCTAAAGTCCAAGATGAGCAAGGCCATGTCAGTTCTGAAAGCTGTCACCTTCAGTCTGTCCCTCTTTACATGGCTAGCTTCCTTCTGTATGTCTCTAATGTGATAAAGTCACCAATTGCTGGATTAAGAGATGACATTAATCAAGTATGCCCTCATCTGAATTGACATCTGCCAGGACACTATTTCTCAGATTCTAGAGAGAAATAATTCGCCACTATTCGAACCCAGTGTACTTACTGCTCTCCTTACGGCCACCATCTTGATCTCGTGTGCTCACTGTCTTTCTGGTGTGTCTGTCTTCACCCTTTTATCTGCCCCAACCACTTCCTCATGCCAGGACAACAGCCGCCGAGTAGATAACGTGCTGAAGCTATGGATCATAGAGGCTCGAGAGCTGCCCCCCAAGAAGAGATATTACTGTGAGCTGTGCCTGGACGACATGCTGTATGCACGAACCACCTCCAAGCCCCGCTCGGCTTCAGGAGACACCGTCTTTTGGGGCGAGCACTTTGAGTTTAACAACCTGCCTGCCGTCCGGGCCCTTCGGCTGCATCTGTACCGTGACTCAGACAAAAAGCGGAAGAAGGACAAGGCTGGCTACGTTGGCCTGGTGACTGTTCCAGTGGCCACCCTAGCTGGGCGCCACTTCACAGAGCAGTGGTACCCCGTGACCTTGCCGACAGGCAGTGGGGGCTCTGGGGGCATGGGCTCGGGGGGAGGAGGAGGGTCAGGGGGTGGCTCAGGGGGCAAAGGGAAAGGAGGTTGTCCTGCTGTGAGACTGAAAGCCCGTTACCAGACGATGAGCATCCTGCCCATGGAGCTGTATAAGGAGTTTGCAGAGTATGTGACCAACCATTACCGGATGCTATGTGCAGTGCTGGAGCCTGCCCTGAATGTCAAAGGCAAGGAAGAGGTGGCCAGTGCACTGGTTCACATCCTGCAGAGCACAGGCAAGGCCAAGGTGAGCACTGTGGCCCCAGGGAAAGCTGGCTTGAGCATGGCTGCCAGCTTGTGGGCGGTGAAGAGAGAATAAGATCATGAGGTTGGACTCTGTAGAGGCTGACCCTGGGGTTTTCCTGGGCTCCAGGACTTCCTTTCAGACATGGCCATGTCAGAGGTAGACCGATTCATGGAGCGGGAACACCTCATATTCCGAGAGAACACGCTCGCCACTAAAGCCATAGAAGAGTATATGAGACTGATTGGCCAGAAATACCTCAAGGATGCCATTGGTACTTCAGGCCTTCTTCCTGAACCTCCTTGTGCCCACCCCACCTCCCCTAAACCTGGCTTCCCAGACCCCATATCCACCTTCCTCAGAGTCCCAGGACCCCAGCCTCCAACCATCTGATTCTGCCATTCCTCCAACCCAGGGAGCCCCTGTCCCTGCCCTTGGAAAGTGTGACCGCTCCCTGTTGTACATCCTCCCAGGGGAGTTCATTCGTGCTCTGTATGAATCTGAGGAGAACTGTGAAGTAGACCCCATCAAGTGCACAGCGTCCAGTCTGGCAGAGCACCAGGCCAACCTGCGGATGTGCTGTGAGTTGGCCCTGTGCAAGGTGGTCAACTCCCATTGGTGAGACTGGGAACGCTGGGCTGGGGGGCCAGGGCTGGGCAGTTGTGTGTTCATCTGTTCATCCATCTGTCCATCCTCAGAGGACTGAGCATCAGTACGGGCAAAGCATTTTCTGGGGTATCATAGAACAAAGAGGTGAATGAGGGCTGCTTCCTGACCTCAGATGGCCTCTAACCAAAGTGAGCAGGGACACACGAGATGCAAGAAAAGCCACAGAGCCATTATGATGTGTGTTAAGGGAGGGCCCCTGGGTAGATAGAGCAGTGATGAGGTGCCCAGGGCTGGGCTGTGAGGACCGGCTCAGGAGCTGGCATCTGTACACAGTAGGCAAAGGACATTTCCAGGGCCGTGAGATAGCACAGGTGTGATGTGAGGAGGCCTTTGAGCTTCAGAGGATGGCTGGCAGCTGGTGCACATGGCTCTAGTGGAGGCAATAGGAGAGAGCTGTGCTTTGGGAATGAGAGAATCTGGAAGTCCAGGGCTCAGGAGTCTGCAACTGTCAAAATGCTTTGGGGTAGCTTTGAAGGAGTTGGTACCAGGAGGAAGCATGACTGAGACTGGCTCACAAGTCAGTGAGCTATATGGGGAGGGAGAGAAAGCAGCCCAGACCATTGGAGGCTCTGGTCCAGGTGTGGAAACCAGATGTTGGATCAGGGTGTAGTTAGAAGGCCTAGAAAGGGTCTGCTCAAGACCAGCTAGAGGAAGGATCAAATCAGTAGGGGTCGTCTGAGGGGTTGTGTGGGAGTCAGGATGACTCAAGAGGTCATGAGACTGCAGTGCTTAGGAGACCCACAGCCTCATTGACAGAACCAGGGAGTCAGAAGGAGGAGCCAGCTGGCAGTGTGGGGGCGATGGTGAGCTCTGTTTTACACTAGTCAAGTTTAAGGTGTCAGTGGGACATGGAAGTAGCACTGGGAGGCGGGAAAGAGTGAGCTGAGCCATTCCAGGGACTGGGGATCATGCCTGGGGCACGTCCATCCCCATTTCCCTGGAATCCAGAAGAGTTGGGGGGTCCGAGCTCCCTGTACCTCAAGTGACCCTCCATCTCTCTCCCATCTCTGTCTCTTCCCTGGTGTCTGTTTTTCTTCTCCTCCTTTCCTTGTCTCTCTCCCACCCTCCGTCTCTCTCCCACGTGTCTATCTCCCCTCACCCCTCTCCCCCTCTCCATTTCTCTCTCCAGAATCTGTTCCTCTACTGTGGCCCTCTTCTTCAGCAGCCTCCTGTCTTTCTCCTGCAGTCCCTCCCTCCCGGTCTCTCTCACCTGTCTCCACACCCTCACCTTCTACCACCCCCTCAGCATGTTCCCTGAAAGCTGAGGGTCTCTGGGGCTCAGTCCCGGTCTCTCTTTCTCTCTTTCTCTCTCTGTCTCCCCACCCCTTCCCCCCAGCGTGTTCCCGAGGGAGCTGAAGGAGGTGTTTGCATCTTGGCGGCTGCGCTGCGCAGAGCGGGGCCGAGAGGACATTGCTGACAGGCTGATCAGCGCCTCGCTCTTCCTGCGCTTCCTCTGCCCGGCCATTATGTCGCCCAGTCTATTTGGGCTTATGCAGGAGTACCCAGATGAGCAGACCTCACGAACCCTCACCCTCATCGCCAAGGTCATCCAGAACCTGGCCAACTTTTCCAAGTGAGGGAAACTTCAGGAAGGGTGGGATGGCCGTGGGCTTCTGGAAGGGTCTCCCAAGTCACCACAGCATCTGTGCCCCTGTCCAGGTTTACCTCAAAGGAGGACTTCCTGGGCTTCATGAATGAGTTTCTGGAGCTGGAGTGGGGCTCTATGCAGCAGTTCTTGTATGAGATATCCAACCTGGACACCTTGACCAACAGCAGCAGTTTTGAGGGCTATATAGACTTGGGCCGCGAGCTCTCCACACTTCACGCCCTGCTCTGGGAGGTGCTGCCCCAGCTCAGCAAGGTCAGTGGAGGTCCCCTCTGTCCCATCTCCAGGTACTTCCAGAGGCACCTGGGCTGAGAGATTATCTCTGCACAGAACTCTTGTCACCTTCCTGTTCCCAGAAATGTCACCACCACTTCCAGTACACATCACAAAACCTCTACCCATGGCCTCTGAGGCCCTCTTAGAACTGGGCACTTACTCATCAAGTGACAGCCTTGTCCTTCCAGGAAGCCCTCCTGAAGCTGGGCCCACTGCCCCGGCTCCTCAATGACATCAGCACAGCCCTGAGGAACCCTAACATCCAAAGGCAGCCAAGCCGCCAGAGTGAACGGACTCGGTCTCAGCCCATGGTGCTGCGAGGGCCATCAGCCGAGATGCAGGGCTACATGATGCGGGACCTCAATAGGTGAGCACCCTGCTTCCATGCTGCTATGCTCTAGGAGCCTGAATGCTCCTGGATGCTTCTCGCTGGGCCTGTCTGTATCTCTAGCGCTCAGAAGGGAAGAAGGGAAAGTTCTTAGGGACAGTGGTAAGGGTGCAGGCAGTGGGACCCTGCCACAGCTGGCTCACTTGGTTCCCTTGCCAACCTACTGCTTGTCCTTAGGCTGTGGCTCAGCCATGTGGTACCTAAGTCATCAGGTGTCTCTAAGAGACCTAAGCCCCTGCTCCCTCATACCACCTTGCCCCAGAGAGCTCTCCACGATCCAGCATTCAGAGAAGCAGCAGGTGGAGCCGAGTGGGCCCTGGAGCCCAGCATCCGATTTGATGAGGGAGGGCAGGGAGGGCCTGGGCCTCAGCTCAGACGGTGTCCTTCATCTTGTGATTACTCTGCTGTTCCTCACCCGTGTCTTCCGTCTACAACACCACGCCCCTCCCTCCCACCATTCCTCTATCATCTGTCCACACCGCTCTCCTTCTCCTGTCTGTGCTTGCCCCTTTGCATCTCTCTCCAGCTCCATCGACCTTCAATCCTTCATGGCTCGAGGCCTCAACAGGTGAGGGCTCTGTGCTCCCCACCCTCTGTCCTGCTGCACTGGCCTTCACCCACCTCTGCTCCTGTCCTTCACAGTGCACCTCATCTCCTCCACGCCTGCCCAGACCAGCCCTCACTCCTCCTTCTCCAGGCCTTAACGCCCTTCCTAGGCCTTGTCCCTTCCCTTCTCCCATCCTCCCGGCCTGCCTCTTCAGGGCTGCCACCACCAGCTCTCGGCCCTCCTCCCCCGTGGGCCCCACTTTCACCTAAGGCCAGCACCAGCCCACAGGCTCAGGCGCCAGTTGTCCTGGCCTCACTCTGCCTGTGTCCCCCTTTGCTTCCAACAGCTCTATGGACATGGCTCGCCTCCCCTCCCCAACCAAGGAAAAACCACCACCACCACCACCCGGTGGGGGTAAAGACCTTTTCTATGTGAGCCGGCCACCACTGGCCCGGTCCTCCCCAGCATACTGCACGAGCAGCTCGGACATCACAGAGCCAGAGCAGAAGATGCTGAGTGTCAACAAGAGTGTGTCCATGCTGGACCTTCAGGGCGACGGGCCTGGAGGTCGCCTTAACAGTAGCAGTGTTTCCAACCTGGCAGCTGTTGGGGACTTGTTGCATTCCAGCCAGGCCTCGCTGACAGCAGCTTTGGGGTTGCGGCCTGCACCTGCCGGGCGCCTCTCCCAGGGGAGTGGCTCTTCCATCACAGCAGCTGGCATGCGCCTCAGCCAGATGGGGGTCACTACAGATGGTGTCCCCGCCCAGCAACTGCGCATCCCCCTTTCCTTCCAGAACCCTCTCTTCCATATGGCTGCTGATGGGCCAGGGCCCCCAGCAGGCCATGGAGGGAGCAGTGGTCATGGTCCACCTTCCTCCCATCACCACCACCACCACCATCACCACCACCGAGGGGGAGAACCCCCAGGGGACACTTTTGCCCCATTCCATGGCTATAGCAAGAGCGAGGACCTCTCTTCAGGGGTCCCTAAGCCCCCCGCCGCCTCCATCCTTCACAGCCACAGCTACAGCGACGAGTTTGGACCCTCTGGCACTGATTTTACCCGCCGGCAGCTCTCGCTTCAGGACAGTCTACAGCACATGCTCTCCCCTCCCCAGATTACCATCGGTCCCCAGAGGCCAGCTCCCTCAGGGCCGGGAGGGGGCAGCGGCGGGGGCAGCGGTGGGGGCCAGCCACCCCCCTTGCAGAGGGGCAAGTCTCAACAGTTGACAGTGAGTGCCGCCCAGAAACCTCGGCCGTCTAGCGGGAACCTGTTGCAGTCCCCGGAGCCAAGCTACGGACCTGCCCGTCCTCGGCAGCAGAGCCTCAGCAAAGAGGGCAGCATTGGGGGCAGCGGGGGCAGCGGGGGCGGAGGGGGTGGGGGGCTCAAGCCCTCCATCACCAAGCAGGTAGGTGAGGGCAGGGTGAGGTGGGGCGGGTGACAAGCAGGGAGGGAAGCAACAGTGTAGTCTGGTGTGACAAGTCTCCTTCTTTGTGGCCGGTAGTCCCACCACTCAAGAGGCAAGATGGAAGGAAGCTAGGGCTAGGTAGTGAAATTGTCTCTAAACAAACAAAAATCTCACAAACATAAGAGGGCCCTCAGCAATGTCCCATGAAGTGTTGAAGTACCAAGGATGTGTAGATGAACAGTTGAGGACCCCAGCCTTAGCACTTCATCCAGGCAGGCAGCATAACTTCACTAGTTCAGACAGAAAAGGGCTAAGGCAGGGGAGCAGGTGTGGGGGGATCATTTGTGTTTTCTTCCTCTGAGCACGCCCTCCCTCTCCCACCTTTCTGCTGTCTGCCCTTCCTCGCTGGTCTCAGCATTCCCAGACTCCATCCACGCTTAACCCCACAATGCCAGCCTCGGAGCGGACCGTAGCCTGGGTCTCCAACATGCCTCACCTGTCGGCTGACATCGAGAGTGCACACATCGAGCGAGAAGAGTACAAGCTCAAGGAGTACTCCAAGTCCATGGACGAAAGCCGGCTGGACAGGGTACGCTGGCCTTCCCTCTGCCCGTCCCTCCTTTACCATGCCAGGGGAGGAAGGCCGTCAGTGCTTCCAAGGGAAAACACCCATGCTCAGTCAACAGGGTAAAAAGAAGCAGACAGTCCTCTTTTCTATTAAGAGTAGAAAGAGTCTTTTAGTCCAACTCTCTCTGTGGGTTATCTATACTATCTCTACTAGAGATGGAGAGAGCTGTTTCGTTTCAGCTCTGAGGAAGAGAATTGCTCCAGGATTAGGGCATATGTGGAAACCACCCAAGCTGAGCCTGCTAGCACAGGCCTGTGAACTGTTTGTTACTCAGGAGGCTGAGGCAGGCAATGTCAGCTCAAGGCCAGCTTGGACAACCTAAGGAGACCCTGCTTCAAAATAAAAAGTGAAAAGAAAGCTGTGGGGCAGATGTTTGCTAGGACGCATGAGGCCCTAGGTATCAGCAAATTCTACCAGAGGGCTAAGCACTCTTGTCCCAAGGCAGCCATCTATCCCAGGCCATGAATTCCCTCTGCTGTTCGCCTAGAATGGCATGGCTTAGGAGTAGGCCTTCAGAGCATGGTAAAGGCCTCTTTTTTGGTTTTTTTTGAGACAGGGTTTCTCTGTATAGCCCTGGCTGTCCTGGAACTCACTCTGTAGACCAGGCCGGCCTCAAACTCAGAAATCCACCTGCCTCTGCCTCCCGAGTGCTGGGATTAAAGGCGTGCACCACCACACCCGGCCTTTTTTTTTTTTTTTTTTTAATTTATTATTATACATAAGTACACTGTAGCTGACTTCAAATGCACCAGAAGAGGGCGTCATATCTCATTACAGGTGGTTGTGAGCCACCATGTGGTTGCTGGGATTTGAACTTGGGACCTTCAGAAGAGCAGTCAGTGCTCTTACCCACTGAGCCATCTTGCCAGCCTGGTAAAGGCCTCTTAGGTCGCCTCTCCCAGCTGTATAGTAGATGAGGAAAGCCCAGTTCAGCACCACACACAAGAGCTTCTAGAAGGGACAATCAGCTGGGAAGATGCACTGCCTATGGCTAGTGGTGCCCCGTGTGACCCCTGTGTGTGCCGCTGCAATTCAGGAGCTAAAGCTTTAGCGTTATTTAACTGCTGAGTAGCTATGTGTAAGCTGGGAATAGAGATAGTAATGGGGCTTTGGGTTTGATCCCTAGCACCAGAAAAAAACAGAACATACAAGTACTACATGTATTGACTACATTAAGCCACATGGAAATGAAGAGCCTGGTCTGAGCTCTTCTGTTCCTGGAATAGTTGTATTCTCAGTCTGGGAGCCCCTTGACTTCTTGTCTGTAGGACAGGACTAGGGAGGGAGTCATACCCGAGACAGCACCTGCCCCCACCTCACCCAGTGTGGCTTGTTTTTTTTCCCCTATCCCCATGTGCTCAATCTTGCTTTGGAATGTTTGTCCCTCTGGCTTTAATCTGTAGAGAAGCTTCTCAGGGAGTGGCCAGGAGTCTTGACAGACCCTGTAGCCCCATATGCCCCACGCATGCGTGAGAGCAGGGCACACTTCGAAGGTGTGGGGCTGACTTTGACTTTGCACCACCTTGAAGAAGCCTCAGTATTATTTCAGAGCTTTCTTAAAAGCAGATAAGAGTGTTCAGTAGGCAGAGAAAGGATGGGGGTACTCCTTTGCCATGGCTGAAATGACAGGGATGGGAGTGGGCTGGTAAAGCCAAGGCTGGGCGCCTCTCACAGTACGGGGTCATGTGCCCGGCGGGCAGGTGAAGGAGTATGAGGAGGAGATACATTCGCTGAAGGAGAGGCTACACATGTCCAACCGGAAGCTGGAAGAGTATGAGCGGAGGTTGCTGTCCCAGGAAGAACAGACCAGCAAGATCCTGATGCAGTACCAAGCCCGCCTGGAGCAGAGTGAGAAGCGCTTGAGACAGCAGCAGGTGGAGAAGGACTCCCAGATCAAGAGCATCATTGGCAGGTGAGGGGCGGCCCGGGGAGGGAGGAGGGGCTGAGGCTGCAGGGAGAGGGAGAGGGGGAAACCTGCTTAAGGCATTGAGCTGCTCTTACTGCGGCCCGCCACTGCTTGCACACTAACTCCTGAAGCCCTAGAGATACACCAGTGACTGTAGCCTAGCCACCAGTGTCTGGACTTAGGCCTGGACTCCCTATCAGTTCTTCTTAGCCCAGCCTGTGGGGTTCACCACAGAGCTAAGAGGCAGTTCCTAGCCACAGGAACTCTTAATCACTCCTGTGTCCCTGGCCAGAGCTCCTTGCCCAGGCTTAGAATGGGTTCCATTAGAGGGCTTTTAGCTTGTCAGTGTTCCAAAGAACCTGCCTCCTCAGGGGCTATCACAGCCAGCGCCAGCTGCACCCAGATCTGCTGTAATGTTTTGAGTGAGATTTAATTAGAAGAAAATGGTCTCTGCCTGAGACACTTGAAGTCCATGGCAAGGACTCTCTTATGAGATGAGTCCTCAGTAACTCGTGCATGGTGCACGGGGCCCAGAAGCTCCATCTCTGCACACAGGGTCTCTAGGAGGCCGGCTGAGCTGGGGGATCTGGCTGGCAGGAGACTTTGAGATACAGAAACCTAGTTGTACAGAGTTGTGCACACTTTTGTGGTTTTTTCCAGACAGGGTTTCTCTGTGTAGCCCTGGCTATCCTGGAACTCACTCTGTAGACCAGGCTGGCCTCAAACTCAGAAAATTGCCTGCCTCTCCCTCCAGAGTGCTGGGATTAAAGGCGTGCACCCACACTACCTGTTTACTTGTGCACACTTTGAATCCAAGCTTTCAGGTGACAGAGGCAGGTGGATCTCTTAGAGTGTGAGGCCAGCCTGGGCTACATAGAGAGTTCTAGCCAGGGCTGCATAGAGAAACCTGTCTCAACAAACAAACAAACAAACAAACCAAACAGACAAACAATGACATAGAAATCTCACCAGGAGCACCCATGGCTGTAATCCCAACGTTTAGGAGGCGGAGGCAGGAGGATACAGCTACACAGGGCGTTCTAGGCTTCCCTGCCTAGAATGTGAGACACTATCTGAAAACCACAAATCAAGTCTACTTTCATGAGTTTGAGGGATGAACTCAAGTGCTTAAGAGGATATACAGCTCTTCTAGAGAATCTGAGTCAAATTCCCAGCACCCACTTCAGGTAGCTTATAATTGTCTGGAACTCTAGCTACAGGGGCATCTCATACATCTGGCCTCTGCAGGCTCCTGAACTCGTGTGCACAGACCCACACACAGATACACACAGTGAAAAATATATATAGGCTTGGCGGTGGTGGTGACACAAGCCTTTAACCCCAGCACTCTGGAGGCAGAGGCAGGCAGATCTCTGAGTTTGAGGCCAGCTTGGTCTAATAGAGTGAGTTCTAGGACAGCCAGGGCTACACAGAGAAACCCTGTCTTGAAAAACAAAGCTGGATATGGTGACACATGCCTTTAATTCTATCACATGGGAGGCAAAAGCAGGCAGATCTCAGTCTAAGGTCAGCCTGTCTACACAGTGAGTTCCAGGCCAGCCAAAGATACACAGTGAAACTGTCCCCCCAAAAAACCAACCAACATACATACATAATTACATACATGTCTTTAAAAAGGCCCCAGAAGGTAGGCATGAAGATCCATGGGAGAAAGTGGAAAGCAAGACTCTGGTGACAGGCATCTTTTAGGTAATGGGGGAAGAAGAATTCTGCGAGGGGAAATATCAGAGGTTTTTCCAGATATGCAGGGGTTCCCCAGGGTCAAAAGTACCTCAGGTGGGCTCTGAGTCCGTGCCCGCCACTAACCCCACTGAAGCCCGTCCCTTCAGGCTGATGCTGGTGGAGGAGGAGCTGCGTCGGGACCACCCCGCCATGGCTGAGCCGCTGCCTGAGCCCAAGAAGAGGCTGCTCGACGCTCAGGTGGAAATTACAATGTCATTTATCTTCTCCGTGTCCCATCCCCATCCATCCCACCGTCTCTGTGCACTCACCGCACCAGCCGCGCCGCCCTGGCCCCATCACCGTCTGTCTGTCTCCTGTTGTCCTGTCTGTCTATTCATCTGCATCCCGTTGTCTGTGCCTCCGTCACTCCTGGCAGAGCCAGCCTTACTCCTGTGCCTTCCTGTCCTGTCTTCCCACTCTTGCCTGCATCTCAGGACCGCCTGCCACCAGAGCCTCAGCCTCTCAGCTCCCCTGCCTCCTCCCAGCCCACTCCTGTCTGTTCCTTCAGCTCTTCTTAGCCAGAAGGCTGAAGGTTCTCCTGGATAGAACGGAGCATACTGTAATCTGAGCTGTCATTTATCTAGCCCTGGGTACCCTAGAGACTCAAGGTTCTCTTGACTCTTGACTCTTCAGATCCAAAAGGCCTCTCCTGGAGACCCCTTTCCATAGTTGAAGTTCAACTTCCCTTTGACCTGTGGTGTTTCCCGAGGCTACTGTCTAACTCCTTGTGGCCACCCTCTCTGCTCCTCAGCCAGCTTCCAGGCCTTTCTGCACCCTGGCCCCTGCTTCCCTCAGATCCTGCTCTTTCCTATCCATACTCCTCCTCCCTTTGCTCTAACCACCAGGCATCCCTGCCACCACCACCAAGCTTCCTGACCCCATGACCCCACTCTCTCCCCCTGCAGCTCCTCATCAGGTAATTCTCCTGGTTCCGCTTTGACCACGGGCGGAGGACACTGGGGGAGGTGACTCCGGACCACTGCAGGTTGGTGGTGAAGCCCACCCCCTCCAACTCTCTGGAGCCTCTCCCCTCTCACTGCTGTGCACCACACCCAGAGACCCTCCACAGACCCCTCCCTCCCGACACCTCCTGCACAGACCCCTTCCCAAGGTACAACCAGAGCTCACCTGCTGACACCCCACACCTACCCTTTGATGCCTAGTAGTACCAAATTGGACCCTTAGAAAGACCAAGCAGAGTTACAGGCTTCCCAGTTCTCTCCAGACTGGCCCACCAGCCACCTCCTGGCACCACCCTCCTTTCCTCTACCTATCCAGTGTCTGTCTGTCACCCCCCATTTCACCAGAGCGTCCTTGGGAGCTGGGATGTTGGAGTGGGTGGGACAGGGTGGAGGGATACTGCGCTGGGGCCAGGCTAGAGAGCTGTGCTGACTCCAGCAGGTAGGTCAGGTTCCTGCTTCCTCTCCTGATCCCTCACCCCCTCCTGCTGTGGCCTTCTTTGCTCCTTCTCCTTTGCACCTGTGAGGCAGAAGGAATCTGAGGCCTCCTTAGTTCTGCTGGGCGGAAGCCCTGGAAGAGCTGCTGTTGAGATGTCCTGGCAGTGACAGAGCAGGCAGCACAGGCGAGCACAGGTCCTGGGCAGATTTGAGGCCGGACTGTGAGTCACAAGTGAGGGAAAACTGCTCCCTAGAATGTATTCAGGGGCTCAGTCGCCAGATTTAGTACCAGGCAGGGACACCAGGAACAGCATGTTAAATAGCCTCTTCTGGCAGAGCCCAAGTTGCTGTTGGTAATGCCACTCATCTCTCCCACTGCCGCCCAGGAGCCTTTCAGGACACATATCCTACCTAAAAGCCAGTGAATAGGGAGCTGTCGGGTCCACCTGTCCCGAGGCACGTTTCTGTGGGAAGGATCTGTGGTGGGCAGTGGCTCCACAGTGTAATTTTTACTCTCTGCCTGCCCGGCCTCTGTCACAGTTGTCAGTGATCTGTAAATAAATGCTGAGAGACACCAAGGAGCCTCACCATTTAAAGAGGACTCCTGCAGTGAATTCTTTTGTAAAATGAATAATGGTACCCTAATTTATCCAGTTTCTAAATTTGGGTTCATGAGGGCGTAGGGGGCATGCCCATGTGTCGTTATGAGCAGACATGCAGAGTGGAGACGATCTGGGGTTCCTTCCCTGCTCTCCTGCTGTGTGTGCTCAGGGTCTTCCACGACTGACTGCCTGGGACATACCCTGAGCCCAGAGGGTAGCTTGTCTAAGGTTATATTTGGGGTGGCCTTGTAACAACAGGTGAGTCTTTGATTCTGATACGGAGGTGGGGGAAGCTGATCTCGGGAGGCTGCATTTTTTTTGTGTGTCCTTTGGAGATAGGGTCAGATATAACTACATGCTGCCCTACCTAAATGTCTTGTAGCTTAGACAGTAATTTGGTTATTTGTTCCAAACTATTTGTAGGCTTTGATCTCACTGCAGCCCAGCTGCTACTTAAACCTAATAGAATTCATTTTAAGTTGGATTTTAAAGGCCAAGTACGTGTCCAACATTGTGGGGCCACACGGCCCCCTCTTCCAGCACAGACACAGAAGGCTGCGTTGAGAGGAGGAGCCATGAAGTGGGTAAAAGAGCCATAGAAGCTTCTGAAAATAGGCCCAAGAGTGGCCTCTAGGGTCTGCTACTCAAGCTGGAAACCTGGGGAGGGGAACCAAGGCAGAAGAAGGATGGAGGGTTGGGAGGAAGGGACAGCCAGTCTGGGAATTCACTCTGGGCACAGTGAATGGCTTTAAACCAGTGGTTCTCAACCTGTGGGTCATGCGCCCTTTGGGGTCTAACAAGCCCTTTACAGGAGTTCCCACATCCGATATGTACATTATGATTCATAATGGTAGCAAAAGTACAGTACTGAAGCAGCGACAAAATAATTGGATGGTTGGGGTGACCACATGAGGAACTCTATTAAAGGGCTGCAGCATTAGGAAGGCAAGGGCCACTGCTCTAATATTGGGAGTCTTCCTACAAGATGTCGCTCCACATCACCTCCCAAATCCCTTCCTGTTTCCACTACAGTCAAACCTAGTTTGGGATGTTATATTTGAAAGGTCCACTCTGATAGCTGACAAAACTGAATGACAACGTCTATTTAGGGAAATGCCTGTCTTTCAAACACAGTAAGTAGAACTCTGTGCACAAGGCTTCCTGCCACACAGGCCCTCAGGGAGCACACATACAGAATGAAGTCTGTTTGCTGGCATAGGTTAAGTCCCCTCCTACAGACATGTTTTCCACCAATTTGTTTAGTACAGTCTTTTTTTTTCACAGATAAAGGAAAACTCAAGTCCTGGTTTTGTTCAAATTATTAACAAACTTCCAGATCTGTAGGGGTTTGCACTAATGAGGTTTTACTGTACTGCCTCCTCTGTTTCCTCAGTGCGTTCTGGGAAGTTCCTGCCTGGGGTGGAGGGTGCTGGGAGGGGGCTCCATGGAAGTGGGGCTGAGGGGGGGGTAACAGTTCCTGAAGTGGGCATTATATTGGAGGGAAGGTGAGAGCTAGCAGGTTTTGAGCTGGTTTTCTGGTGTAAGTCTGGTTCAAAGGCTCCTGGTAGGAGTTGGGGTGAGGTTTCCTGGAGGTGAGAAACAAACAGGAGAAGGGTGGACATGGCTGTGGCTGGGCTGGGTTTGGGTGAGCACAGCTTGGGGCCACATCCTGGCCCCGCGAAGCGTCTCAATAAGTCCGCGCTCTCCTCTTTGGTGTCTTGCAGGAGAGGCAGCTTCCCCCCTTGGGTCCAACAAACCCGCGTGTGACGCTGGCCCCACCTTGGAACGGCCTGGCCCCCCCAGCCCCACCCCCCCCACCCCGGCTGCAGATCACAGAGAACGGCGAGTTCCGGAACACCGCAGACCACTAGCCCACCCAGCATCACAGACCTCCTTCCCTGTGCACCCTACCCCAGCCCACCCAGCGTCACAGACCTCCTTCCTTGTGCACCCCACCCTGGAACATCACCAACCACCAGGACTGGACGTCGCCAAGGGACAGCGGGATTGTCTCCCTTAATGCCTCCTTGGGGCACCCATCTGCCGACCCCACTACTCCATTCTAGGAGGGAGAGTGGGACCCTCAGCTGCCCTCTTTCACCCCAGTACACCACCTACCCCACACAGACCCCTTCACTCTGGGGTGCTATCCCTGTCCTCTGCCTCATAGTTCCCCTGAGCACTGGGGGGACAGACCCTCACCCCCACACTGGGGGTGTGGCACCTCCAAACTTTCAACTTCAGGGTGATTTTTTAGCAGTAACCAGAGCTGACAATCTATAACTCCCCTCTACCACCCCATTTTGGCCTCCCCTGCCCCCCCTTGTTATGGGGAGGGGACCCCGGGTGAGGGGGCCCTATTACCCCTTGATTTCTCAGGAGCGTCTGGGGGGGCTCAGCACGCACAAACTCCTTCTCCTCTTTCCACTCTTACATTAACTCTCCCCACCCAGAACCCAGATGGGGTGGAGGGGGCCACCGGGGCAGGGAGGGGGCGGCAAGGGGGGAATGGGAGTTGCCTCCCCTTCTTCCCACACCTGATCTGCTCTTGGCTGGTCCCAGAGCGGGGTGAGGGGGCTTATGCCCCCCCCTCCCCCAGTGTGTTGGGTGGGGTGGAATTGAGGTTTGGATGAGGGGGTTAGGGTATAGGAGGCCATGTGTGTTGGGTTGTGGAGGGACAGACTAGCTGATCTGCCCTACCCTGACATGCAGCCAGCCCTCTACCCCTTCCCTCTCTTGTCTCTACTCCCATGGGGAGGGGGGAACTTACTCTAGGAAAAGCCATGTCTCTCTCCCCCAGGATGGGGGGACCTGTGTTGGAGGATGGGTGTTTGGGGGCCCCCTTACATGACTCTGTCCCCTGGGGGAGGTAGGACAGGGCTGGGCTTCCCTCTCACCCTCACCCTCACCCAGTCTCCCTCCCTCCCGCCAGCTCCATGCTTTTTCGGTGTTTTTCTGTACATAGCTCTCTGGCGGTATAGGGGAGGTAGGATGGATGGGGTTTGGGGTGGGTAGGCCATGGAAGGGGAGAAACCCCTCCCGGGTACCCCCTCTTCTCTGACTGCTGCCCCCTACCCAGCCTTGTCTCTTCACTCCTTGCGTTTGGTATTGAGAATTCTTCCCAGACTCCAGACTCGATCTTTCTTTTGTATGGACAGCTCTCCTTCGGTCTAACCCTCTACATACACCCACCCAGCCGGGGCCAAATTTATACTTATATAAAAGTTGTAAATATGTGAAATTTTATCCCATGCCCTTTCCTCTGCTTTCCCCATCAGGCCTTACCCTTGAACCTCCTCCCTCCTCTTTGGCTGTTGTAATTATCTGGGGTTTGTACTGTACATAATTGGGGAGGGGGGCTGGGAGGCGACCCCTCTGTACAGAGCTTCCTGGCTCCCTAGCCCCACCCCTCACTTCCCTCCCCACCCACCACCTTAAGAGTAGGGAGAAGATCTTCTTACTCTTTTTTTTTTTTTTTTTTTTTGCTGTTTGTTTACTCGTTCTCCTTCCTGCCCCTGCTCCCAGACTCTTGGTCCCCCACCACTGCCCCCCCTTTTCTCCCACTCCCAGGCCCATTTCCTTTTTTTTTTTTTCTTTTCTTTTCTGGAGTGTGTGGTGAAACAGAAAAATCATGTTTAATAAACGGAGATTGTTCTTTTATCACTGGGCTGACTTTTATTTATTTTTGGATTTTCAAGACAGAGAGTCTCCTTGTGTGGCTCTGGCTGGCCTGGAACTCTGTAGACCAGGGTGGCCTTGATTGAACTCAAGAGATCTGCCTGCCCCTGCCTCCAAAGTGCTGGGACTAAGTGCTGCCTCCCCCGGCGTTGGGCCGACTTTTTAGCCCGGGGTCTCCAGAACGACCTGAAGGGTGACAGGGACTACTTTTGGAAAGAACAGTCCTCTTACATTACACACTATACCACCCAGTCAGGAGAACAATATATACCGCAGGGTCTTCCTGGTGAAACTCACACTCCCGCTCTCTCTCCGCCGCAGCACTGGACTCGCTTTAGCGCCCCAAAGACTCCAAGTGCAGGGTCTGTGCAAGACCCTCTTGACTTAGGGCTTAATTGTGAGGACGCTCCTCTGCGAAATGGAGGAAAGGACCCAGGTCCTCAGCAAGCGTGCGCTCCAGACTTCAGACCCGGTTGTCCCGCGTGCACGCGGAGGGCAGCAGCACCTACCTCGCGCGGCGGGACGAGGGAAGCAAGCCTTACTGCGGAGCCCGTGGCTCCCCTCACTGCTACTCCAGAACTGAGGGAACCGCCTTCCACTTCCGCCGCCCTCCCCAAGCCCCGGCCCTCCGTCCGCACAGCCAATGAGGAGACGGCTTGTAGGCTGCCGCTCTCCCATTGGCTGCAGAACTGGTCCCGCCCTCCGTGCCTGGCCGCATTGGCGTCCGGCGGAACTGCGGTAGCTTCCGGCCGGCCAGGCGCACTGGCGGTTGAGGTGCTCCGACGCGGTCGCGCGTGCGGTGGGGGCGTGTCGGTGGGACGTCGCGGGGCCGGAGCTCACTGAGCCGGCCGGAGCGAGCACGGTGAGGAGGGGCGAGCGGTGGCGGAGGGCGACCGGAGCCGGCGAGGTGGGGCGCCATCCCTTCCCTCCTTAGCTTCCGCTGGGCCTGGAGGTGTAAACCCTGGTGTTTTGTTGGGTTTCCTGGTGGGCGGAACTAATATACAGAAGCTTGTCACCGAAGAGTTTTCAAGGGTCGGTGGCGAGCGGCTTGAGACAGGTCTCATACCCCGAACTTGTGTGACCCCAGTCTCTTTCCTCCGCAGCCTTCACCCCGTATAGAACCCTGCACTGCCCGACTCCCCGGGATTTATTTCTCTTCCCGAGGTAGCCATGGATGCTTCGACTCCTTTGCCTCCCGCATCCTCATCTCCGAGATGCAACCCAGCCCCACAGACAATCCACATTGAGTTCCCTCATCATAGCTCTTCGCTGCTGGAATCCCTGAACCGCCACAGGCTGGAGGGAAAGTTCTGTGATGTGTCCCTCCTGGTTCAGGGCAGGGAACTTAGGGCTCACAAAGCAGTGTTGGCTGCTGCCTCTCCTTACTTCCATGACAAGCTGCTTTTGGGGGATGCGCCCCGACTGACTTTACCGAATGTCATCGAGGCCGATGCGTTCGAGGGACTGCTTCAGCTCATTTATTCAGGAAGCCTCCACCTGCCGCTGGATGCCCTCCCTGCCCATCTCCTTGTAGCCAGCGGCCTTCAGATGTGGCAAGTGGTAGATCGGTGCTCAGAGATTCTTCGAGAACTAGAAACGTCTGGTGGGATTTCAGCCGGTGGAAGAGCCTCCAGCCTCACACTTATTTCCACAACATCTTCAGGAGGCTGGTGCATTCGCTCTTCCCCTTTCCAGAACCCAGTACGCTCCTCTGCTTCTACAGAGAATTCTGTTCTCCCTGAGAGCCCCGCTGGAGGGGAGGGGAGTGAACTAGAAGGAATGTTACAGATTCAGGTGAAAGTAGAGGAGGAAGAGGAGCAGGGGTCAGCAGCTCCACTCTTTCAGACTCCTCAGCCGGAGAGAGTGTCGGGAGGGGTTTCCCAAGCTTGTGGATCCCACCCATTGCCTACACCTGCTCTTCCCAGCAAGCCTTCAGAGGATGAGAGCTCAACAGTAGATCCTCCTGCCCCTCCTGTACAAGCTTCCCAAATCTTATATGTGAATCAGGAAAACGTTGAGTGTAAGGAGGAGATAGCAAGAGGCACAAAGGAAAAGACCAAAGTACTATCTGGAGAGGACTCTGAGGAGAAGGAGGAGCTGAGATACTTGCTGTCCTCAGGAGGAGGGGAATCGTCTGGGGCAGGAGATCCATCGTGGAAACCAGTGGATCTTCATGGGAATGAAATCCTGTCAGGGGATGGAGGACCTGGAGGAACAGGGCAGGCTATGCATGGGCCTGTGAAGCTAGGAGGGACACCCCCTGCAGATGGGAAGTGCTTTGCTTGCTTGTGTGGAAAACGGTTTGCAGTAAAGCCGAAACGAGACCGACACATCATGTTGACGTTCAGCCTTCGCCCTTTTGGATGTGGCATCTGTAATAAACGTTTCAAGTTGAAGCATCATCTAACAGAGCACATGAAGACCCATGCGAGAGCTCTGCATGCGTGTCCCCATTGTGGCCGTCGATTCCGTGTCCAGGCCTTCTTCCTTCGCCACCGGGACTTATGCAAGGGCCAGGGCTGGCCCACTTACCACTGGACTTACAAATGACTACTGGTGCTCTCTAGTGATTTCTAGGACAAGATAGCCCCTGCTGCTGCTGGACTCTTACCTTCACCACCTCAGTCCTGGATTGTATAATCATTCCAAGAGATTATATATATTGTCATGAACCCCTTACTCTTGGGTATGGGTCTCACCCTGGTAGTCCAGGTTTAGACAGACTTTAGAAAATCATGCTTCTGGTCACTTAACCTAAATGGCCCTTTTTGTATTGATAGCCAGTGAAGGAACTGCTGAGCTCAGATTAATGAGAGAGGAGTTGGGGCATAGTCACCCAGTAACTCTTAACTTCATCTTCATGGGGGGGAGAGGGAGCTGGTCTCCAACTAGGAATGCATTTGATTCAGAGCTCAAGTAATTGCCAGACTAAGGTCTGAGCGGCTTCTCCCTCCCTGTTAGCAGTATTCTGTTTCTGTACTTTCTGTCATTTTCCAGATGCTTTTTAGGTTCTCACCAGTATACACCTTTCCCAAATATCCTTTTAAAAATACTTGAGTGGGGCTGGAGAGATGGCTCAGTTATTAAAAGCACTCTGCTCTTCTAGAAGTCCTGAGTTCAATTCCCAGCAACCACATGGTGGCTCACAACCATCTAAAATGGATCTGATGCCCTCTTCTGGCATGCAGGCATACATGCAGACAGAGCATTCATACATTTAAGAAAAATGTATTTGAACATGCAACAAGTGTGGTGCACACATTTAATTACAACACAGAGGAGGCAGAGGCAGGTGGATCTCTTCTAAGTTCAAGGCCAGCCAGGGCTACACATGGTGAGACCCTATCTTTAGGGGTAAAAATAGTACTTGAGCACTTTAGCAAACTGAGCATTTCATATTCTATTCTGAAAGTCCATAGTAGAGTGTATTCCCTCAGCAGCCTTCACCTTGTCCGCCTTTCACTACCACTGATAACTTGCTTATGATCACAATGACAGATATGACCCACGAACTCAGGAGATGGCAGGTGACCTACAAAGCTCTCAGGGTGGCATTTGCTCTCTGAGCAGATCGCCCTGCTTAGAGGAACTCAGGGTTGAAACCACACGTGGTGAAGTCTGCAGAGGAGCTACAATGGGACCGTACTGCTTTCTTCACCCACACTTGGTAGAGGTAGAGGGGTAGATAGTAGAATGGAGGTGAAGGGAAATTTAAGGTTGTTAATAAACTCTGCCCTGAAATCTAAACTGACAGTAGACTGGCTTGAGTGAGTGCTGTGGAGATGCAGAGCTGAGCTGCAGGAGAGCTGAGCTGCAGGAGATGAGTGTGTTCCTTTCCCAGCCAGTTACATCAATGGGAGAAGAGTGAGCTGGTATCAGAGACTTGACATGGAGAGTGCTATCCTGGACTCGGGCAGGCCCTGCTGCTGCTGAGGACCCTCAGGTGAGTTACTTTATGTCTCAGAGTCTGACCTGCTGCTACTGCTTGGTTCTCTGTCTTGGTTTGTCGAGATCTCGTCTTACTATATAGCCCAGACTGGCCACAAACTCAGGATCCTCCTTCCTCAGCCTGTGTAATACTAGGATTACAAGCACATATTGACATGTCAGGTTTATGTCCACTTTTTGAAAGGCTTTGGGTCACATAATATTAGCTTAAATTATTTCCTAATTTCTGGCAGTATGCATAATGTTAGATGGCACTTTGATTTATTCTATAAATACTTAGAACAGAGCAGTGTGCGAGCCCCTGGTTTTCCCTCATTGGAACAATGTCTCAGTGAGTAAGAGTACTCAGTGCTCAAACATGAAGACCTGAGTTCAGATCCTAGCACTCACGGAAAAAAACCCAGGTTTTGGGCTGAACAGAGGGTTCCACGGGCACCTACTGACAAGCCTGACATCTTGAGTTTGCTCCCCAGAACCCACATGGTGGAAGGAGAGAACCTGCTGGGGGCAGCAGGGCAGCCTGCACAGGAGAGGAGTGGGGGAGAGGAGGGAGGGAGTCAGGCATGGGTGGTCCATGTGGTTCACAGCTCTTGACTGACTAGCAATCAGGTGCCTCTTTATTTATATAGGTTTCACAGAACACAGACAGATTTAATGATTATCCAAGAAGTACAGATTGTGTGTTTGATTTTTCATTACATGTCCAGGGCTACAAGCTCAGTCACCATTAGAAAACACAAACAGAACAGATTTTAATAAATCTATTTATTTATTTTGGTTTTCCAATACAGGGTTTCTCTGTATCCCCCTGGCTGTCCTGGAACTCTGTACACTAGGCTGACCTTGAGCTCAGAGCTCCACCTGCCTCTGCCTCCCAAGTGCTAGAATTAAAAGGTGTGGGTCA
Source organism: Mus musculus (assembly GCF_000001635.26). Lineage (NCBI taxonomy): Eukaryota > Metazoa > Chordata > Mammalia > Rodentia > Muridae > Mus > Mus musculus. The sequence continues at coordinate 26,977,305 of NC_000083.6, forward strand.
TCATCACCTAGTGTCTTGGGTTTTTTGTTTTGTTTTGTTTGATTGGTTTGATTGGTTTGGTGCTGGAGATTGAATCCAAAACCTCACGTTTGGAATTACGAATCTCACAAGTGAGCTACAAACCCAGCTGAGTCTTGATCTTGTGGCACTGGACTGAAAATAAGTTTCTCAGGCTTAGATTTTTCAAAACTTACTTTAATAAGGTTTCTTACACACTTTAACCTCCCTTCTAGCCCACCACCACTAGAGGGAGAGGAAAGGTTAACAGGGCAAAGGAGGGACGTGGGCCTGTTTAGAAATAGTTCTTGCCAGGCGGTGGTGGCGCACACCTCTAATCCCAGCACTTGGGAGGCAGAGGCAGGCGGATTTCTGAGTTCTAGACCAGCCTGGTCTACAGAGTGAGTTCCAGGACAGCCAGGGCTACACAGAGAAACCCTGTCTTGAAAACCAAAAAAAAAAAAAAAAAAAAAAAAAAACCCGAAAGCAAAAGAAATCAATCGTTCTTTTGGGCAATTCCATTCTTCATTATCAGGATATTGCCAGTTCAGTTCATAGGGAGCAGCAGCAGCAGCAGGAGCTCGATCCACTCACAAACACCATTCATGAATCAACAATGACAGTTTGATCCAGAAGAAACCATGAGGCTCTGCCAATCACCCTGAGTCCATGGAATGCGGCAAGAATTACCAGAAGTTCTTTGGTGTGTTTCTACAAACTCATAACAAACAATGGTCAGCAAAGAAGGCAAGGCTAACCAATGCCTCAACATGGTCAGTGAAGACCAGCATCAGCAAAGCCCAATAAAGACCAGCAAAGAGTGGCAAGGTGAGCCAATGCCACACAGTCATCTGTGGCCTGTTGGGTTATTTCTACCCTTTCCAAACATGGGTTTCTCTGTGTAGCCCTGCCTGTCCTGGAACTCACTTTGTAGACCAGGCTGGCCTCAAACTCAGAAATCCGCCTGCCTCTGCCTCCCGAGTGACATGTGTCCTCTTAAGTATCTGCTCTAGCAAAACACATGCCCTTTTCCCAGTCAGCTTCCAGAAAAACACCACATGTCCTCGGCAAAACCCTTCCACATAAGACAGTTTCCAGAAAAACATCACATGACACAACTGAGCCGCCAAAGAAACCAGAACTTTCCACTTTAGGCATGGGTTGAGGATGTGAGTTAGTGGTAGATGCTTGCCTAGCAAGTACAAAAGGTCCACAAAATAAGTAAATCTCAATAAGCCTTCAGGTTCATCCCTGTCCTCAGCCAGAGCATCTTATGCCTCAGTGTGACTGCAGTCTTGAAGGAAATTAAGTCCCGAGTAGAAGAGGGAAGCGTGAGTATAGTTCAGCAGAGACCCACTGAAGACAGTTTTCCACCTGTGACCCATCTGGGATACCTTAGAACCTCAATGTTGTAGAAATTTTTAACCCAAAACTAGGGTTTCTACCTTTTCTTTAACCATTTAGTTCCCAGATAAAACACACACGCAACCTTTATAATAAGCCTTAATCAGCCAGCACAAGAGCTAGGCAGATCTCCTCTATGTTCTTATGTCTATTTCCCAGCCAGTAATCTCATATAATCTGCCATGTTTCGTCTCTGCTGCTCTTAATTCCAGTTAGCCAACCCACATGGCCGTTATTTTAAGATTCTTACCCCCATGGCAGTTTCTCCTCTATATCACCTTCTTCTCTCACTTCATCGTTCTCCTGACTCCAAGCCCAGGAACTATAGACCCCACCCATGTCTGTTCTGCCCAGCTGTTGACTGTCAGCATCTTTATTCATCAGTCAGGGATAACTTGGGGAACAAAGCCACATGGTATCACTGGGTCTACATGTGGTCTCAATTTAGCACAGCAAAACACCTCAGTATATGTAGCATATACTTGAGTATTGAAGAAAGGTTGAGCCTGCCCAGCTACCTCCATTTGGCCTGTAAATTTTAAGGCAGGGTTAATGTTTTGTTTTGAGAGTCTCTGGCTGTCCTGGAATTTGATTTGTAGACCAAGCTGGTCAGGAACCTACAGAGATCCTCCTGTCTCTGCCTCCTGCGTGGTGGGATTAAAGGTGTGCCTGACACTCTTTAATCTTTATAATACTTGGTTATCTTGTGAGACAGATGCTGTGTTTAATCATTACCTGATAATGTCTTTTTGTTCTGGACACATCTTTGCTGAGCCCCTCAGCAATCTTACCTGTTAGTTGTGTGGAAACATTAAATTGGGACTGGAAAGGTGACAGTTAACACTTCTGCTCTTACAGACGACTCAGGTTCAATGCCCAGCACCCACATGATGGCCCACAACTGCCTATAACTCTTGCCCCAAGGGACCCAACTTCCTCTTCTGGCCTCCTATGGCACCAGGCATGCACATGGTGCACAGATATACAAGCAGAAGGAACACTCATACACATAAATGAAAATTTAATAAAGATAACCTAGGCATTGTTGACACGTGGCTTTAATCCCAGCACTCTGGAGGCAGAGGCAGGTAGATCTCTGAGTTCAAGACTAGTGTAGCTAAAGAGCAAGTTCCAGGACAGTCAAGGCTACACAGAGAAACTCTGTCTCGAAAAGCCAAAAATAAGAAGAATAGAAACAAAACTGCAAGTATAGATTGAGATTGTTGGGCTGAGCTGAGCGTGGTGATGCAGAAGGAGCAGCAATTCAAAGTCAGTGTCAGCAAAGTCACCTTAAAACCCAGTTTAACGACATCCTGAGCTATACAACACTGTAAGGACAAAAAGAAAAGAAACTTTTGCCAGATCCCTTTTCAAAACAGCACCCCAAGAGATCAGGTGCTTTCATGAAAAGTGACTTGGATAAATTACCTATGTCCTTCATGGCAAAAATCAAGAGGTCATGTGACCCTTATCTTGACTCCTTAATCATTGTTAACATACAAGGCATATATTCTTAAACTGTATATGTGTGTGTTTTATTGCATTTATTGTGTGTGTGTGTGTGTGTGTGTGTGTGTGTGTGTGTGTGTGTGTGTGTGCATGCTGCTTGCGTGTGGAGGTCAGGGCAGCTTGCAGAGTCAGTCCTCTTCTGCCACATCAGTGTGGAGCTCAAACTCAGGTTGTCCGCCTCAGCAGCAGCACCTTTGTCCACTGAGCCATCTTGCCAGACCCCTGACCTGCTGTGTGACATGTACTTCCCTCCCTGTGCTTACAGGAGTGTTAGTCATAGTCACGTCATCCCATACCTTCATCCCTGTGTCAGGTGTGTATCACTTGAAGTGAGAACACACAAGGAGATGTGTCCCTTGGTTATTGTGCCGCCATAGGAACACTGCAGAGTGCTTATGCAAACCCGAGTGCTGTGTGGAATGTAGGAGTGTGAGAACCTGTGTGGCTGAAGACGTGGCACATGCCTCTGACATGAATACACTGTGGAAACTACTCACCTTCCATATAGTCCCGTGGAGTTCAGCCTGATCTCAGGCTCACCAACGATGGTCTTGAACTCCTGATCCTGCTTCCACTTCCGGTGCATGGATGGCACTCATGGCTCATTCCCACCCCCAAAGGGTATGGTGTTTTTCCTGTTGCTGTGACCAAATACCTGGCAACCTACAGATTTATTTTTGGTTTCCAGTTTGAGGAGACACAGTCCATCCTGCTGGGAGTTGGGGAGGGGGTGGGAGGCAGCACACGGTGGCTGGATGCTGCATTACAGTTGGAGCAAGAAGAGGTAGGTTCTGTTATTCCCTGTGATCAGAACTTCAGCCTGTGGAATGACACTGCCTACACCAGGGTGCTTCCCCCCACCCCCATGTCAGTAGAACCTCTCTGGAAAGCCTCAGGCTTGTGTCCTAGGCTTTCTAAATCCTATCAAGTTGACTAGCTTAACTGTCACAGATGTGAAGGGAACTCTAACACACTCCATGACACTATGAACCACTGAGATATTCTGCTACAGGAAATGAACCAGCCACAAAAGCACAGATGATTTTCTTCTGTAACTGGCAGAGTGACAAACGTCTTTGAAAACCTGTAGAGGCTGTTTAAACTCATAGAGACCAAGCACTGTGCATGCTAGAGAACAGTAAGAGGGCTTTTGGCTCATAGGTGTGTGGCTTCTGTTTCAGCAGAGAACAAAGCTCTGGAAGTGGGTGGATGATGGTGATAATTTCACGGCTGTGTGAACATGCTTAATGTCAAAACTATACACAGACAAAATGGATAAAAATGGTAAACATTATTAGCTGGAATAAAAAAAAAAAAGAGCCCCCAGTAAATGAATGGATGAAGGCATTAACGTCAGTGGCTGCTACATCGCAAAAAGACAAGCAGACATTATGTTCCACTTGCAGAAAATGCCACCACCACATAGGAGTTAGTATTGCCAAAAATATCCACAGTGAAAATGATGAAGCCTTAAATGCTAGCACACACACACAAATGTCTGGGGCCAGGAAGCATGATAATAAGTCAACAAGCAAAGCTCTTGAAACTGAGGACAGACAGCTCAGCTTGACACGAAAAAGTGCTTTGCAAGAAGGGAAAGGATGGATTTAAAAGAATTTGGTGGCTGGCTGTGATGGCGTCCACCTCTGATCTCTGCTCGGAGAAGGATCTCTGAGAGTTACAGGCCTACGTATATATAGCAAGTTCCAGGTCAGTGAAGCCTGAATAATAAGAACCTGCCTTAAAAATAAGCACACAGAGGAATGTTAGTGGCTGTAGAGATGACTCAGGTGGTGGTGGGCAGAATGCTATGCTAGTGTGAGCTCAGATCCCCAGCATTTGAGAAAAGCTGTATGTGGCCTTTAATCCCAGCACTCGGGAGGCAGAGGCAGGCAGATTTCAGAGTTGGAGGCCAGCCTGGTCTACAGAGTGTGTTCCAGGATAGCCAGGGCTACACAGAGAAACCCTGTCTCGAAAGAAAAAAAGAAAAAGGAAACGTAAAGAAGTGATAAGGTGAAGAGCCATAGAGGAAGACGACACCCAGTACCATCCTCTGGATGGATGTTACACACACACACACACACACACACACACACACACACACACACACAGACACACAAAGCATGCACAGGTAACCACACCCTGACACACAGAGGATATACAAATAGACACAAAACAATAGAAATAGTTTTTAAAATATAACTATTATGGATCACAGTTTTTGGTTTTTCGATACAGGGTTTCTCTGTGTAGCCCTAGCTGGAACTCACTCTGTAGACCAGGCTGGCCTCGAACTCAGAAATCCACCTGCCTCTGCCTCCCAATTGCTGGGATTAAAGATGAGCGCCACCACTGCCCGGCATGGATCATAGTTAGGAAATTATTATTATTATTATTATTATTATTATTATTATTATTATTATTATTATTATACCTGAGACAAGGTCTTCTCCTGCAGTCTAAGCTGGCTTTGTAATTGCCCAAGATCCTCCTGCTTCTTCCTTCCTAGCACTATAACTGGGGTCATGTACCACAAAGACTAGTGCAAAAGTGGTTTTTCTTTCTTATTTTTTGAAACAGAATCACCCAGGCTTGCACTGAGAGTGGAAATCCTTCTTCCTAGCTGCCTAAGAGTTGTAGTTCGAAGTGTGAGTTGTCAAAGCCAGCTTTAAAATTATATATAAATATACATAATTTTACACGTATATATGTGTATGTTCAAAGCCATGGTATTAGAACAGGGACTTATCTGAATGGTAGAGAACATGCTGAGTGCATTCAACACCAGCTAACATGAGCTTAAGCCTGGCTGCTGAAGATGAAAGGATGAGAAGATAAACAGGTTAGAAGGGCCACGAGGAGGCCATGGTCACCTTGGTTCACCCAGGGGTGATGACATTCAGTAAATGGCTATAGAAGGCCCAAGGGAGACAAGTGAACCTCAGGCATCCAACCACATCCAAGTCTAAGAAGCTGTTGAGCTTCTTTCCTTAGCAGGAGTCTCCACGGGTGGAAGCAGCTGCTTGAACTCTGACAAAGCATGACACACTCCCGGGGGACAAGTGGTGCACTGGGCTGCCTGTATTCTGCAGGTTATGCAGAATACAGCAACAAACTAGGTGCCACTGAATGTGCCTTAACCTGTGTCCAGTTCAGAGACACACTGTGTTACTAAAGTAACTTTTATTTCCTGATGTAATTGTCATCTTTGAGGCTTACTGTCTCAGTCAGCTAACCTAGGCCTAGTCCACAAAGCTTCTAGCCTCCGTACAATCTAATCTAGGCCTAGGATGTTTTCAGCCTCTGAGACTTGCTGCGGAATAAGCTCACCCTTTCTAGTTCTTTCTAAGATCTGGCCGGCTGGTTCGACTCAGCTGTTCTGGCTCAAACTCCTCTCCAAGATGACTGATCCAATCTGGCTTCTCTCTCAGCCTCTGACTTTTTGCACTTCCTGGTCTCAAAATATGGCCATCTGTTCTAATCTTTCTGTTCCTTCTCATTCTCTGGTCTGTCTGTCTGTCTATCTTCACCTATGTCTGTCTTGTTCTCTCTTCATCCTGTCTCTGTACAACCCTCCCAGTTAAAACTGCCTCCTTCTCTCTCTCCATTGCCCCTCAAGTAGCTTCCCTTTCTTCTCTCTTCTCTGAGTTGGGCAGATCCCATTCTGTCAAATCTTTCTCTGATTCATCACTTTGTCTGCCACGCAATGAGACATCACTTTCAAACATGGCTGCTTCCTTCTACAAACTCACTTTACCTTCACTGTTTGGGAGTAAAGGCCTGTGCTGAGGCTGAGCCAACTAGAAACAGTTGATTGCATATCTTTATCAAATATCTTGCAACACTATGTAGTAATTTAAACATTGTAGCTTAATATAATCAGTTACAACAGCTGGGAAATGTGGCTCTGTGGTAGACTACTTGTCAACATGTACAAGCATTTATTTTAATTCCCAGCAAAAACAAAACAAAACACACCTGAAATATTACTCCCTGTGAATTTTGATTGTTGTTCATTCCTATAACCCTAGCATTTGGCAGCTGAGGCAGGAATACTGGGTTTAAGGACAGCCTGGGCTACATAGCAGGACTCAAAGGGGAAAAATGGAAGTGAGGAAGGAAGGTTAATTAAATGTTGCTAGAGTTGTAATAGAGAGGAGGAGCACGCTAAAAGGGGGTACTCTAGAGCAGAGGAGGCATTTCCTTATGGACATCGTTCAGCCTAATTGGAGAGAATATGGAGGGTAAAACTTAGCTAGGTTGTCCAGATGCCAAGAAAAGAGCCCCCAGGAGAAGCCAAGCTGGGTGGGACCTTGAACTTGGGCTCCCAGTTCCAGAAATGTTATGGGAAGCGCTAGAACAGCGATTTACACCTTTAATCCCAGCACTTGGGAGGCAGAGACAGTTTTGAATCGGAAGCCATCCTGGTCTACAAAGAAAGTTGCAGGCCAACTAGGGCTACATAGGATAATGAGACCTTGTCTCCTAAAAAATAAAAAAAATAAAAAATAAGCCGGGCAGTGGTGGCGCACGCCTTTAATCCCAGCACTTGGGAGGCAGAGGCAGGTGGATTTCTGAGTTCGAGGCCAGCCTGGTCTACAGAGTGAGTTCCAGGACAGCCAGGGCTACACAGAGAAACCCTGTCTCAAAAAACCAAAAAAAAAAAAAAAAAAAAAAAAAAGAAGAAGAAGAAGAGGAAGAAGAAGACAAGAAAAAGATTTATTTATTTATTTATTTATTTTATATATATGAGCAGACCTATGATTCCAGCAACCACAAAACCTAAGATGGCAGAGTTACCTTATGTTTGAGGCCAGTCTGGGTCTCAGGTGAGCCTAAGCTGCACCTCAAGGTTGAGATCAACCTGAGCTACTTAAGGCTGAAAAAAAAAAAAAAAGCACAAAAATCAGTCCCAGAAAATAAACAATAGGGGCTGGAATGATGGTACAGCAGTTAGGAGCACGGGCTGCTCTTCTGGAGGACCCAGGTTCAACTCCTAGCACCCACATGGTGGTTTGCAGCCATCTGCAATGGGATCCAATGCCCTCTTCTGGTGTCTGAAGACAGCTACAGTGTGCTCACACACATAAAATAAATAAATCTAAAAACAAACAAACAACAAAACAGGTGACAAGAAAAAGAGCTGCAGTGGTCATAGTTTCTCTTCCCAGCAATAAAACCTTAACTAAGACGCTCCTGTTCTCTGTTCCGGTCAGAGGGTAGGAGCCTGGGAAGGACAGCCTGTGTCCGCAAAGCTGATACTGCTGAAGAGCAAATATGAATTATCTAGGTTGCCAAATTACCGTGGTCTTGTTGCCTTTCAGACACTGTCCTTGTTTTTTGTCAACTTGGCTCAATCAAGCTATAGTCATTTGAGAAGAGGGACACACACACACACACACACACCCCCCAGTTGAGAAAAGTGCTCCCACCACATTGGCCTATAAGCAAGCCTGTGTAGGCATTCTCTTGGTTAATGATTGATGTGGGAGGGCCTAGCTCACTGTGGGTGGGCCCGAGTTGTGAACTGAAGCAACCCAAGCAAACCCTGAGGAGTGGGCAAACCAGGGCACTGCAAACCTGTGAGAGTTCCTGCCTGGGCTCTGTCAGTCTTGGACCGGTGCCTGGAAGTATAAGCGAGACAAACTCTCTTTTCCAAGTTGTTTGTTTTGTTTGATTGATTGATTGATTGTTTTGGTCACGGTGTTATATCACACGGTAGAAACCCTAACCAGACAGAAATCGATCTGGAAAGAATGGAACCCTGAACCCTCTGGTGACTGTGATCCTGAGGTCAGGCCCAGCATCATGAGCCTTAGCAAGCACTGTGTCACTTGGTGACATCAACAACCTCAGAACCCAAACCTGGAAGTGGAGATGTCACGAATGAATTAAGGTTCAAACAACTTCTGATCGAACCCTAATTGTCCGTGGGGGGATCTGCCTGCCACTGTAGACCAGGAATCCACTTTTAAGGTGGCCCCCAAGGAGCGGCTTTATGGGAAGTGACTTGCCCTTTGGTGTCAGGATAACGGCTCTCTTCTGCACAAAAACTTAAGACAATAAACTGGGTATGGTGTGCTGCCTCCATTTGGGAGCTAGCAGGAGAATTGGGAATTGAGGACCAGGGTCTCCCTCAGACAGAGTTTGAGGCAAGCCTGCACTACCTGAGTTTGTCTCAAGAAACAAGTCAGACTTCACCTGAGGCCAGAACCTTAAAAGGTACTTGCCTCCAGACCCATAAGCTCTGTTGCCAGTAGACCTGTAAGCAACCCCAAGTCTTAGCGTGTGGTGTGGATGGAGGGGGTTGCTCTGTAACTAACTCAGCGGCAATGGCACCAGAAGCATCAGAACTGTGCTACTAGATCGTCGCCACAACCCCGGCAGCATGTGTGAAATGGATTCTGTGTGAGCCTCCCCTTCCTCTGGCAAATGCTGAGACAACCCGTTTAGAAACGGGAAAGGCGATTTTTGTTTGTCTTTGGTCCACAGCTCTTGAGGCTTCAACCTATAGTTGGCCCTGCTGTTCTTAGGCAGGTGGCATGCAGCATGTCCTGGTGGGTGGCATGTTGTGAGCCATCATCGGGGTCCTCTGCAACAGCAACAAGTACTCCTAACTGCAGAGTACGCTCTCCAGTCTTGAACTGATCGCTTTGCTTCGCTTCGCTTCGCTTCGCTTCGCTTCGCTTTGCTTTGCTTTGCTTTGCTTTGCTTTTTTTAATGGAAACAATGTCTCACTATGTAACTCTGTCAGCTTGCAACTCACTGTGTAGACCAGTAAGGCCTTGAACTCATGGAGATCTGCCTGCCTCTGCCTCCTGAGTGCTGCGATTAAAGTTGTGTGTGCTGCCATGCCCAGCTAGCAAAACAAAGGCTTAGAAAAATGAAAACGCTGGAAATGGTACCGCAGAACTTTTAGTTCCAGCACTTGGGAGGCAGAGGCAGGTGGAGCGCTAGGAGTTTGAGGCCAGCCAGGGCTACACAGTGAAGTGGACACTTAAAGGTTCTTTGGAAAGTTGGTTGGATGGTGGTGTGCTGGGGCAAACACGTGAAGGGATGTTTAGCTGAAGCAGACACAGGAGAGAGGATGTACTGCTAAATCAAGCACATGAAAGGACTCGTGATAAAGGAGTCTTTGCTAACAACGTGCATGTACTGGGCCGCCTTACACTTCATAGTTGAACAGCATTTGTCAGGACTCCATAGAGAGAAACTCACTAAAAATCTTCTGGTGGTGTGCTGCAGTTTCTCACTACTTCTTCAGACTTGGGCAGATTGGCAGAGTGATGTCAGCTGAGATAGACTCAAGTGCTGAGGCAAGACCCCTGGAGAACAACAGACAGTGAGGGTGACTGGGCTTGGCTTACTTATAGAGCTAGCTTGTGAGTCTGGAGTCTTTGCTGATCTTCCATTCTCTGAGAAAGGCACAGCCGAGAACTTCTGGTGTTCCTCCTGGTCCCTCCTGCTGGCTCACGTCAAGGCTGAGGCCTGCCTGTCTCTGCTAGGTCATGCCACCACTGCTGATTCGTGTTTGCTATCCCAACTCTTACTAAACTGGACTGCTGGTGTATCCATGAAGTGTTTGCAAGTGGATCGAGCTGCTGCTACTAACCTGTGAACTGAACTGCAGATTTCTAGACAACACAGACAGGAGTTGCTGCAAAGAACCTTTCTAAACAGGTCCACTTCCCCTGTATTCTTTCTTTCCCAGTACCTCTGGTGGGTGGTGGGCTACAAGAGAGGTTAAAGCATTTAAGAGCCATCATTAAAAATAGGATTTGAAAAAATTAAGGTTACAACCCAGTGAGGCTTTTTTCTATGTGTTGGGGTTGAATATAGGCTTCACACACTAGACAAGTGCTTTATGACAAGCCACATTCTCAGCCCAGTAACAGTTCCTTTTGTGGTGTTGGCTAATATGAGAATGTATGGAATGTGTGTGAGGCAAATCCTTGCCCCTATATACCAGCTGTTCTGAGACGAGCCTACAGCAGTCCCGTGGGCACTGTGCTGTGAGGACCAGGGAACACCCAGGCTGTGGGGATTGTTGGACATTGGCTCTGGATATAGTGTGTTTGTGCCTGTGCTTATGTGGGTCCATGTGTGTGTGTGCAAGTGTGTATGCATATGCGTGTGTGTGTGTGTGTGTGTGTGTGTGTGTGTGATGTGTGTATGTGGTCTGTGTGAGGTGCATGTATGCAAATGTGCATGTTTGGGTACACATGTACATGTGTGTGTACACATATGCATATGGGTACATATATGTGTGCATGCATATGTGTAGAGTATGTTTGTGTGCATGTGTGTGTGCATATATATGCACACGTACATGTGCACATATGTGTGCTTGTGCTTTGCATGTGGGTACATATATGTGTGTGTGCATGTGCACAAATGTGTGTGTGGATGCATATTCATGCCTGTGCATGTGTAGGTACACATATGCGTGTGTGTCCACATGTGTGTGGAAGCCAGAGGTCCATGTCATTGTCTTCTTCAATTGCTTCTTCAATTTTTGTTTCTGTGAATGCACATGGCCTGTTTGTGTACATGTGTGCCCCAGTACACATGTGAGTGTGAGAGGGCTTTGTGGAGTTTGGCTCTCCCTTCCATCTTCACGTGTGTTCTGGAAATCAAACTCAGGTTTTCAGACTCACACAGCAAGCAGCTTTACCCACTGAGCCATCTCACTTCCTTCATTTTTTGAAACAGGGTCTCTCACTGAACTTGGAACTCATGGATTAGGCTAGACGGGCTGCACAGCAAGCCCCAGCGGTCTTCCTGTCTCTGCTTTCCCTGGGCTGGGATTGCAAGTGCATGCAGCCACGGTCAGCTTCCTCTGCACACTGCTGGAGATCTGAGCTCAGTGCCTCATGCTGTCTCCTTAGCCCTGCTCATAGACTTATTTGAGACAGGGTCTCTTACTGTGTAGCCCAGGCTGGCCCCCCATTTATGATCCTCCTACCTCTCGCACTGTCATGCCTGGCTTCGCTATATCCCTGAAAATAGCTTCTTTATTTAATTATTTTTTTAAAGATTTTATTGTATGTGTATGGGTGTTTGTCTATATGTCTGTCTCTGTCCCACTTTCATGCCTGAGCCCTCAAAAGCCAGAAGAAGAGTTTTTTCTGAGGCAGGGTCTCACTATAGCCCTGGCTGGCCCAGACTTTTCTGTGTAGACCAGGTTGACCTGAAACTCCGACATCTGCCTGCTTCTGTCTCCCAAGTGCTAGAATTAAAGACGTTAGGTTTTTCATTTTAATTGTGAATGCCATGATGCAACAACTTTTTTTTTTTTAAGTCCCGGTGAGGCAGCTGGGGAGGTCAGCAGTTGAGAGCAGCTGTGGCTCTTCCTGAGTACTTGAGTTCAGTTCTCAGCATCCTCGTCTGACAGTACCCACGTGGTGGCTCACAACTACCTCTGACTCTAGACCTGGAGGATCTGAGCCCCTCTTCGGTCTCTGAGGGCACCAGGCATGCAGACGATGCACAGGCGTACATACAGACCAAACACCCATATTCAACATAAAATAATGGAGTCTGTAAAAGAACATACTTAACTACAATGTTATAGTTACTAAAAATAATTCCTTATTACAAGTACCACTCTCTAGATCCATGCTTGACTGCTGTGGTGTTCAGGATCCGTTCACTCTCAAGCAGCTTGTTAGTTCCAGGTGGTTGCCCGAGTTACCAGACACTTCCTGTAAGCGCCGTGAAGGACTAGGGGTAGAGCTTGTCCTAGCGTATTCCAAGCTTGATGTGTTTACAAAAAGATAAAGAGAGAATGAAGGGCAGGTGAGATGTCTTAGCAGTTAAGAGCACCGACTGCTCTTCTGAAGGTCCTGAGTTCAAATCCCAGCAACCACATGGTGGCTCACAACCATCTGTAACGAAATCTGGTGCCCTCTTCTGGAGGCAGTCAGTGCTCTTAACTGCTGAGCTATCTCTCCAGCCCAGACCCAGACCCAGGCCCAAACCCAGACCCAGACTCTGCTCTTAATTGTTCTAAGAGTCAGGAATAGCGCCTGGTGCAAGCCGTGCCAGAAATAGTTGTTGAACAAACTTGTAAACAATGCTTTCCCTCTTCTTCCTCATCCCCTCTCCCTTGGAACAGCCCCCTTTACCCTCCAGATCTCTTCTTTTGTGGGAGGCAGGTGGTCCAGTCCTGACCAAGACTTGCTGTGTACCAGGGTGACCTTGAACTGAGTGCTGGAGCACAGGTGTGGTCACCAGGCCCAGTCTTTGTTGCACCTTGAGACTCTGAAGGGCTTTGCACAGTTTCGACTTTCTGTTTGTTGTACAAGCATACTCTTAACTCCCAGAGGGTTAATTCCTTGTGCATGGCCCCTGACTACCCCAAGATAAGGCCTCATTATGTAGCCCTGCCTGGCCTAGAATTCACTGTGTAGACCAGGCTTGCCTCATATTCACATGGGTCCACCTGCCTCTGCCCCCTGAATGCTGTGATTAAAAGCCTGGGCCCTGTGTGCTTTCTGAGCTCAGATTATGAGCTTGTGTTGATGACCTTGGGACAGACTGTCTTAGGCTATTACAGGGTTCTGTTGGCTTCATTTTTATGAGTGTGTGTCAAGTCTGTTGAGAAATGAAATTACATGGATAAGAATTTGAAGTAAGATAAGCAAGGCCTAAGTTATGTAAGAGACACTTCTGTGTCTATAGAAGTCCACTGGAGCTTCAGGGATGAGCTATCAAACCTTCAGGAGCCAGCACAATACACGGCAAAAGATACCTTAAGGAGTCTCAGGAGGCTTCGTGTGGTGGCCACAACTTTAATCCCTGCACCCAGGAGGGAGAGGCAGGAGGATCAATGTGAGTTTGAGGCTAGCCTTGTCTATAGAGTGAGTTCCAGGACAGCCAGGACTACATAGAGAAACCCTGTCTCAAAAAACAAAAACAAAACAAAAAGAGTGCTGGCTGGCTCCATCCCTACCATACATGTGGCCACTCAGAGCTGTCTGTAACTCAGCCCCAGGAGATTTAAATCCTCTTCTGGCCTCCTCTGGCACCAGGTACACAACATGTGGTACACAGGCATACACGCAGGCAAATGTACGAATATATCTGTACAAATACTTTAAAAACTCTCTCTCGGGGCTGGTGAGATGGCTCAGTGGGTAAGAGCACCCTACTGCTCTTCCGAAGGTCCGAAGTTCAAATCCCAGCAACCACATGGTGGCTCACAACCATCTGTAACAAGATCTGATGCCCTCTTCTGAAGTGTCTGAAGACAGCTACAGTGTACTTACATATAATAAATAAATAAATCTTAAAAAAAAAAAAAAAGAAAAAGAAAAAAAAAAACTCTCTCTCTCTCTCTCTCTCTCTGAGTCCTTTGGTGTCTTCGTAATAGATTCGAGAGAAGCAGTGTGTGGAATTGCCGGGCACTGGCTGCAAGGAGACCATTAGCCAGAGAACCCCACTTAGAACCAGGGTGGAGGCCTGCCACACTCATTGCTTTCCTACAGGACTCCCAGTGGAGAACACACACCACTCTCTGGCTCACGTAGTATTTTTTCCCCGTTTAATTTTGAATCAGGCCAATTACTTCCATGGATTATACAGATGTATTAAATAATTGAAGGAATGGGGAAAGGATGCATAAAACCACAAAGGAATTACCATCTTAAGTAGAGAAATTTTCATATTCTATTTTCTCACTCGTTTTTTTTTTTTTCCAATTTGGGATTTTGTTTATAGACCAGGGAAAGCAATGATATAGGCAGCTTACTGTATTTGAGAAGCCCCCAGAGCCTCCACAACCCAGCAAAGTAGATCTGTGCTGGGCACCTGGCACTCAGCACACCCTGGTGGCTCTAAACTGCTAAAAGGGAGCTGGGAAACACAGCCTCACAGAAATGAGCCAACTCAGCTGATGGCCGTGCTGTGTGAGCCCAGACGGGCTTCAGCCTGTGTCTGCCTGTGTCCACTTGGCTTGCTGGCTCTGGGCGCCTCCGTGTGTAGCTCTTCTGGGGATCATCTCCCTCAGGAGAGGGATAGGGAGGCCTGGGGCACCCAGGAGTCATATACAGGTTTTGTTGTTGTGGGACTTAATTTAAATTTTTTATTTGTAATGGTGTGCGTGTATGTGTGTGTGGGGGGGGGTTCACATGTGCATGTATGTGTATGCCCATTAGAAAAGGGCATTGGATCTCTCGAAGCTGAAGGTTCAGGTGTTCGTGAGCCTCCTGACGTGGATGCTGAGAACCAAACTTGAATTTTTAAAAGAACAGTAAGTTCTTACCCACTGAGCCTTGTTATTGTTTTTTGCATTGAGACAAGGGCTCACTGTGTAGCTAGCTCTCGCTAGCCTGGGTCTCGCTACATAGACCAAGATGAACTAGAACTCACAGAAATCCTCCTGCCTCTGCCTGGTTCTGATTTGTTCCGCTCTTAACTTTAAAGTATTTTTAAGATTTATTTATGTGTGTATTGAGTGTATTGTCTGCATGTGTGTGTGTGTGTGTGTACCACATGAGTGTCTGATGCCCTCAGAGGTCAGAAAAAGGCTCTGGGTCCCCTGGAACTTGAGTTACAGATGGTTGTGAGACACTGTGTGTCCTGGAAACTGAACCTGGGAATTGAACTCAGAATCTCTGGAAGAGCAGTCAGTGCTCTTAACTGCTGAGCCATCTCTCCAGCCCTTAAAATTACTTTTATATATTTTTTACATCCTGACTGAGGTTTCCCCTCACTCTTTTTCTCCCAGGCCCTTCATCTGCCTCCCTTTCCCACCATCCACCCCTCCATTTTCTTTTCAGAAAATGGCTGAAAGGCGAAAGGCTGGCTCTACCACCACCACCACCCACACACACACACATCAACCAGCCATGACATATCAAGTTGCAGGAAGAATAGGAGGAGGAAGGAAGGATTTTTCTTCCTTTTTAAAAAAAGTTTGTGGGTTGGTGAGATGGCTCAGCGGTTAAGAGCACCGACTGCTTTTCCAAAGGTCCTGAGTTCAAATTCCAGCAACCACATTGTGGCTCACAACCATCCATAACAAGATCTGATGTCCTCTTCTGGACTGTCCGAAGATAGCTACATAGCTGCACTGTACTTACATATAATAAATAAAAATAAATCTTTAAAAAAAAAAGTTTAGCCAGGCATGGTGGCGCACACCTTTAATCCCAGCACTCCGGAGGCAGAGGCAGGCAGATTACTGAGTTCGAGGACAGCCTGGTCTACAAAGTGAGTTCCAGGACAGCCAGGGCTATACAGAGAAACCCTGTCTCGAAAAAAACTAATTAATTAATTAATTAGTTAATTAATTAAAAGTTTGTTTCTGGGGGCTGGTGAGATGGCTCAGTGGGTAAGAGCACCCGACTGCTTTTCCGAAGGTCCGAAGTTTAAATCCCAGCAATCACATGGTGGCTCACAACCACCCATAATGAGATCTGATGCCCTCTTCTGGTGCATCTGAAAACAGCTACAGTGTACTTACATATAAACAAACAAACAAACAAACAAACAAATAAATAAATCTTTTTTAAAAAAAAGTTTGTTTCTGTTTGAGACCAGGTCTCACTGACATCTCCGGCTGGCTTGGAACTCACTCTGTAGACCAGGCTAGCCTCAGACCCACAGAGCTCTGCTTGCTTTGGCTTCTCAAAGCTGGGATTCTTGTGAGCTCCCACACCCAGCTGAATAATTTTTTCTTGTTAATTTCTTTTTAAAGATTTATTTTTATGCATATGTGTGTTCCTGTGTGTGCACACAGAGAGCTGGGTCCTCTGGAGCTCCAGTTGTGGGCAGTTGTGAGCTGTGGGCCGTCCTCTGCAAGAGCTACAGCCACTCTTACCTGCTGCTCTGTCTTAAGAAAGTGTGTGGAGCCAGGCAGTGGTGGCGCACGCCTTTAATCCCAGCACTCGGGAGGCAGAGGCAAGCGGCAAGCAAGCAAGCGGCTTTCAGAGTTCGTTCGAGGCCAGCCTGGTCTACATAGTGAGTTCCAGGACAGCCAGGGCTACACAGAGAAACCCTGTCTGGAAAAAAAAAAGTGTGTGTGTGTGTGTGTGTGTGTTTGTATGTGTGTGTGTTATGTATGATATATATAAACACAGTCATCCATGGGCCATGGTATGGGAGGTTGGGAGGACACTTTGGGAGTCAATACTCTTCTTCCACTGTGGTTTAGCCTAGGGTAGTGTGGGCATATATTTTGCTCAACCTACGTTAGTAAGCGTACAGCCTCTCCTCTGGCCCACCACCGACCAGACGCAGTGGAAGAGAAAAGTTGTCAGGATGCAGGGGGAGTGGACTGTCCTGTTTAGCAATAGTTCTTCAGGGACAAGCTCAAGCTTCTTTGTCAGGATATCAGCAGTCCAGTCCTCTCGGCGGACACCACTCACCAGCCAGGGCAGTTCAGTCTGCAGGAAGCTGCAAGGTTCGCCAACTGGCCAGGATCCAAGTGAGCTGCAAGAGGTCGCAGGGCCTCTCGAGAAGTTCTTTGGCGAGCTTCTCTCTGAGGCGTCACCACAATCAGAGCTCAGCAACTCGCGCAATGTAAGGTGAACCAGTCCACGAGTGTACTTCATGAAGAATAACGAGGCAGAGCAGAGCAAGCCAGTGCTCTCTCCCACTGTCTGTGGGGAAAATATCATTTGACATGACTTGACTTTCCAAAGAAACCAGAAGTTTCCCACTTCCGGGTAGGGAGAGGAAACAAGGAGGGTGGAGTCTCCAAAGTCGAGTGTGAGCTGTAGTGTGCGGTGGATGCGTCTTAGTTAGGGTTTCATTGCTGTGAACAGACACCATGACCAAGGCGACTCTTAGAATGGGCAACATGTAATTGGAGCTGGCTTACAGGTTCAGAGGTTCAGTCCATTATCATCAAGGCAGGAGCATGGCAGCATCCAGGCAGACGTGGTACTGGAGAAGGAGCTGAGAGTACTAGATCTTGATCCAAAGACAGCCAGGAGGGGGGGTCTCTTCCACACTGGGCAGAGCCTGAGCATAGATCTCAAAGCCTGCCCCCCACACTGACGCACTTCCTCCAAACAAGGCCACACCCACTGATATTGGCACTTCCTTAGGGTCAACGCCTTCAAAGGACCCCAGGGCGCTCCTATGCTCCTATATGTGTTTCCTCTGAGAAGCTGGGGATGCCCTCAGGGTTCAAAACCTCTTCCAATCTGCCACCTCTCTACTCAGCTCAACGCAGTGTCCGGGATGAGAGAACTGCTTCTCATACAGTCTTGGAAGAATGGTGTCAGGAATTCACCAGTGAGACCTAGATGATCTGGGAGTGCAGGCCAGGGCTGTGGTCTTCATCCTTTCTTGCTCAGCCTTCCGAGAGGATGCCGTGGAAATGGATGACATATAATCAAAGTTTCAGATGTCAGGAAACTGGGGCAGTCAAAGTGCTGGATGACAGAATAGCGGTCCAAAAATAACCGAGTAGCCTAGAATGGGGGGCTGAGCGAAGATGAGAAAAAAACAAGGGAGCTTTGCTGGCTGTACTGCCTGCCTTTGCCCTCTCGTATGCAGGATAAGAGTGTGTGGTCAGCCCTCCTGTGTGCAAGCTGAGGGGTGTGTCCAGCCCTCCTGTGTGCAAGCTGAGGGGTGTGGTTATCCCTTGTACAGGCTGAGAGAAGTGGTTTCACAGCCTCAGTGCACGTGAGGAGTACATGGGCTTTCTTTTCTTTTCTTTTTGTTTAGATTATTTCACTTTATCTTTTGCATAGGAGTGTTTTGCCTTGGCTGGGCGGTGGTGGCGCACGCCTTTAATCCCAGCACTTGGGAGGCAGGCAGATTTCTGAGTTCGAGGCCAGCCTGGTATACAGAGTGAATTCCAGGACAGCCAGAGCTACACCGAGAAAACCTGTCGGGGGGCGGGGGGAGGGGGAAGGAATGTTTTGCCTGCATGTACGTATGTGCAGCATGTGTGTCCTTAGTGCCCATGGAGGTCAGAAGGGAGTATAGGATCCCCAGGGACTGGCGTTACACATGGTTATGAGCCACCGTGTGCGTGCTGTGAGCTGAACTGAAGTATTCTACAAAAGCAGGGAGCGCCCTTACCCACTGAACCATCTCTCTAGATCCATGGCTTATGGGTTTTATAGGGAGTCTATAAGTGAAGCCATATTGATCGGCCACAGAAGAGCTGTTCCCAGCCTGCCTTTGACTGGGGTCAGATCCCTGCTGAACACAGGCATGCTCATCATTCGTGAGACAACCGAGTCACTAAGGAAACTTTTATAGCATTCTGTTCTAGACCCTGGAATCTGCAAGGTCACCCTGTAATGAGAGCACCCTCTCACTGGAGAAATTAGCCTTGAAGGAAACTGGGGCTGCCCCTCTCCTTCGTGGACATTGGACTGTCTCTTAGTACCTCTCCGGAATCTCCCTGCAGAGGCAGGACTTCTGCTCCTTCCTGGTTCTTCCTTGGCTAAAAGTCTGAAGCTCCAGACCCAGAAAACGGCTTCGAGGTTTGGTCTTCCTCCTCTCAAAATGGCCACTCTGATTAAAACAGTTTCCTGTCTTTCGACCTTCCTTTTGTCTACTTTCTGCTTTTGAGACAGGGTCACATGTAGCCGTAGCTGGATGACCTAGGAATCTCTCTGTGTGTAAGATGACCCTGGACTTTTGATCCTCCTGCCTGCACCTCCTCAGAACTGGGGTTATGGGTATGCCCCACTACTCCTGGGGTCTGCAGTGCTAGGCATGGAACCCAGGACTTTGGGCATGCTAGGCCAATGTGCTACACCTAAACTGTTCAAGAGTGAGGACCACTACCTGGGTGGGGAGCAGCTGGGCTGTGGAGAGCTGCTGAGACCTGGGTGGGGAGCAGCTGGGCTGTGGAGAGCTGCTGAGACCTGGGTGGGGAGCAGCTGGGCTGTGGAGAGCTGCTGAGACCTGGGTGGGGAGCAGCTGGGCTGTGGAGAGCTGCTGAGACCTGGGTGGGGAGCAGCTGGGCTGTGGAGAGTTGCTGAGACCTGGGTGGGGAGTAGCTGGGATGTGGAGAGCTGCTGAGACCTGGGTGGGGAGCAGCTGGGCTGTGGAGAGTTGCTGAGACCTGGGTGGGGAGTAGCTGGGCTGTGGAGAGTTGCTGAGACCTGGGTGGAGAGCAGCTGAGCTGTGGAGAGCTGCTGAGACCTGTTCTTTGCCACTTTGTGGGTTCTTCTTTCTTCCACCCTCATTAGCAACACCCACCACAGGCAGCCCAAGCACCCGCCACTCCAGCTTCAGGGGGTAAGATGCTTCCTGCTCTAACATGCTCTAACATACACACACACACACACACACACACACACACACACACACAGCCCTGCATGGTGGTGCACACCTTTAACTCAGCACTTGGGCAGCAGAGGCAGGCAGATCCCTCTTATTTTGAGGCCAGCCTGGTCTACATAGTGAGTTCTGAGGCTCCACAGTGAGATTCCATTTCAAAGAAAACAATAACTATTGCTATTTTTAGAAAATGTCTGTGTCTATTCCCGAGCACCCATAAACCAGGTGTAGTAATGTGGACATGAAATTCCAGCAGCTGTCAAGAAGGTCAAAAGGTCAAGGTCATCCTCTGCTACAAAGTGAGTGAGAGGCCATCCTGGGCTACAAGCAAACCTGACTCAGAAAAAATATATGTTGCCAGGTATGGTGCCGCATTGTGAATGGGTCTGGTGCTGTGTGTATTTTGATGTTAATTCTGCTCTCCTAGGAGGGTTGAGAATGAGGAGTGAGTCCCTTACTCCGGTGACTTCTTGTAAACCACCCCCTAATGAATAAAGGAGCCAATCACTGGGCAAGTAGGAAGAACTTCCGGGTTGGATAGGGGAAGAGAGGAAGAGGAGAGAGAGAGGGTCCTTTTTGGACAGGGATAGCGACAGGACAAGATGTAGCTACAAGTGTCTACGGGTTTCGGTGGCGGATCCATCAGGATTTGCTACTGGGGGATTTAGATTTAATATGGCTTACAAGATTAGGATTCCAGTTATTGCACCCAGTGATTGAGTTTCCATCATTTCTTTTTCTTTTTTAAAGATTTATTTATTTATTATATGTAAGTACACTGTAGCTGACTTCAGACACTCCAGAAGAGGGAGTCAGATCTCCTTACGGATGGTTGTGAGCCACCATGTGGTTGCTGGGATTTGAACTCTGGACCTTCGGAAGAGCTGTCGGGTGCTCTAACTCACTGAGCCATCTCACCAGCCCCATCATTTCTTAACTAAGTTTGTGTTGTTTTCCTTCACACTGTGGCTTGTTCAAACGAGAAAGATACGTCGTCAAAGCGTGGGTTTGTCTGTGTGGTTTGCCACAGAGGCCGTGGGGGATCTGAAGCACGGGGCTGGTGTGGTATCGACCCGCCAGTGGGAATTTAGCGTGCTGGGTGGAGAGATTTTGGAGCTCTGAATCAGTCTCCCTGAGATAAGAGCTGGCCAGGCTTGAGAGTAGCAGGGTGTAGCGCGGGAACTTGGAGTTCTTGTAATATTTCCCGCAAGATTGCTGTATGCCTGTAACCCTTTGGTAACAAGAGGCTAAGGGGAAAAGAATTTGAGTTCCAGGTCAGCCTGGGTGACACAGTAAGAACTTGGGTAAAAAAGTCCAGGGGAGCCGGGCAGTGGTGGTGCACACCTTTAATCCCAACACTCGGGAGGCAGAGGCAGGCAGATTTCTGAGTTCGAGGCCAGCCTGGTCTACAGAATGAGTTCCAGGACAGCCAGGGCTATACAGAGAAACCCTGTCTCGAAAAAACAAACAAACAAACAAATAATAAATAAATAAATAAATAAATAAATAAATAAATAAAAAAAATCCAGGGAAGGGCTGGAGAGATGTCCAAGTGGTTAAGAGCACTGGCTGCTTTTCCAGAGGTCCTGAGTTCAATTCCCAGCAACCACATGGTGGATCACAACCATCTGTAATGGGATCTGATGCCCTCTTCTGGTGTGTCTGAAGACAGTGACAGTGTACGCACAGACATGAAATAACTAAGTCCGCAGCTTGGAAAGGTAAGGCTAGAATGGGAGCAAGTGCATGCCTGTCACCTCAGCACTTGGGTGCTGAAGCAGAGGGTCCCCTCTGCGTTTAGCTTGTTACAGCACGGGCACAAGCAGGTGAATGACTTAAGATTGATCGGAAGGACTCCGGTGGGTGAGTGGGCACAGAGTCAGGAGCTGTGTGGGTAGCGGGAAACAATCAAATCCCTTCTCTCATTTGGTTAAAGAAAAAAGAACATGTGCATGCACATGTGTGTACATGTGTGTGAGGAGACCAGAGGAGGGTGTTTGATCCCTAAAGCTAGAGTGACAGGGACTCGTGAGCCACCCAGGGGTGCTAGGAAGCAGATTTGAGCACTCCAGGAAAGCAGTAGCGGCTCTTAGCCACTGAGCCATCTCTTCAGCCCCTCTCTTTTAATTTTTACTACATTAAAAAAAATTAATTTCATGTCTGTGAGTACACTGTTGCTATCTTCAGACACACCAGAAGAGGGCATTGGGTCCCATTACAGATGGCTATAAGCTACCATGTGGTTGCTAGGATTTGAACTCAGGACCTCTGGAAGGGCAGCCAGTGCTCTTAGCCATTGAGCCATCTCTCCAGCCCAAATGTGTAACCCAGGCTAGCCTTGAACTCATGATCCTCCTCCCTCTGCCTCCTTCAGCAAATCCTACCAGCGTGTGCCACCACAACAGGCTCTTACTACATTTTTTATCATCTCTCTGTCTCTGTGTGTGCGTGTTCATGAGACAGAGCGTCTGTACAGGTCAGAGGACATCTCTCAGGAGTCGGTTCTCTCCTTCCACCCCATGGATCCAGAGGACCAAACTCAGTCTGTCAGGCTTTATGACAAGCCATCTTCACCAGCAGCATTTGTGCATTCTTCTCCCTTACCCCTGTTCATGAGTGACTCCGAGAACTTCCTGACTGTGAAGACAAGACAGCAGGCAGGACCCACCTCCTCGGGTTGTGACGGGGATGAGCGGAAATGGCAAGCTCAACTCACCCTGCTCAGCACCTGGCTCCTGAGGCATTCCAAGGGAATGTGACTGTCTACCTCTACAGATCCGCGCATGCGCGTGCTCGCGGGCCCCATTCTCCCTGTTGTTCCCGGCGCTATTAATTTCACTTTCTACTTACTATTTTTGGCACTTCAGAGGAGGAGTCTGTGGCTTTCTAGCAATTCTGGATATTATGGTGTTCTCTCTCACCTCTCACGGGGTTTCAAGGCTCATAAACCTCCCCCCTCCGGGCTTGCTGCCTTATTCCTGGCAATTTGGAAGGCAGTGCTGTGCCATCCTGCCCACACTTGACTGTTGAGGATCCCCCCTCCCCCAGCCTTTGCTTAAGAGGAGGGTCTTATGAAGGCTTTATTTTTAAGTAAGACTCTCTACCTCCATTTCCCCTGCCCCCATGCTTCAACCTCTCCTGCTCTCCTGAGACAGTGGAGGGCTTCCATCCCTTTCCTTTCTCCCCGCACTCTGGATTTCAAGATCAGCCTGACCCAGAGAAGGGGCAAATGGACCACATATATGCTGGGGTAGCCACACAAAGACCAGCAGAAATGGCTCACTCCATCCTCACTCATTCATACGAGAGTTGGGATGTTATAGGCCACTGGTAAGGCTGGGTGTGACGGCGCACACAACTGTAATCCGAGCGGTCAGAAACAGGAGTGCTACAAGTTCGATGCTAGCCCAGTACACGTGGCCTGTTCTAGGGTAGCCACCCTGTCTCAGAAAACAAAACAAAAAGCTGTGTGTAGCTTTCAAGCCAGCCTGGAAAGGCAGCCTCTCCTCCCGCGTGCCCTGTCTTCCCCTGTGCCCCCAACCTTGGTTTCAAATAGAACTGCAAATGGAAACCTGGCCAACTCTGGCTGAAGTCCTCTTCCCAAGACCTTTCTTCTTTAGCCTGAGGTGGCCTCAACCCACCATTCCCCAAAGCACACCACACATCTGTGTCTCTAAGTGTAAAATTGCAGGATGGACCGCACAGACACCCTGCATTCAACAAGGCCTGTGTCTTTCGCTCCAAGGTGGGTTCGGCTACCCAGGGAAGACAACAATGAGTGTACACCTAGCCCAGTGCAGCCACAGACGGGAAGCAATTCCATCTCTGTAAGTCTACAGCGCCCCCTTCAGGAACAGACAACAGGAAAGGGTGTCACCACCTGCAGGCAACCTCCTAGGCCTGGCCAATCCAGGCTGCTCTCTCTGACTCTTGACCATTGCCCTTGGCACTGCTGTTCCAACTCCTGCCGGTCAACTCCTTTGGCCACTAAAAGCCTAGAGACAGCTGGGTGTGTTGGCGCACACCTTTAATCCCAGCACTCCAGAGGCTGAGACTATTCAGATATATTGTTGGTCAGCCTGGTCTACACAGAGAGAGTTCCAGCACAGCCAGGGCTACACAAAGAAACCTTGTCTGCAAAGTGGTGGGGAAGACCTAGAGACCTTGAAGAAATTACCTGTTGAAATGGTGGATTTCAGAAAGGCAGAAACCAAAGCCACGTAATTAGAGTCACGTGATACAGGTCCCTCCCTCCTGCCCAGGAGGGAACAAGTGTGGCCTGAGCCGAGTTGATGGGTTCCCGTTGCACAGATCTTCCTGGGAAGACATGAACAAACATCTGCTTGCCCAAGGTGGTCGACCAACTTATCACCAAGGAGGAATTCCAACCCAAGGCTGAGTGCTGAGCCGGTGAGCTCTCTGAGAGTAGGAAAGGAGACAACTGAGCTGCCAACTCTCTGAGAAGAAGGCCCCAGCACTGCAAAGACTCATGAAAACTGCACCCAGGAAGTGCTTACTGCTCATGTCTGTCTCTTGGACAGGTCCCCTTCTTTAGAGATTTATATTTTCAGTTATATGGACTGGCATCTGTAAATGCAGTATCCTTGGTGGCCAGAAGAGGGCGCTGGATTCCTCTGGCTCTGGAGTTAAAGGAGACGAGCTGTCCGAAAGGGACTGGTAACCAAATTCTGGTCCTTTGAGAGACCAGCATGTGCTCCTACTGCTAAGCCATCTCTCCGGCCTCTATTGTCAAGCCTTACAAGACTCCTTCCTCCCTCCTGGAGCGGATGTGTCGATTGGGAATGGAGAGGAAGCACACAGGAGGGTCCTGGCTTTCAATCCCCAGTCACCCATCCTCTTATGGTTAGGCGTGCTTGCTCTCTGTTCCCACCCTGACCAGCTATTCTCTGCAAAGCCCCTTGTACTCATCTGATCTGGGTATGTTGAATGATATCTTTCCCACCAGAGATATAAGTCCACTCCCTAGTCCTGGGTCCCGTAAGGTGACCGGATCTAGAAAAGGGATGTTTGTAGATGTGAGGACTCTGAAAATAAATAATCCTAGGTTATCTTAGGCCAATGTCTAGTGATGGCTGTCATAGGATACATACACACATGGTGGGGCGGGGGGGGGGGGAGCTGGCATCTTGATGTTTAAGTATATATATATGTGTTGTTTAAAGACATTTGGCTCTAAGGAGTGGACACAGTACCTTGACAAATCAGAGCCCTTCCGGAATATTCTCTGAGGTAGCAAGGTTGTTGTACTTCTTGGGACACTTGGCTCCCTCTGCCTTGCTGGCCCCACACTGCTGTTACCCTGCCTCACAGGGCTGGATATTTCTATTGATTTTGACTTCTAAGCATTAGACATCTCACCTGGACCTTCCAGAGACCCTGGTTAAGATCGCCCACCCTGCCACTCTGAAGATTCCAACCACCAGCTGTAGGCCTGCTCTCTGGAAACTCTCCTCAGGTTGGAAGCCAACACAGCAGGGGTTTAGAAAAGAGTGACCTGGGGCTGGAGAGATGGCTCAGTGGTTAAGAGCACTGACTGCTCTTCCAGAGGTCCTGAGTTCAATTCCCAGCAACCACATGGTGGCTCACAACCATCTGTAATAGGGTCCAATGCACTCTTTTGCTGTGTGTCTGAAGTCAGCTACAGTGTGCTCACATTAAATAAATAAATATTTTTTTAAAAATAGAAAAGAGTGACCGAGGTGGTGGTGCACACCTTTAATCTCAGTACTCAGTAGGCAGGCAGAGGCAGCAGAGCTCTGTGAGTTTAAGGCCAGCTTGGGATACAGAGTAAGTTTCAGTTCCAAGGCTATACAAAGAAACTCTATCTTGCAAGGGGGGGAGAAGGAAGAGAGAGAGAGACAGAGAGAGAGAGAGAGAGAGAGAGAGAGAGAGAGAGAGAGAGAGAGAAGTTTCAGGCTAGCCTGGACTACATGAGCTTCTGTGTCAAAAAGAACTGTGCTTACCAAACTCAAGCCACACATTCTGCTTGCTGTTTGAGCGCAGGACCAGTGGCCCCGACTGGTGCAAGTCCTGCAGGTATCCGATGGCAGAGCCCAGGTCCCTGAGGCGCTCTGGTGAGACTGGGCTATCCTGGGCTATCCCGACTCTGCTGGAATGTCTCTATGGGAACCCAGCAGGAACTTTTCATTGGGCCTTGGCTGCAGGATTAGCAGAAGACCACTCATGGCAACCCAGCTTTTGTCACCTGCTTTTTTCAAGAAAGCATTCTGAGTACCCAGACCGGATCTTCCCTGTTGTCTATGACTGCCCTCAGAACTCAGGAGCAGAGCTGAGCAGCTGCGCAGGAGCAAGAAGCCCACACAACCTAATGTGCTTGCTCTGTGGCCCTGGAGGAGGCGGCTAGCCAGAGTGAGTCAACACGAGGTGAAGGCTCTCCCGACCACCAGCATGCTGAAGAGGGGTCCTTTTCTTCGCTGCAGACATTATTCACATGGGGTTTGAACCAGCATGGTTTCTTTTGTGTCAAGGCAGGTCCTCTTAGTGGATTCTTCATGGTGCCCCCCAGCTTTCTCTGCTGTTCCTGCTGGGATGATCTCTGAGAGTCCAGTAACGACAGGTTTCCCCCGGCTTGGCTTCCCCACACCCCTAGAACTCCTCAGGACATGACTTGGACCCCTGGTGGCCCACACCACTCAGAGACACCCATGCCCAGGGAAAAGGGTCGTGTACACTCAAGTACCTAGAGGACATCTCTCGCTGTGAGGTGCACAGTGGATAGAAGGTTGTTAGGATGCTGCTTCACACAGCTTCTAGGAGACGGAGCATTCTGCAAGAAGAGCTACCTATCTTGTGTCATGTGTGTCTGTGTGTGTCTGTGTGACTCACTTCACGGGAGCTCCTGTAGCTCAGGTTGGCTTCAAACTTGATAAGTAGCTGAGTATGACCTTGAACTCCTGATCTTCCTGCCCTCTGGATGCCACGTACCACAGAGCCTGGTTCAAGGGGTACTAGAGATTGAACTCAGGACCCCATGCATACTAGGTAAACACATCCTACTGACTGCAGCCTCACCTCTGTCCCTGAAATCTTTTTGAAGATGTTATTTTACATATATAGATGTTGTGGCTGCACGCGTCTGTGTATCACATGCATGCAGTGCCCACAGAGGCCAGTAGAGGGCGACATCACAACTGGAACTGGACTTGGAGAAAGTCCTTCGCCATCCGGTAGTGCTGGTAATCAAACCGGTGTCCTCTGGAAGAGCAGTACTTTTCAATCACTGAACTATTCTCCGGCACCCCTCCCCCATTCTTGTTTTCTTCATACTCCGTGAAGTTCTTTCAGCAGGAACTCTTTGATGGTCAGTAAGTGGCCTCTCTGTATGTTCTCTTCTCTGCATGTTCTATTTGATATGAGGAAAAGGCCTCCCCCCACCCCACCCCAACCAGGTCCTTCGACATCTGCCGCATCCCCCAAGGTTTTCCTGCTGTGTGCGCTGCCAGCACACTCCGAGCCTAGGGCTAGCTCCTGAGCCATGTTTTCTCAAACCAGAGAACCGCTGTGCTGTGGACAGACAGGACCACACAGCAACTCCTGCGCTCGCTCAACTGCAGAGCTGGGTGGCACCAGCATGCGGCACCAGCATGCGGTCACGTGTTTGGAAGACAGTATATCCCCAGCAGTGATTTCTCACTCATCTTCCATCTTCAAAGACTTCAAAGGAAGCCACCCTCCGAGCTGCAGCAAAGGGTGCTGGGAACCACTCAGCGCTATAGATGTTCTGAGGAGCTGTAAGGTGGGGGTTCCTAGCGGATCTCATGCTCACCTCACCGCCTCGGGTTGCCTCTGGTCTCTCGGGATGGAGCACAGTCATTTAGTGCTCACCCAGGGCGGGCCTTGAACCCCAGTGTGCTCAGAACAGAGAGAAGCGGGGCTGGATGGAACACGCCAGAACCCCAGTGACTTGGGAGGCTGAGGCAAGAGACTGGAAAATTCATGGTTAGCCTGAGGGACAGAGGAAGTTCATACCCAATGCGGTTCAACTTAGCCAGACTTTGTCTCAAAATAAAAAGAAAGAAAGGGCTTAGTGGGCAGGGATTTGGGAGAGGTTGGGGTGTGTCTCAGCGTAGCGCAGACTGGGGAGCAGAAGAAGACGTTGGGTCCCCTGAAACTGGGATTACAAACAGTAGTAAGCCACCGTGTAGTGCTGAGCCATTTCTCCAGCCCCACAAATGTTGGCTTTGAGGGAAGCTGACGGGGCTCCCTTCTATTCCTGCCTAGGATGTAACTATGAGGAGAGAGCCTCGGTAGCCATTTTCAGAGCAGGCTGTGGCCGTGAGGAAGTCACATGCTGGAGATGCCGATGTGAAAACAGGAACCTGGAGCCAGGGAGCTGCCTGAAGCTGCCCACGCTAGACTTCTTCAATACAAGAGAACAACCTCCTGGCCGTCGACCACTGAAAAGAACCCTGCAGACGGAGCCGCCTTCTCTCAGATCTGCTGTGAGATGGAATCTTTCCCTAGCTTCCTAAGTCAGATCCACAAGTGTCTTCATAAAGGAAAAATCAGATGCAATTCTGGTAGCTTGTCGTGCTTCCTGACAGGACAGCTGACAGCTAAAGTATATTGGTTTCACATTATTAAATATTCCTGTTTATGTAACATTCCCCCCATCACCTAATTTTAGGTAAACCTGGACATATTTTTCATCCATACAGAGCTCAGTTATTTAAGATGTCCTAATGAGTCACACCACGCTTATATTAACTTCTTCCCAGGCATCATGCTTTTAAACTTTGTTTATTTCTAACCGTGCCTTATGTCCCACACTGTAAGCCATTCCTCATACCTCAGCAGACACATAGTGTTTAAAGCTCCTCTGGGGTTTAACACAGCTAAATCTTGGAAACAGCCCGCCCAGGCAGACTGAGTAGAAGACCCTTCACTGTGTCTTTAGAAACACTCCCAAAGGTTATTCCTCTGCAACAATGTAGCAGCTCGACACAGTGACTTCCGCCAGTAAGCACCTGGGAGGCCGAGGCAAAAGGATTGCCAAGAACTTGAGAGTAGCTTAGCCTACATAGTGTGTTCCAGGCCACCCAGAGCTACAGTGAAAGACAATGTCTATAAATAAATAAATAAAGCAAGCAAAATAAACTATCAGGAGAAAGGGGCCGAGGGTGGAACTCAGTGTCAGAACAGATGCTTAGTATTTGCAGGGTCTTGCATTCCCAGTACCACTTTTTAAAGAACAGATGTAGCTGGTCTTTGCTACTCTGTGAGTTTTTTTTTTCTCACCCTTTATCCCACCCCTACCCCCCTTCACTCCCTATCACTAGATAAGGAGAGAGGGGAAGGGAAGGGAAAAGAGGGGAAGGGAGGAGGAGAGGGGAGGAAAAGGGAGGGGAAGGGAGGTCCCTGGATCTAATTTCTTTCCTTTTGTTTCTTCTTTGACCATGGCTACTAATAAACCCCAACCAACCCCCACTGAAAGACCAAAACAACCTCATGGGGCTCTAGGTAAAAAATTCCCCACTATTTCAAACGTCACACAATCACAGAAACTATCTGCAGCTGCCAAATCCACGCCTCTGCTAGAGCACGAGGCAAATCACTGTCACCTGCCTCGGACAGTCCGGAGCTGCCCCACACCTGGGGTTAAAATGAAAGCACATTCTTATAATACTTCTGTGGGTTTTTTTTGTTTGTTTGTTTTGTTTTGTTTGTTTTTATTTTAAAGGAAACAGAATTCCAGTCACTACAAGCAGAGGTGCAGGGCTAGAGAGGAGAGAGTTGAGAGGTTAAGAGCTCTGCTCTTCTACAGGACCCAGGTTCGATTCCCAACACCCACATCATGGCTCACAGCTGTCCATAACTTCTGTTCCAGACCTCAGAAGACATCAAGCAAGCATGCGTGTGGTGCAGGTAAAACATCCATACACTAATAATAATAATAATAATAATAATAAATCTAAAAAGATCAGGAGCTGGTGATATAGCTCATCAGGTAAAGACACATGCTGCCAAGCCTCACAACCTAATGATTCTGTGTGAGACAGGGTCTATGTAGCTCTGGTTGGCCTGGAACTGGATATGTGGAGACCAGCCTGGCCTCAATTCACTACCTCTGCCTACTGAGTGCTAGGATTTAAAGGCATGTAGCCCCACTTTTGGCATGACCTGAGTTTCATCCAAAAAACCTCTTGTGCTGGGAGGTGAGAGCTCATTCCTACAAATGTCCCCTGTACAGCGTGTGTGTGTGTGTGTGTGTGTGTGTGTGTGTGTGTGTATGTGCAATGGGATATGTACATGTGCATGAGTGTGTATGATTGTGAACATGTACATACATGCACACGCACACACACACACACACATGGAAGAAAGATTTGGCCTAGTAAGGGGGCCTTTACTATTGTAACTAGTGAACCTGATACTTGAGATCTTGGCCAGTGCTGTGGCTATTCTTGGTTGTCAACTTGACTACATCTGGAACTAACTAAAACTCAATAATGGGGCATAACTTTGAGGGATTTCTGCCTAATTTAAAGTGGGAAGAGCCACTTGTAATCTGGATCTTTGCGGTGGGAAGAAACGCCTTTAATCCAGGTCTTTCCAGATCAGGAAACCGGCCTCTGATCTGGTCCACGCCTTCTACTGGAAACCTATATATGGACATGGAAGAAGGAAGCTTGTGCCCTGACTGCTGGCTAACCCTCTCCAGAACAAGTCAATTCCCTCACTGGTATTAAAACCTGCTTCTTCTGAGGATTCTGGCATATACAGAAGACCGGCTGAGACATCCAGCCTTGTGCACTGAGCAGTCACTGGATTCTTGGACTTTCTATTGGTAGAGAGCCCTTGTTGGATTGGCTGGACCACAGGCTATAAGCCATCCTAATAAATCCTCCCCCCTTATGAAAAAAAATTCACTCTGTAAGTTCTGTTACTCTAGAGAACCCTAATACACATACTCTCGCTGCCCTGGCAATAAAGGTCAAAGTCTACCATTATGCAGATAGCCTTCTAGGCTCAGCGCAAAATGGGGAACTTCCTTCACTAGCAGGGCTTCCTCAAACACTTCCCACACTAATGAGGCATCCCTGTATCTTAAGCCTTTAGCCAAGCACCTTTGCTCATCCTGGGTATTCTGACTTCCACCCCCCAAATTAGGTAATGCTTGAATCACCCCAAGTAAAGTGATCTCCCCAAGCTGGACCTGGTGTCCTCATTACAGTGTGCTTCCGAACGCTGCCGCACCCCCAACATCTGTAGTCTCTGCTTCATTTGCCTTTGTGGACTGGTACTGTTGACAATTCCCTGGGGCAGGGAGGGTCGCATACCCTCCTCTGTGTGTGTGTGTGTGTGTGTGTGTGTGTGTGTGTGAGAGAGAGAGAGAGAGAGAGAGAGAGAGAGAGAGAGAGTTGAAACAAGGTTTCTCTACACAGACCTGGATGCCCTGTAACTCACTATGTGACCAGAATGGACTTGAACTCAGAGAGATTCCCCTGCCTCAAATTCCCCTGTCTCTGCCTTCTGGGTGCTGGGATTAAAGGTGTGTGCCACTACGTCCAGCCATTTTATTATTTTTGTGCGTATGGGCAGGAGGTGGGGACAGGGGCAGTGGGCAGAGGCCAGAAGAAAGTGTGGAGTTGGAGTTAGAGGTAACTGTGAGCCGGTTGGTGGATATTGTCAGACTTTCTTGACCTAACAACTCCCAATGAAGACAGAGACTTACTATTACTTATTAAAGTTCAGGCCTTAGCTGGCTACCTCCCAACTCACTTGTTTAACTCAGTTAACCTGGTCTACACTAGCCCACGCTTGCCCTGTGGCCAGTTAGCTCTCACTATGTCCCGGTATGTCCGACTTCCTCCGTGTCTGGCTAACAAATCCCTCCAAATTCTTCCCACAGTTCCAGTCTCTACTGTTTTGCCTTTCCTCTGGAGGGCTCTGCTATAAGTCACCAGTTTTTTTTTATCAAATCAATCGGAAGGTGATGGAGAAAAATATTTACGAAATATGACGCAAGTGCTAAGCAATTGGAATAACAACACCAAAGATCAGACAGTACTGAACACTCCGCCCGTACAGAAATCAACATTTGAATAATATGAAGACAAGCTTTACCCAGAGCACAAGAGGGCGATCCCAACAGGTGTGGGTGCTGGGAACTGAACACTTCGAGGAGCAGTGAGTGTTCTGAACTTCAGAGCTGTGCCTCCTGCCCCTGAAAAGCAGGCTACCTGGGCAGGTCTGGCAGCCTCTTAGCCACTTCCTGATGTAAGCGTTGTTCAGCCATTTCTACATGGGCTTGGCCCTGGGGTAGAGGAACCATTTCAGACCTGTTAACACAACACACAGAGATCCCCCACCCTCTTATCAAGGGCAAGCTCCCTGGTCTCCAAAACTGCTTCACAGAAACCTCATTCAACCCTCTCCAGCCCTGCCTGTAGTGAGAATTCTGGAATTGTGGTTTAAAAAACAAACAAACAACAAACAAAACAAAACAAGACCCAAATATTATACGAATATGGTTTTGTTTTAACCCAGGTGTGGGGAAATGGGGCTGCTTCGCAGCAGCTGACTGTGATTTATGCCGTGCTCCACCAGAGGCACGGTTTTGCCAGCTGCAGACAGTGTCTGAGATTGTGTGATGTTTGGGATTGTGTAGATAAATGGTAGGACCCCCACCTCCATCCCCGCCCACTGCAAGGTGGAGAGTGGTGGTTGGTGGTCATTTGGGGGAGGGAGGTTGGTTTCAGTGTGTTAGTGGTCATGCTCAAAGAAGAAACAAGAAGAAGGAAATTAGATTTAAGGATCTCTGTCTTCCCCCTCCTCCTCCCCCCCCCCCCCCGCATTCTTCTTTCTCTCCTATCTAGTGATGGGGGGAGGGTGAAACTGGGGGATAAAGGATGGGAAGAAGGACACTTTTACCCTCTTTGGACACCCCGTGGCCACACACACAAGGTGCCTCTTTCTGTGATGGCTCATCCCATTCTTCCTCTAGGTCGGCTCAGATGCTCAAGTTTGACGAGTATGTGTGTGTGAGTATGTGTGTGTACGCTCAAGTGCCATCGTGATTAGAGGACCACTTATGGGGGTCAGCTGTCTCTTAATAAGGATTCTGGGGCTTGGAGGCAAATATCTTTCCCCACGAATCACCCCATGCTCTTCCTTGTTTTTTACATGTTTAGGCGGGCATGGCTTTGGCTGTCCTGGAATTCTCTGTGTAGACCAGGCTGGCCTTAAACTCACAGAGAGCCCCCTGCCTCAGTTATCTGGATGCTGGGATCACAGGAGTGTGTGACTTTGTGGCACAGCACACCAGCATCAGTTCTGATGGTGCAGGTGAGGGCTGGAGCAGGGAGCAGGAGGGGGTCCTTGCATTATAGAATCGTAGGCTACTGGGAGCCATGACGGGACTGTAGCTCTGTTGGTGGAGCAGCTACTTGTAGTGCACAAAGCCTGGATCTGGTTTTCAGGATTCGGTAAGACTCAGCAAGATGGCACCCAAAGAGGGCGCTGACAGTGTTCCACCTCAGCAACTGGGCTTGGTGCCGCATGCCTTTAATCCCGGCACTCGGGAGGCAGTGGCAAGCAGATTTCTGAGTTTCACAGGGTTTCTCTGTGTAGCCCTGGCTGTCCTGGAACTCACTCTGTAGACCAGGCTGGCCTCGAACTCAGAAATCTGCCTGCCTCTGCCTCCCAAGTGCTGGGATTAAAGGTGTGCGCCCCCACGCCTGGCTGGGGGTTTTTTGTTTGTTTGTTTGTTTTTGTTTTTGTTTTTTCGGCCCAGCACACTTACAGACAGTCCCTCAGATGCTGACGTCTGGCCTTAGGACCAATCAGGAACGTCTGAGTTCTCCAGTCCAGCGTGCTTCCTCGTGGGGGAACAATGTGAGACAACTTGCAGGATGATTTTACTTACTTGCCAGATAGACTTCCCATAAATTGGCATGCTGGTTAATTTTAACAGCTTGGAAGTTACATAAACGGCCAACAATAGAGAATCGGTTAAGAATAAAATTCATTATAGTTCCTAAGTATAATGTAAAACTACGTAAAGAACACTAAAAAAAAAAAAGTGTTCTTGTTGGGTGTGGTGCCTATGATCTAGGTGCTCAGGTAAGAGGTAGATAGGATGGAAGAGTTCAAGGCTAGCCTGAGCTACATAATGTGACCAGGACAAGCTGGCCTATAGAGTGAGACCTTGGAGAGAGAGAGAGAGAGGGAGAGAGAGAGAGAGCACCAGGCATGGTAGTGCACACCTTTAATCCCAACGCTTGTGATGCAGAGGCAGGTGAATCTCTGAGAATTTGAGGCCAGCCTTGGCTACAGGGCAAGTTTCAGGAGAGCCAGGGCCACAGAGAAAGAGCTTGTATCTAAAAGCCAAAATAACAAGATAAAAGTGAAAGGGTAGATATTGCCAAAAGAGAAGGTCCCAAAAGGAAGATGGTTTCCCTTTGGAGACATCACAGTGCCTTAGTATAGACTCGGAACTGTCACCAAACACCCAAAAGAAGCAAACTGGGAAAGCTAAATTCTGGATCGGGGTTCGAGAGATGCAGCCCACCCTGGCAGTGGGATGGCCTCACCACCACAGCAGGTGCCACGTGAAGCAGCAGGTCATATCAGGAAGTAGGGATCTAGGGCAGGAAGTAGAGCCTGCCTGCCCATCACCCTGAAGCCCCACCCACACCCAGGGTGGCCAGCTAGACCTCTCTTTCCTCCACAGTTTGAAACAGCGCCACCTGACAGAAATAGGGACTTCTGGTGGAGACTTTAAGAACATGCAGGCACAATAAGTGGTGGTTGTAGTGGGGGTGGGGGGTGGGAGATTTACAGCTCAAGACATAAGGACGGGGCAGCAAAACAGGAAGGAAGGAGCCGTGCTTCTCATCCACGTGCGGATGTGTGTGTGTGTTTGTGTGTGTGTGTGTGTGTGTGTGTGTGTGTGTGTGTGTGTGTGTTTCTGATGGGGTCTCCTGTCACCAGGGTGCCTCCAACTCATGCGTAGCTAAGGATAGCCTTGAATTACTGATCCTTTGATGAGTTGGTTGCTGTGGCTTACCACAGAAACCCTGGTTACAGTAGAGAGGAGCTGATGTGAGCAGTGAGCATTATTAGGAAAGACCCCACGACCTTGGGCAGCTCTGACTGGTGTTAGAGTTGGGGCGCTGCGTTATCAACAGCGCGCTATTGTATTTTTAAAGCTTATTTTGTTTTTAATTATGTGCGCATGTGGGCGCAGACACCCTCAGAGGTCAGAAGAGGGAGTCAGAGCCCCTGGAGCTGGGGGTACAAGGCAGCTGTGACCCCCCTAATGTGCATGCAGGGAACTGAAGTCAGGACCTTCACAATCGCTCTTAACTGCAGCCGATTCTCCACACTCACAATGGAGTCTTGAAGGGACAGAGAGCCTTTAATTCTGAAAGATGAAAGGGGTTTCCGACCCATAAGGTTCCGAGTAAGAGGAGGCGATCTCACATCACGTGATTTAGCCCAGCCTAGCCCACGGGCCAGGAGTCACAAGGCAAGAGAACAGTAGACAAAAGTCAAGTTATAATTCGAGGTTGTCCTCAGTGTAAGTGTCAGGGAGGCTGGGCTTGTTCACAGCTGCAAGTGGGAGGGAGATGACTGAGCTCCGGGAAAGCTGTGAGCCCATTTATCAACCCTGTCCCAGCAGAGGCTGCTGGAGGGGAGGGCCTGATTTCTGAGAGAGAGAAAGGCAGTGAGGAAATCTCTTATCCAACACAGAGACTACATGCAGGCACCACCTTCATGCTCAGAATGTTCTATTTTTGAGACAGCATTGAATGCTGTAGTCCAGGCTGGGCTGGGATTCACAATCCTGCCTCAGTCTCTCAAATAACAGGCTAGCATCCTTCCTTCCTTCCTTCCTTCCTTCCTTCCTTCCTTCCTTCCTTCCTTCCTTCCTCCCTCCCTCCCTCCCTCCCTCCCTTCTTCCCTTCCTTTCATCCTTTCTGTTTATGAGACAGGGTCTCACTATGTGGTGTTGGCTTGGCTGGCCTAGGGCTCACTATGTATATGTAGACCAGCCTGGCCTTGAACTCAGAGATTTGCCTGCATTTGGCTTCTGAGTGTTGGGATTAAAGTCATGCACCACCATGTCCAGCTTTCTTTCTTTTTAAAGATGTATTTATATCTGTGGGTATCTGCAGGTGTGTGACCATGCCTGAGCAGGCCAGAAGTGTGTTAGATCCCCTGGAGCTGTAGTTACAGGTAGTTGGGAACCCAACTTAGGTGCTCTGCAGGGTCAAGTGCTGTCAGCCATCTCTCCTGCTCCTGGTGGGCACCGGGAATGCACAGGCCTTTGCCCTCTTCCCGGGCCTTACTGTGTCACTGAGCATCCTCCTCTTTGTCCTCCTCCTCCTCCTCTTCCTTTTCTTTGGGATGTACTTTGTCACCAAGGCTGGCCTTGAGCTCCTGATCTTCCTGCCTCACTCTCCAAAGCTGAGATCACAAATGAGGATTTATAGATGTACCCTGGCCAGCTCTGTACTGAGAGTTCTGGGACTGAGGTGAGACCCTGGTGCGACCTGACCTGCCACTCATGTAAAGTGGGCTATACTATGCAGCTCTCTCATGGGAAGGATCCAGAGTAGCCAGAGGTGGATGGAGGGCTCTTGCCAGGGACTGATGAGGGGGAGGAGAGCTGTGGAGGCTTGAATGAAGATGTCCTGCCGCCCCCCCCCCCCCCGCCATGGGCTTGGCCCTTAGCTAGTGGAATTGTTGGGAAGGATTAGCAGGGTGGCCTCCTCACTGACCTGGGCTTTTGAACTTTCAAAGCCCACAGCATTCTCAGTTAGCCCCCTCTCAGCCTCCTGTTTATGGATAAGGTGTGAGCACTCAGCTGCTGCCGCAATCCCACACCTGCTGCCAGGTGTGCTGCCAGATGTACTGCCATGGCGTTCCCTCGCCATGACTCTAACACTCTGGAACCATGTGTGTTATGGCTCTCAGAGGAAATGCAGGGATAAAGGGACAGACTTCAGGGTAAGTTCCCCAGGTCACTGTGTTACACGGTCGATGTTAATTAACATGGGAGCCAGCACTTCAGAAAATCTATAGGGAGGTGTGCTGGCTTACACCTGTCACCTCAGTGTTTGGAAAACTGAGGCAGAAGGACTGCCATGACTTTCCGGAATAGTTTGGATTACAGTGTGAAACCATGTCTTAACCAAAAATAAATTAGTAGGCTGGGTTTGGTGTCCCAGCTTTTGGGGTCCCTTGTGCCACCCCGCATATCTATTCCTGGGTGAGAGACTAGAGGCAGGACCAGGAGTGCCACACCAGCTTTGACTATGTAATCAGTTCACAGCCGGATTGAGTAGCATAAAGCCCTGTTGTGTTTGACAACGATGACAATGATGACAACGATGATGATGACGACGACGACGACGACGACCAGTCTAGCTTTGTCCTAATAGAAAGTCACCACTATTAACACTATTAGTTCCATTCCAATGGCAAAGGAAGAAACTGAGGCAGGAGAGGAAGGAAAAATGAGGACATGGGAAGGGAAAGCCACCTAAACAGTGACAGATAAAGAGAATCTCATAAACAGGCAAACAGGATTACTTTAACCCCTGCACTAAGAGGCAGAGGCAGGTGGATTTCTATGAGTTCAAGGTCAGCCTGGTCTACATAGAGACCCTGTATCAAAAACAAAGAGAAAAAGATTAAGAATCCTGTTAAAGCTAGGCAGTGGTGGCGCATGCCTTTAATCCCAGCACTCAGGAGGCAGAGGCAAGTGGATTTCTGTGTTCGAGGCCAGCCTGGTCTACAAAGTGAGTTCCAGGACAGCCAGGGCTATACAGAGAAACCCTAACTCGAAAAACCAAAAAAGAAAAAAAAAAAAAAAAAGAATCCTGTTGAGGGCTGACATGCTCAGTGGATAGAGGCACCAGCTGTAGAAACTGCACACCATACTCTGATACCGAGTAATGGAAAGAAAGGTGTCCTTTGACTTCCACATGTCTTGATTGCATGTATGTCTCCCCTGTAAGTGATACATATAACAACTTTTTATTTGATCCTTTGAAGAATACAACTTTAAAATTATCGAAGTTATGTAAGTAGCTGTTGATGTGACATTTTTGTTAGCTTGGTTTTCTGAGACAGGGTTTCTCTGTGTAGCCCTGGCTGTCCTGGAACTCACTCTTGTAGACCAGGCTGGCCTCGAACTCAGAAATCCGCCTGCCTCTGCCTCCCAAGTGTTGGGATCAAAGGCGTGCACCTCCATTGCCCGGCTGGTGTGACATGTTAAAAGGACAGTTTCTCAGGGCTGGACAGATGGTTCAGAGGTTAAAGGCATTTGCTAATCTTGGAAAGAACTTCAGTTAGGTTCCCAGTACCCATGTTGGGCAGTTTAGAGCCAGTTCCAGGAGATCTGATGCCCTCTTCTACACCAACACACACACACACACACACACACACACACACTCATATGTGCTTAATTAAAAAAAAATCAGACCATAGTCGGGTGTGATGGCACATGCCTTTAATCCCAGCACTCAGTCCCAGCCGGCAGGAACACACAGATCTCTATGAGTTCAAGGCCAGGCTAGTGTACATCATTATACAGTCCACACAGTGAGGCCCTGTCTCAAAAGTGAGCACCATCACCGTCACCAACAGTGAAACAGCTGCGGATATAGCCTACACAGTTGAATGATGGTCTTAATTTTTTTTTTCTTTTGGTTTTTATTTTGTTGGTTTTGGTCTTTTGAGTCAGGGTTTCTTTGTGTAGCCTTGCCTCTATTGGAACTATCACAATAAACCAGGACTCCAACTCAGAGATCTGCCTGCCTCTGCATCTTGAGTGCTGGGATGAAAGTTTTGGGTCACCACCGCCAGACAACAGTAAAACATTTTTCTAGTATTCATGAGACCCTGTGTGGAATTCCCCAACATTGAGAAAAAAATCTTGGCAGAGCCTGGTGGGCCATGCCTTTAATCTAAGATCCTGTCTCCAAAATAAACAAACAAATAAAAATGTAAACAAAAAAAATCTGTTTCCAAGGCTGGACCTGTCTAAAGTCTCAATTCCCAGTACTTAGAGGTAGAGGCAAGAAGATAAAGAATTCAAGATCATTTTTGACACAGCAAGTTCAAGGCCACATTGTACCCTGTTCTCTCTCTCTCCTGATATATATATATATAAATTATAAATTTAAAGTCATACTTTCATAAATTCTTAAGTTTAACTTGCATATGCTGATGTCCTATTTAGAATTCTCATACATTTTGTATACTAACATATACCATTTGTGTAATGAAAGAGGTATAACTTGTCCTTTGATTGGTGTTCAGTTAGCCTGTGGGCCGACATACGAATTTGCTTGAACATCACCCACATCATTTACAAACTTAGCTAATTAGGTTCTTGTAAATATTTAAACTCTGTTTACAAATTTAACATACTTGATTTTATTTTCCAAGCACACATCCCTCACGGGACACATTTACAAGTCAAATGAGAAAAAGTTTTAGGCACTGAAACATTTTCAAAGAACTCTATCATTCGCTGTTTAGTTTATGTATACGTGGTGTGAGCTGCACGTGTGGAGGTCAGAGGGCAATTATGGAGAATCCTGTGGTTCCCAGGGGTGGGTCTCAGGGCATTGTGCTCTCCAGCGGGCGTCTTTACCGGCCCTAATTTTATTTTTTAATTACGTATACATGCGTGCTTGGTGGTCTGGTATGTGCACACAAAGCAGATGTCCTTGGAATCCAGAGAGAGGGCATCGGATCCAGTCGAGTTGGAACTAGAGACTGCTATAAGCTGCCTGTTGTGGGCGCTGGGAACTGAACTCAGATCTCTGCCAGAGCAGTCACTGCTCATAACTGCTGGGTCATCTCTGCAGCTACGGCCTTTTTGAAACAGGGACTCACACCCACCAAGCACTTGCATTAGTATCTAGTTCTTTACCTTTTCAGTCCTTGGGCTGGAATCCTCTACATTTTAAGTATATACAGTAGTGGGTGGATGTAG
Source organism: Mus musculus (assembly GCF_000001635.26). NCBI lineage: Eukaryota > Metazoa > Chordata > Mammalia > Rodentia > Muridae > Mus > Mus musculus. The sequence continues at coordinate 27,017,470 of NC_000083.6, forward strand.
AGGACTCTGAGTAATTTGGGGGAAGGGAGGGCATTTTCCAATTAAACTGTTGGGATAGATACCCAATGACCTAAAATGTGCCCCCCCCCCTTTTTTTTGAGACGGGGCTCTCAGCGTAGCTTAGGCTGACCTCAAACTCGCTATGAAATCCAGATGTATTTGGTGTAAAGAAGGTACAATTTCAGGAGACCCACAAATGTTGAAGCGTAGGAGTGTGTGCTCTAGATTTAACCGCGGCACCTGCAGGGTCCATCTGCGCCCAGCAGCCTCTCAGCCTCTCAGCTTCTTTCTTACGCTGCCTCTCCTAACTTCAATCGCCCTCTGGTTTGGGCAGCTCCAGAAAGTAACTGGGGGCCAGGTTTGGGGTAACCTCATCTTGTTAGGTGTGGAGGGGGCCAGAGAAGTCAAAGCTCCAAACCTGGGGCTCACCTTCTTTGCAGATGGAGATGACTGACTCCTAACCTTTGGTTTCCAAATTCGAGAATGGCTAGAACAACTTAGCTCCCTGGCTCCGCCCACAAAGGGGCACGCATGCGCGCATGCGTGTGAAGCCTCACCGGCCACCTTGAACTCGGGCAGCCCACTCACCTTCAGACTGTGGTCTCAACGGGGAAGACCAGAGAGTTGCCTCGACGTTGTTCACCTAAATCCGTGGCGGGCATGTGCTCACGAGCCCGGCGACCCTCTCGTCCTGCCTCCAGGTAAAACCTCGAGCTAGTAACCTTATGGAAAGTTCTAGCTCGATGCTTTTGTTAACCACGTGACTCTAAAAAGGCACTTGCCTTTCTAGGAGGTGGGAGTCTAACGCACCCACCCATCACATATCATTCCAGTATCAAAAAGTTCTCAGTATACACCATAGTACACGGCGCCTTAAGTGTTAGCTTTGAGCTCAGCATGGCGGTTCCAAACATTTTTCCAGCCCCCAGTACCTGTGGGCACACAGAAGGCAGGGAGAGGTCAGAGCCAACCCAGCCCAGTGGAAGTGCAGCTTCACCAGGCCCCTTGGACCGGCAGGTCTTGTGATGGGCTGGGGAGGGTGTCAGAAACACAAACCGGGGTGCCCAGGGCTAAAGAGAAAAAGGAATCTTTGTGAATTTCGGAACGTTTTAACGCCCCCAGCTTGTTATTTTTATCCACCCCCACCCCCACCCCCGGCTGCCTCTCTGTAGGGGCTCCCATGCAACATCAAAACTCCTAGGATCAAAAAAGCCCAGCGTGTGTGTGTGTGTGTGTGTGTGTGTGTGTGTGTGTGTGTGTGTCTGTAGGGACATAGGGAATCTGGATCTGGAACATTATGTCCCAGGCAGAGTGTGAAAAGGGGCCTTAAGGGCCGGCGTGGGCTGTGGCTCCTGTAGAGAGGTAGCCTTTGGGGTCCCTGGAGTGGTGCACTTTCCCATTCAGCTCCCCAGCCAAGGGATCCCTGACTTTCCTTGCGGTCAGAAGCTGCCTGGACTACAAAGAAATAAGAGAGCCATGAGATGTTTAGCGGGCCTGGCAACGAGTTTGCTTTCCAGGTCCCAAATGGTAGGAGAGAACTGATTTACTGATTTCCACTCAGTGCCATCTGACTACACACACACACACACACACACACACACACACACACACACAGTGGCACGTGTAGCCCTACCATACGTGCACAGAAAAAAAAAAAAAAGGAATTACATGGGACTGGAGAGATGGCTCAGCAGTTAAGAGCACTGACTGCTCTTCCTGAGGTCCCTAGTTCAAATTCCAGCAACCACATGGTGGCTCACAACCATTTATAATGAGATCTGATGCCCTCTTCTGGTGTGTCTGAAGACAGCTAGTGTACTTACATTAAATAAATAAATAAGGCAGGCGTAGTAGTGCACACCTTTAATCCCAGCACTCGGGAGGCAGAGATAGGCAGATTTCTGAGTTCGAGGCCAGCCTGGTCTACAAAGTGAGCTCCAGGACAGCCAGGGCTATACAGAGAAACCCTGTCTCAAAAAACCTAAATAAATAAATAAATAACTGATGTAAGGGGTGAAGAGCCGGGGTCATTACAAAGGATTGGTTGGGATTTGTCCTGGTTTTCCAACCATCTGCAGATTCATAACCCAGGATCTTTTTTTTCTATTTTTTTTTAACTTCTCACTTTGGCCCCGCTCACTCCAGCCCAAAGATTTAAGAGCAGTCAGTGCTCTTAACTGCTGAGCCGTCTCTCCAGCCCCAACTGCAGCTTCATACTTCAGGATCTTGCGATCTCGGCATGAGAACCTATGTAGCGCGGAGCTGGGATTACAGCAGTGTGTCCAGCTTCCTGCAGTCTAACATAGGACAGTCAGTGGAGTGTAAAGATGCCAGGCGAGGTGTTGGGGGCATTGCACAGTTTATTTCCAGACACAGAGCACCCTCTGCCTCCCCCTCTTCCCCGATACATTTGGCTTAATCAAAACTTCTCACCCCTATGTTGTGCAAGACAGAGAAAAACACCCACCCCACCCAACCCGAGGAGGACCTAGGCAGACAAGGAGTGAAGGTGGGGTTCAAGTAATCATAGGTTCCGGGGAGGAACTGCACCCAGGTCCACAGTTGCTTCTGCTGGAGTAGTTCTCTAGTGTGGACACCTCCAAAGAGTGCCCACCCCCTCCCCTGTCATAGTGGCTGAGTCTGAGGCTCTGTCCGTCCGTCTGTCAGGAAGGCCTCCGCCCCAGCAGGCAGGCTCACCTGAGAGCCCTGGGGAGAAAGTGGCGTCTTCCCCTACCCACTAGGTTGGGAGCACGGGTCAGGAAGGACACAGGATTGGAGAGCCTGATGGATGTGTTCAGACAGCTGTGGTCTGAACTCTCACCTCTGCCCTCACTCTGGGCTCAGAATCCCTGAGAGTCCAGCCGCCAAGGCAAAAATGGATGGATTGGGGTAGGAGATAGGAGGGGAGGGGGTGTGGGGGGTAGGGTTGGGGAAATGGACGATGAGGTGGGGGTGAAGTAGGTCATGCAGTCTCCTACAGTTGGTCTTGGGAGCCAATGTAGGGAGGGCAAGGATTGTGCTCAGGTCTCTTCTCAAGGGCTGACCTTCCAAAGTAGCAGGAGTGTTGGGAACACAGGTTCGAACCACCAGTCCCCAAGCCCTCCATGTTCTGACTTTGGGCACAGTGGAGAAAAAGGGTGGATTGTATCTAAAGGGTAGTATAAAAACAAACCTAGTTTTCTGGGAATTAGTGGCCCAGCCTCTCCATCCCCCACCCACCCCCCCCAGTGCGTCAGTCAGTGCCTCTGAGACAGGATGGGGTTCAGTAGCACCATGCAATGTTGGGGTATTGATGACCCCTGGGCGGTGGCTCTCCAAATCAGGGGTGCCTGTTTGCTAAAGCGTCTTTGCCCTGGGGAGGAAGGAGAGGACTGTTGGGGTGGGGGGTAGGGGGTGGGGTAGGGAGAGAGGTTTAGTCCAGCCAGGCACGTGGCTGGGGCCCCAGTGGGGCTCCCCGGGAGTCATGATCTGAAGAATCTGTGTACCACGAATTGGCCCAACAGAACCACACCAAAAATCACCATTACGGTCAGGATGGGGTCTCTACGAAAATTCAGGGCTGCCACCTGTCAGGAAAAAAAAACAGGGTGGGTTATAGTGGCCTGGCCGGGCAGCCCCTGCAGCAGGGGGGTGGGGGGTGGGGGTAGGGGGTGTGATGGGGGGTGGGGGGTGGGACATCCCAAGCCCAGGCACTCACCCAACCGCCTCTCTGTGCGATCCATCTGGCGATGTAATGATGCAGTATGATATCAGCCAAAAAGCAGGTCACCTGGCCCAGGAAGCCGGTCAAACCACGCTGGTAGACGTACAGGGCCAGACGGTAGCCAAAGCCCAGGAGAGCCACCACGCGGCCCCAGCTGATGCCACTCTTAAATAGGCTGTGGGCAAAGAGTTTTTTCATAAGTCACGGAGAGCCTGCCTTGGGAGACCCGGTCCTTTCCTTCTTCCTCTACCCGACCTCCACCCCTCCACCACCAGATGGGAAGCTACACGGCTAAGCTGCCAGGACAGGTCAGAAAGTCTGCCTTGGCCTGGCTGCCCGTCAGGAAGAGCCTGGCTTTCTAGGAAAGGAGACAGCCTAGTGAGGGAGGGGTGATGTGATGAGCTGGCTGCATGGCGAGGGGGGGGGGGAGAAGGAAGGGTGGGGGGAGCTGAGAGGGAAGAGCGACCAGATGAGGTGACAGGGAGATTACCTGTGCATGTTGCTGCTGGCCTGGCAGCCCGAGGGACAGCAGAGAGAAAAGGACAGAAGAGATTACGACAGATCCCCAAATCACAGGGGACGGAGTGGGGCCTGAGGACAGGGACAGGATGTGCCACCTCTGTACTTAAACTTGCCGCCTGCTTCTACATCAACTACCACCTTGAGATCTACCCTGACGCTGACTCCCTGGTGTAAGGAAAGGACATTGCTCGGTGGCACATGATTGATCCTAGCACTTGCAAGGCCGAAGCTGGATGATAAGAGTTCAAGGCCAGCCAGGGCTACATGAGACTTAATGGGGCTGGAGAGCTGGCTCAGCGGTTAGCAATACTGGCTGCTCTTTCAGAAGACCTGGTTTCAATTCTCAGCACCCACATGGTGGCTCATGACGGTCTGTAAACTCTAGCTCCAGCCTTCTGGCCCCATTGGGCACTAGGCACGCAGGTTGGTGCGCACATATACATGCACGCTAAACACCCAGACACAGAAGATAAAGATCAGACAACAGAACTCAAGCCAACTTGGATGTGGCGTCAAAGCAGGGACACTGACTTCCGGTCCTTTCCCTGTTCCCTAGGTTTCACAGTGGTAGCCTATGGCAGGCTGGGATGCGGTATCAGGTGGCCTCTTAGAAGCCATCCAGTTGCAATTGGGCTGGCGGAAGTTGGTATGTTCACCCTGACACCATTCCTCAGCTGGGGAGCCCATCCTATGGAGCGTCTGAGTCTGCGTCATGCGTCTGCGGGGTGGAGGATGGGCTGGTACCTGGAGGCGATCTTGGTGAAGAGTTCGTAGGCATTCCCGGCTGTGGGCTGAAGCTGTTCTAGTAAATTCTGGAACTCTGTGTCGTAGCGCCGGTTAATATCATCTCCGATGAGAGCAAGCTGCCGACCCACCTGACCCAAGATGCTGTAGGGATGAGCATCAGTCAGAGAGCTGGAATTCTGCACTGGGAACCGGGCTCAGGGCAGAGGGGCGCCTCCATGGGGTGGGGGCAGACTTTCCACCTAGCCCTGTCTGAAGGTCTGATAGGGCTCCCAGGACTTGTACCCCAAGGCTGGAGCTTACCTGTTGGGTTCCAGGGGCAAGTTGTCCATCTCGGGGTTGGCAGGGGCGGCCGCCCCCTGGGTCTCCTGTTCCTGCTGGTGGAGGTAAAAAACGTAGCTTCGAAAGACCTCCTCTGTGTCCTGGGCAACCTGCTGTTCTGCAGATCAGAACTGGGGGTCAGCAAAGGCAAGCTGTCCCAAGCACCCTCCTTGGACGCATCCCCACCCCCACTCTCACCCCCATGTGAGCATTCAGCCCGCATGAGAGTTAGTCCTGGCACATGAGGGAGCTCCAGCCTACAGATGGGGAAACTGAGGCACGGGGGTGGGGGTGGGGGGCTAAGCCATGTATACAGGGGTCATGCGGCCTGGACAACTGGGAGGAATTGTTTGTTGTCTTGGTTGTCAGCTTGGTAAGAGTCACCTCTGGGCAGGTCCTACTGTGTTTGCCAGAAAGACTGAAGAAGGGAGGGCCTTCCTCACAGTGAGCGCACCTTCCAGTTGCAGTGCCGCTGCCTGCCCTCCCCCACTGCCTGCCCTCCCCCGCTGCCTGCCCTCCCCCACTGCCTCCCCTCCCTCACTGCCTGCCCTCCCCCACCCACTTGCCCACACTTACTGCCCTCCCCCAATGCTTGCCCTCCCCTACTGCCTGTCCACAGTCACTGCCCTACTGCCTGTCCACAGTCACTGCCTGCCCTCCCCAAACATACCTGTCTACACTCACTTCCTGCCCTCCCCCACTGCCTGCCCTCCCCCATGCCCATCCACCCCACTGCCTGTGGGTAAGTACTGCATCTCGCTGTTGCTGCTTTCCTTGTTATCAGCACCCAGCTGCCCCAGCCTTCTGCTGTGCAGAGACCCAGGGCTGTCCAGGAACCCTTCAGGGCTTTGACACCAGACTGGGACTTCTGGGGTTTGTGCCTTGTGACCAAGCAGCTGCCAGGTTCTTGGCCACCCCAGCATGTAGATGGCCTTCGCTGGACAGCTCGGGCCCGGCCAGGATCCTAATCAAACAAGTCCCCTTGTCATCTCTGCCCGCTCTCGGTTCTGCTCTTCGGAAGAGCCTGTTGCAGAATGACAGCCCAGAACTGGGCTCTGTGGTGGGAGTTCTGGTTTCTTTAACCCCCGAGTTGGGCTCTATGGATGCTTGTGTTTTAATCCAGGCGTGGGATGGGCGGCTTCTTCAGACTGTCCACAGCAGCTGACCATGAAGTTTCCTGCTCTAGTGGGGCATGACTTGTGCCAGCTGAAGATAGATGAATTTTGGGGACTCTGGAGAGCCCCAAGAGGGCCTGTGGCAGCTGCTGCTGGTTCATTGCGTTTGCTACCCCTGGACTGCTGGATATCCTGACGACAAAGATTGGCCTTTCCCCAAGGAACCCAACCACCCTGACCAGCAGGAAGTAGTGTATTTTGTTGACTGAAAGAGGTCTATGCCCCCTTTCTTGTCTAACTTTCTTTCTCTCCTACCTAATGTTGGAGGGTTGAAAGGAATTAGGGTGGAAAGGGATGTAGCCTTCTATAGGTTACTTCAAACTGATTAGGGTCAGTGGGTTTCTTGGGGCAGGTCCAATCTTCCTTGTTTGAATATCCAGCAGTCCAACAGTAGCAAATGCAGTAACAAGGGGGGCAGCTGCCGCCGCCGCCACAGACTCTCTTGCAGAACTCTCGAATTTATAACCTCTCCAGAGTCCCCAGAACTAAACTATCTGCAGCTGGCAAAAATCACATCTCCCCAGAGCACAAGACAATCCTAGTTAGCAGCTAGGGACGGAGTGAAGCAGCCCCTTATCCTACACCTGGGATTCAAATGAAAACATATTCACATAACATAACTTTAAAAAAATGAATTTCAAGATTTATGTTCATATATATGAGTACTCTGTTTGCGCATATGCCTTCACGATAGAAGAGGGCATTGGATCCCATTACAGAGAGTTGTGAGCCACCATGTGGTTGCTAGGAACTGAACTCAGGACCTCTGAGAGCAGCCAGTGCCCTTAAACACTGAGCCATCTCTCCGACCCACGTAACTGGGTTTTTGTTTTTTGTCTTTTTGGGTTTTTTGTTTGTTTGTTTGTTTTTGGTTTTTTGAGACAGGGTTTCTCTATGTAGCCCTGGCTGTCCTGGAACTCACTCTGTAGACCAGGCTGGACTTGAACTCAGAAATCCGCCTGCCTCTGCCTCCCAGTGCTGGGATTAAAGACGTGCGCCACCACTGCCCAGCTATAACTGGATTTTGTAAGAAACCAGAATTCTCACTGCAGGGCTCCTGAGCTGTCTGGGTGGGATGTGGACCCGAGGCCTTGGAGTATAGGAAATGGGAGGAACCAAGTTGAAATTGGGGAGTCTTTGCCTCAAAAGTCAAAGGAGAATAGCTTGTTTTTCACTGTTTTGAGACAAGGTTCTTCTACGTAGCCCTGGCCAGCCTGGAACTTGATGGGCTAGCCTTGACCAGGCTGGCCTCAAATTCATAGAGATCCTCCTCCCACACCTCCCTGGCGTTGGGAATAAAGGTGTGCGCCCACAAGCACTGTAGGGATTGGTGGTTTTGTTCTGAGGCAGGGTCTTAGTCTGCCTCACTCAAGCCCAGGCTGACCTGGAATTCGTTCTGTAGGACTGACCGACCTGGGATTGCAGACATGAGCTACCACACCCGGCTCACACAGACCTGGGATGTGAACCCCAAGTCCAGGGACCAGCCTGATCTCCACGCCCAACCACTTCAGAGAAGAGAAAGGTCAGCCATTTCACTTCCTCTCCAGAGTTCATGATAATGCCATTCCCTGTCCACAGACCTGACTGTAAGAAGCCAGGTCACTTCCTCCTTTCTTCCACTGCGGCAGCCAGGCGGGGTTCTTCTAACCCTCCCTCCCTCCCTCCCTCCCTCCCTCTGCCTGCCCCTGTGACACATACACACACACACACACACACACACACACACACGCGCATGCATGCGCACACACACCATGCGCATGCATGCGCACACACACCATGCGCATGTGCGCACACCAGTCCAGTGTACTTCTAAGTCTTGTACTTAATGAGGTTCTGAGGGGCAGGAGGCTCTTACCAGAAGGGGACGGGGACTCATCGCAGCCCACCTTCGGGGGACCTGGTCCTTGTCCAGATGCCATTTTTCAGGTCTTGGTGGAGACCACCGTCACTTGTCACCTGCAGAGACAGGTGAGAGAAAGCAGAGGTGAGGCGCGGGTAGTGATGTGTGACCTTAATCCCAGTACTTAAGAGGCAGAGGCAGGCAAGCCAACCTGGTCTTCCAGAGAGGATAGCCAAGGCTATACAGTGAGACCCTGTCTCAAGGAGGAAAAATGGAGACTAACCCCAGAGTGTTGCCCTGGTTACCACAGAGCAGGGCACCCCACTTCCTCAACTGACAGGAAGACCTTGCAATCCTCTGGGACTAAAGTTCTGCCACCTTGAGGGCCTGGTGGTATCTCCTGGGAGCAATTTGAATTCAGCACCTGGTTGCACCCCTTCAGGGGAAACACAAGGACCATTGAGGCAGCTAGGCAGAGACCAGGCGAGGTCAAGGTCTTGAGAAGGCTGCGACATAGACACAGCTCTTTCCAGTCACTCCCGGACAGCATGAAGCTGCTTTCAGAGACTGGTATGTGTGTGTGTGTGTGTGTGTGCGTGTGCGTGTGCGTGTGCGTGTGCGTGTGCGTGTGTGTGTGTTGTCCTTCTTCCTGGGGTTTCTGAGGCTGCCGGTCCCTTCCTCAGCCTGGCACCTCCCAGGTGGGACATGAATGTTTTCCAACAGGGCCTCTGGGCAGCAAACTCTACCATGGACTCTGGCCACTTAGGAGAACTTTGCTGTGTGTTGTGTGTTGAAAATTCCCGTTCGTGCTGGGTGTGATGGGACATGGTTTGATTCTAGTGTTTGGGAGAATCCTGGCAGTTTGGTCTACATATGGAGTCCCAGGCCAGCCAAGGCTAGGTAGTGAGATATAGTCTCAAAAAAAGAAAAAAAGGAAAGAAGGAACAAAAGAAAATACTCATAACACAGGTATGGCCAGTGCCTGTGCCTGCTTTACAGATTGGAAAAATAGGAGCAGAAAGAAATGGTTACCTGGGCCACGTGGCCAGAGAAAGACATTTGTCTGGCAGAATGATTGTTTTGTTTTTAACATATATATTAAACACACACACACTACATATGTACTACTCTACCTGCTCTCCAACAGTAAGCCTCCAGGGTGGTATTATTATTGATATTCCTATTATTATTATTAAGAGAGAGAGAGATCTGGGTGGAGTCAGCGTCCCCTGGCTCTGCTGGCCAGAGGACCTCATATGGTTGGTTTTGTGTGTGTGTGTGAACGTGTGTGAAGGTTAGGGGTAGTTGGTCAGTTCTCGGGAATGGGTTCTCTCCTTCCACCATGTGGGTTCCAGAGATAGAACCTGGGTTGTTACACTTGGCTGCAAGCCCCTTCATTTGCTGAGCTATCTCACTGGCCCAGAATTTTTTATTTTTGAGACAAAGTCTCAGGGCTTATTTCACAGTTTGTCCCCAGGGCACCTCTCCTTCCAACCACTGCTTGGAAGTGAGCTGGGGTCTCTCACAGTCTCCCCAGTGTACCTCACTGCTACAGCACACAGTGTGCCAAATCACACCATACTCTTTGGTGCTGTCTTCTTTGGTTATTGGTTTATTTATCTACCTACCTACCTGTCTATTTGTTCATTTCAGACAGGTTCCCTCTAGGCAGCCTGAGGAAAGTCTTGTATCCCTGATCCTCCTGACTCAGCCATTGGCTGGCTGGTGTTATAGCCACACCCAAGCCCGTTTTCCTCTTTGACCTGTCTCAGAGTTCGGTTAGTTCCTGAGGCAAGACCTTTCACTTTCAGTTTGCACCCTTTCAAGAGTTCCCACCCCTATGTGGGCCACCTCCATCACTGCAGGAAGCACTCTTTGAAAAGGGGTGGGGGAGGGCCGGCTCCCCTTCACCTCCCTCTTCATTGATGGAGACAGGGTGAGCAGACAGACCCTCCTCTTGCCATCCCTGAGAGCCAGGCCTCATCAAGACAACCCTCTGCTGGGCATAGTCTACCCAACGGCTCCTTCCGGGATAGGGTGCTCTTCCTGGTACCTTGTAATCCCAGGCCAGCAGGGCCAGGGGACGCTGACTTCATCCACATCTCTCTCTCTCAAAATAATAATAGTAATAATAACACCACCCTGGAGGCTTACTGTTAGAGAGCAGGAAGAGTCTCAGAAAAGCCCTCCACAGCCAGTGCTGCCCTGGCCCACCTGGCCCCCATCCAAGTCGCCTTGACTTCCCATTATGTCCACTGGCTGGGCCCAGGATGCATGTTCCTCACAACCGACCACTAGGCTGTACCTAGAATCATTCTGGGGGAGGACTGTCCGTGTCCTGGTACAGCAGGGAGTATCAACCGTATAATTTCTGTCTCTGTTCATGACCTTGACCCTCCCCTCCTTCCACATAAAAGTCCAGGGCCACCAGAACCGGGCAGGAAGGGGCGCTTCTGATGTATAGCCAGAGGCCCTGTGTGAACCATGCCTGCAGCTTCCCTTTCAGAACCTCCCAGGGAAGCCACATCAAGGCCTCCCTCCTCACCGGGTTGCCGATGGAGGTTTCTGCCCCACCCTGGGCCAGAATTGCCCAGGATTAGGACGGTGGGATTTGGCACTGGCTGCCCGTGTACCTGAATGACTCTGCTCCAGATGTGGGATGGCTCAGCCGTGCAAAGACGAAGACCCCGAAGGGCTTGCTGGCTGCTTCCAGGGGCCAAGGTTTCAGGCCTGACTGGCAGGAACTGGTATCAGTGGATTCATGGTGCTGGATGCCGCCTCGGGTTGCCTCTTGGCCCAGGAAACCTCGCGACTTTGTGACCATAGAGGAGGTCCCAGCTCCCGGCAATGACCAGCTCCCTCTAGAGGAAGTTCTCGGTGGCCGCCGGATGCAGGCGCTCAGGGAGGCTGCTGCTTAGGGGAAGGTCCTCGGCCGGGCTTGGAAGCAGCTACAGCCTCCCCTGCCTGCCCTGTCCCAGCCAAGGGGAAAAGCGTTCTGTTTTCTGCCTTTCCTGTCTCTGATTCCCGGGCCTCCTCTTCCATCTTCTCCCTCTAGTGAAAAGCAAACCACAGACAACAACAAAAACCAGGATGAGCTGACCTGCAGTCCCAGCGTTCAAGAGGCTGAAGCAGGAGGATCATGAAATAGAGGCCAGCCTGTGCTACTAACACCCTAAAAGAGAGGAGGAGGAGGGGGAAGGGGAGGAAGAAGAGGAGGAGGAGGGGCAGCTCAGAATTTGTGCTGTCCTAGATCCCTGCAGCCTGGCAGCTGCAGGGACTGATCTCAAACCCAGAGTAAACAGGAGTTTATGGATAGACAGGAGCATATGATGTCCTGTTCTCAGCGTGTGCACCCTCCTCCCCCCCCCCCCCGGCCGCCCTATCTGCCTTCAGCCAGGCTTCCACAGCCTGTGGGTGCTGTTGTGTTATGTCTCACCATCCCTCAATCTCCAGCCTTCCTCTGAGACCTGCTGAGCTGGACCCTGGCTAGCTCCCTCTACCCCTCTACCCGCTTTCCTTCCAGTAGACCCCCCCCCACCAGCCTCCAGTTATAGCCTCCCCCCACCCCCACCTCCTCTTTGCCTTCTAGAACTTCTGGAAGTTTCCAACTGGAGGTTTCTGCTAGCAGTTGGTCCTGGGCTGGCTGCCATGGCTTCTCCCTGAGTCGGGGTCCCACTCAGGATGGCAGCCCCGGCGCGGACCCCTCGGTCACGGATCTTAGGCTGCTCCTCCATGCTGCGCTTTCTCCGAAACCTGGTGGGGAGTAAGGGCGGTTCTAAGAGCACTAACAAGCCCCTGACCAGGAGCCAGCCCAGCTCCTCATGGGAGCAAGATGTTGTCTCCCCAATGATGGGCCACCAGGGAGGTCGTGGGAGGAAGGAGCCCCGGGCCAAGGTCCACTCTGCAGCTTCCTCTAATGGGAAGAGGGAGCCCCCGCCCAGGGTTCTCTCTGCAGCTCCCTCCAACCCGAGGCATGATGCCTTTGAGCTGGGCACTGGGGACTCAGGGTCCCAGACCCTCACCTCCAAGGATGTCCCGAAGCTAAGGGCCCAGGGTGTTGAGGTAACATCAGTTCCTCTCAGAGGAACCTGGGAGGTTCTGGAGCAGCTACCTGAGAAGAAAGGAGAGGAGGAGGAGCCAGTAGGGGAGGTCTCCGGGGCCTCAGACAGGTGAGGGGCTGGTGCTGCTGGTGCTAGGGCTGGTGGGGTAGCCTGATCTAGCTAGAACAGAAGGAGGATGCAGGCATGAGGGCCATGACTAGAAGCCCACAGCTGTAATGGGCTGGGGTAAGGGGTCCTGAATAGTGAAAGCCATGAGGGACAGTTAAGGGTCCCAAGGGAGGGAGGGTCAGCAAACAGGGCTGTGTGAGGAGTGGCTGGGAACTGAGGTGTGGCTTCAGAGTGGAGTACCGCCTGCCTAGCACGGTCCAGGCCTGGGTTTAGTCCCCAGCACAACAAAACACATTGGTGGCACACATCTTTCATCCCAGCACTCAGGAGGCAGAGGCAGGCAGATCTCTGCATTTGAGGCCAGCCTGGTCTACAGCTAGGGCCACACCGAGGGGTATCTTGTCTTGAAAAAACAAAGAACAACCAAAGAAAATATCCTAGAGGCTAGGAAGGGTGCACTAGAGTCTGGACAGAAGTACGCTGAAGTAGGCTCTGCTCCAGCCTGTACCCCTACTTTCCTGCCTGGCTTTCTCTCCCACTGGTCTTAGCAGCAGTTCCCTGTCTGGAAGGTGCCTAGCTCCCCACATCCTATGTCCCCCAGAGGTGGTAGGGAAACCCCTCTGTTAGCTATCCCAGGGAACAGAGCAGGTCCGTGGAGAGACTCAAGGTAGAGTCAGGCCACATTTGTGGGTGTCCCCTGACCCCACCTGACTGTGGCTTTGGGTTTAGGGAGCATTTTGGCCAGGCCCTGGAGACAGAACAAGGATGCTTACAGTGGGTTCCGGGACCACTGGCGCTCACCCCTGGGGCCTTCATCAAGGAGGAAGAGGATGAACACTGCCCAATTGAGTTTGGTAAGGATGCAGGTGGGAGGGGCAGAGGGGAGGGGAGCAGAAATGGATGCCTCTCCTCTAAGACTTCTGGGGGTGGGGGTGGGGCAGGAGCCCAGCAGGGCATGAGGCAGAATCTGAGGTTGGAACCCCACTTGCTCCACGCCGTGTCATGTGACAGAGGAGCATTGCTGGGTATCTCTGCCTACTCTCCTCACCCATAAAATGGACATGGGCAACAAGGGCCTCTGAGGCATCTAAAGATCAGTGAGGTATCAAGGGCTAGATGAAGGCTGAGCACACAGTAGGGCCTGGTACACAGTAGGCACCGTGCTGCGACTCATTCTAATCCCAGCACTTAAAGGGGCCCAAGAGAACTGAGTTCAAGCCTAGCCCAGCTTCTTCAAGGTGCTGTGCTGCAGGATATTTGATCACACCATGAACCCCAAGATTGTTTTATTTACTGAGCTTTAAAAAAACCTGGTTCTGGTTGTGGTGTGACTCAGTTGTAGCACACATCTTTAATCCCTCTGGCTGGGATACAGACAACACCTTAGTACATACCTTTACTCCCTCTGAGTGCAATACAGACATATCCTCAGCACAGGCCTTTACTCCCAAACAGTGAAGGTAAAGTGAGTTTGTAGAAGGAAGCAGCCATGTTTGAAAGTGATGTCTCATTGAGTGGCAGACAAAGTGATGAATCAGAGAAAGATTTGACAGAATGGGATCTGCCCAACTCAGAGAAGAGAGAAGAAAGGGAAGCTACTTGAGGGGCAGTGGAGAGAGAGAAGGAGGCATTTTTAACTGGGAGAGTTGTGCAGAGACAGGTTGAAGAGAGAACAAGCCAGACTGAAGTGAAGACAGACAGACAGACAGACAGACAGACCAGAGAATGAGAAGGAACCGGAAGATTAGAACAGATGGCCATATTTTGAGCCCAGGAAGAAAGAAGTCAGAGGCTGAGAGAGAAGCCAGATTGGATCAGTCATCTTGGAGAGGAGTTTGAGCCAGAACAGCTGAGTTGACTGGCCAGCCAGAGCTCAGAAAGGACTAGAAAGGGTGAGCAAGTCTCAGAGGCTGAAAACATCCTAGGCCTAGATTAGACTGTACAGAGGACTAAGCCTATGTTAGCCAATGGAGGCAGTAAGCCTTGGAGAGGACAGTTACATCAGAAGAACAGAAGTTACTTTTAGGGGCTGGTGAGATGGCTCAGTGGGTAAGAGCACCCGAGTGCTCTTCCGAAGGTCTGAAGTTCAAATCCCAGCAACCACATGGTGGCTCACAACCACCCATAATGAGATCTGATGCCCTCTTCTGGTGTGTCTGAAGACAGCTACAGTGTACTTACATATAATAAATAAATAAATACATAAATAAATAAATAAATAAATAAATCTTAAAAAAAAAAGAAGTTACTTTTAAAAGAAAGAAAGTAATGGCCATAACAAAGCTAAGCATAGCAGCCCACATCTGGGATCCCAGGGGGCAGAGGAGGAAGGTCAGGAGTTCAAGGCCAGCCTTCAGTGAGGTATCTCAAGAACACAGAACAGCAACAACAAAATCACAGAAAGTAATGAGACCAGGGGACACACCATCGGTCTTTAGGTAAAGAACACTACTGCCAAGCTTGAGACCTGAGCTGGCTTCCCTGGACTTGAGTGGTGGAGAGTGAGAACTCCTGTTCACATACCCGTGCTGAGCTATGTGCCTCTCCCCTCCCCCTCCCTCCGAGACCGGCCGCCCATCAACTTTCTGTCAACCTCAGATGTCACTACCTTCACAGGAGACCTCAAGCCGTCCTCTTGCAAGGTGGGGTCCACCCCGTGGAACTATCTCCTTGGCTTGTACAAGCAGCTCCAGAAGTCAGCCATGGCCAAGGTCAGTGGGGTCAGGTCCCCTCCTGTCTTCCTTTCTTTCTGGTTTTGGGAGGAGGGGACACAGACCAAGAGTCCTGACCACCCCACCCCCCACCCCCGCACAGGCTCAGAGACCAGCTGCGCCTCAGTTGGCTCTCAAGGATGGCTTGCCCCACGAGGAGAAAGGGGAGAGAGAAGAAGCGGTGGATGAGAGCTGTCCCAAGTGGTGTGCCCCTCGCGCCTCTAGCGACGAGAGCTGTCCCAAGTGGTGTGCCCCGCGTGCCTCCACCTACCAGTCGCCGCTGCAAAAGAAGTTTAGGTCTACAGATACAGTGGGTAAGTGGTGTATCGACCCACTGGAAGCCCGGCTTTGACCCGTGGCTTAGGGAAGAAATGCAAGCATTGACCACCAGGTGGCAGCAGAACACACACGATGACTGGCTTTAGACCGGCTGGACTGTTGATCTCAACTGTCTGGGACCCCTCACCCCGGCCCCACCCAGCTCCAAGCAGAGAACCAAGGCTTCTGGCTGCTTGAAGAGAAGGTGTCCTTCAAGGCTGTCTTTTGCTTAGCACCAGACAATAGCAGGCTCCTTAGGCCTGGAGAGGTGGAGAGGTCTCTGCTGTTGCTCCCCCCCCCACCCCTCCCCTGAGACAGGGTTTCTCTGTGTAGCCCTGGCTGTCCTGGAACTCACTTTGTAGACCAGGCTGGCTTTGAATTCAGAAATCCGCCTGCTCTGCCTCCTGAGTGCTGGGATTAAAGGCGTGCACCACCACGCAGGGCTCTGCTGTTGCTCTTAACGGAGCAACAGCAGAGACCTCTCTTAACCTTCAGTTCTCAGCACCCATGCTGGGTTTCTCCCCACTGCCTGTAACTCCAGCTTCAGATGATCCGGCAACCTCTTCTGGCTTCCTTAGGCAGACGTGCACAGATACACTCATTAGAAAAAAAGAAAAACAGTAAAAACAATAGTAGCAAAATTATCCCCCAAAATACTGTTTATGTTTATACGGCCGTGGCTGGGGGCTAT
The DNA here is from genome assembly GCF_000001635.26 of Mus musculus. Taxonomy (NCBI): domain Eukaryota; kingdom Metazoa; phylum Chordata; class Mammalia; order Rodentia; family Muridae; genus Mus; species Mus musculus. Next base: position 27,033,667 of record NC_000083.6, read on the forward strand.
TCTTTTAAAAACGTGAATGGACACTTCTGAAGTGGCTGCCATTAATAACTCCACCGACAGCATGGGAACTGAAGCACAGAGAGGTTGGGTAACTTGCCCAGATAACATAGCCACTAATGACAGAGCTGGGACTCCATCTCAGACGGTCTGTGGCATACCTTCCCTGACATGTCCTGCCTAGGAAAAATGAAGTGTGAGAGGCTGCAGCTGGCTGGCATCAGGCACCTGAAGGCTTTGCACACCTGACCCAGATCGCAGAGTCTAGGAGTGGTTGGCGTATGCCAGGGACTTCCTGGGCTCTGCCTGCCCCACACTCTGGAAACGCTGGGATTGAAAACTCCATCTCGCTGGGCAGTGGTGGCGCACACCTTTAATCCCAGCACTGGGGAGGCAGAGGCAGGCGGATTTCTGAGTTCGAGGCCAGCCTGGTCTACAGAGTGAGTTCCAGGACAGCCAGGGCTACACAGAGAAACCCTGTCTCAAAAACAAACAAACAAACAAACAAACACTCCATCTCTCCTGAACGCTCAGTCATGTTTACTGTGGGGCCTCATTTACCCACACACCAGCTAGCTGACCGGCAATGCAGATTCCCGGGTGCCAGAGCCCTCCTATTCAGCATGGAGACACAGCTTAGTGGAGATGGCACCAGGGTCCCACGCTGTCCTCTTCTTTAGACTCTGATCCCAAGCTTAGGGAACTGCCTGAGCTTCTGTAGTCAGGGTTCTGCGACCCTCCTCCTGCCCAGATAACTTGTTTGAGAACCTCACGGAGTTTAGGGTTTGAGGGATCTATTTTTTATTGTTTTAAGCATACTCACTAAGTTGTCTGGCTAGTCCTGAACTAGTCATGATCCTCCTGCCTCAACCTCTCAAACCTCAACCTCTCGAACCGAAAGTCGTGCCCCCCCCCATTATGTCCCAGTTTTTCCAACCACCAGCCTCCCCTGGTGCTGCCTGCAGAGGAGTTGGTTGTCATCAGCACTACAGGAAACCTGGTGGCTCTGATGGTCTGTGGGTGCCAGAGGCGATAGGCCAGGAAGAGGAGCAGAGACCCCCCCTGTCCCCACGGCCCACAGCCCATCTCTTTGCCTTGAAGGTTTTGTGGAGTCGGAGCTGAAGAAGATTCTGTCAGTGCAACGAGAGGCTCGCCTCTGGAAGGTGGGCAACCCCGAGGGCCGGGAGCTGCTGACCCAGCCAGACATCACACTGGAGGAGGCTGGCATGGTGGACGGCCAGGTATGTCCCACACAGACACACACGAAACAGTATTGCCCCTGTTTTGTTTTGTTTTTGTTTGTAGCTCAGGCTAGCCTCAATATGTAGCCCAGGCTGGCCTTGGGCTTCTGTCCCTCCTGTCTCTACCCTCCTCAGCGCTGGAATTACAGCTAGGGAGGTTTGTCAGGCTGGGCGAGCCCTTGAAGAATGTGGCTCTTCTTCTGTTTTGCCTTATTTGCACCAAAGCTTGCAGACATACAGACGCACACAGGCTCTGGGGGTGACCCCACATATCGTCCACGCCAGTTCCGAGGCCACTTCTGTCCATTCCGTCACTTCTCTCTGCCCTGATGGTCCGTGGTTCGCAGAAGGGAAGAGGCCTGGGTTCACAACCAGAGTTTAGCCAGGCCTTCCTGCTGCGTCATCTTCACTTGGGTCTTGGCAGGGCAGCAGGACTCCAGTGGAGTACACCGGTGTGACTCCACCAGGAATTCACACCTGCTGGGCTGAGGCTGCACTAAACCTGCCCACATGCCCGCCCATGCCCCAGGATACCCCCACATCCCTAGCCACTAAACCCGTGTGGGAATTTAATTTTCCTGTCATACTGAGGGGCTCCAGCCCCAGGGCCCGTCCTCCTCCAGGACCTCGTGAGCCTGCCCATCCTTGACATCCTGGGCTCACGGTCAGTCGTGGTCTAGCACTGACAGCACTAAGAGACTGGGAGTTTCTGGATAACGCGTTTGCCCCACCCCACCCCACCCCAGCGCACCCCACCCCTGGCCTCTCCGGTAGCAAGTGTTTCAGAGTCCCACGTCTCCCCACCACTTCCTCCTCCTCAGCCCTTAGGACCACGGGCTAAGGGGGACAGAACAGGCTCCTCAGCTTTTGGGGAATGCCAGGGCCCTGGGGGAATGAATGCTCATTAAGGCAGTCGAAGGGCCATTCGGCTAGAAGAAAGTCTGCAGAAGAGCAGAGGCAAAAGGGAAGAGAGGAACAGCCAGGGCCTCCAGCTTCCAAGGAACCCAGAAGTCTAAGGAGAAGCGTTCCTACGTCATGGGGGGGGTAGTCGGCTCAGTGTCAGCAAACCTGGGTCAGCTCTGGGGTGGTGGGGAAGGTCTGGAAAAGGTGATGGCATGGGGTACAGAAGGAGTGAAGGGGGAGAGTAGATGGGAAGGTTCCAGAAGGCAGAGCAGGGACTATCTTCTTTGACCCATGTCTGCTCGCAGCACCTGCTCCTGGAGGAGATGGACGAGATGGGAAACTGGCCCCCTCCAGATTGAGGCCCGTGCCGGCAGGAGCCCACCGTGCCCACACTCCTGGGACCCCAGTCTGGCGTGTGCCTCTTCTTGGGACACATGCAAGGAGTCCCTGGGGCCCTGGGTTTTGGGATGAGTAGCATCCTGTGTGTGTGCGGTTGGCCTGCCTGGCACTGTCCCTACCCGTCAGACTCCTGCAGATGACGTTATTAATAAAAGCTTAGTTTGGCATTCACCTCCTGGGCTGTCTGTCCCCGTACCATTCCCTCCCTCACTCCTGGAATGAGCCGGATCATTAGGGTCTCCAGCCTCCAATTTGTGCTCACGGATCAGCTAGTGTGGGGGCCTCCAATGGGCTCCAGGGCAGGGAAGGAAGGAAAGGAAGGAAGGAAGGAAGGAAGGAAGGAAGGGGATTTAGGCTAACTTGGAGGTGCTGTCTGCCAGCAAGGAGGAGAGCTCCCAACTGCCCTCTCTCCCAGAGTTCCCAGGCTACACTGTGTCCTGGCTTGGAGGATCCGGGAATTCTCCGGGGCAGGAAGCTCCTGCCCAGGCAGCTCAGGGACAAAGCCAGGAAAGGGGCCCTGAGCTGTGGGCACCAGTGAGGGCTGCTGGGGGTGGGATGGGGACAGGCGAGGAAGGGTTCCCTGAAGCTGGTGTACGTTCTAGTTTGCCTTTCTGTCGCTGTGATAAAGCTCCGGCCAAGAGCAAGTTGGAGAGGAAAGGGTTTATTTCATCTTACAGCTTACAGTCAGTTCATGGTGGAGAGAAGTCAGGACCAGAACTCAAGCCAAGAACAGAAGCAGTGGCCGTGGAGGGCAAGACGGTCATGGAGGGCAAAGCTTACTGGTTTCTCTCCCCTGGCTTGTTCAGCCACCTTTTTTCTTTTTTTAAGATTTACTTTAAATCGTGTGTGTGTGTGTGTGTGTGTGTGTGTGTGTCTCAAGAGCGCATGTGTGTGTTAAGTACCGGTGACCTCAGCATCCAGAAGAGTGTATCAGATTCCTAGAACAGGTGTTATAGACAAGTGTAAGTCGCCCAATGTGGCGGCTGGGAACCAAACCCGGGTCCTCTGCCCTTCAGCTGCCTTTCTGTAGAGCACAGGGACCACCTGCCCTAGGATAGCACCGCCCACAACAGGCTGGGGCCCCCTGGCAACGGTTAGCAATCAAGAGAAGGAGGACAAGCACACCGAGGGCTAATCTAATGGAGGCAATCCTTGAGTTAACACTCTCTTCCCAGATGTGCCAAATTGACAGCTGAAGATGTGAAAGTTCAGGAGAGGGGCTGGAGAGATGGCTCAGTGGTTAAGAGCACCGACTGCTCTTCCGAAGGTCCTGAGTTCAAATCCCAGCAACCACATGGTGGCTCACAACCATCTGTAGTGAGATCTGATGCCCTCTTCTGGTGCATCTGAAGACAGCTACAGTGTACTTAGATATAATAATAAATAAATCTTTAAAAAAAAAAAAAAAAAGAAAGAAAGTTCAGGAGAACGGCTCTCCCAGACTAGATGCTGGTCACGGCTGGGTATTTCAGAGGTCCCAGGTAGAGGTTGGGGGTGTGTGTTAAAGGGGTACTATGTGGATGCAAAGGCCTAAATCCAGAGGCAAAGGGAACTTGAGTGTGGAGGAGTGGCCTTCAGCAAGGTTTCCTGGGACACCAGGAAGTGCTGTGGTCCAGGCGGTCTCTGCTATCTCAGCAGGGCCTGTTCCTCTCCTGGACCTGGACTCCAAGCCTCCCTGAAGGCTTATGGGGGGTGGGGGGAAGCTTGCCTTGTGCTACCCACACATCTGGTTTTCAGCCGGCTGGGCTAGAGAGCCTGCAGGTCTCTATCAGGTCGGATTGATTGATTGTCTTCGGAGGCAGCTCTGGTCCCCATCTCCCTCTCTGCCAGGCTCTGCTTCTGAGTTCTGGGATTACAGGTGAGTGCCACGGTGCCTGGGTTGGCCAGTGACTGGGTTGGCAGTGACTGATCATAGTGATGGTAGCCACTGTTGGCCGGTGCCCGGTGAGGAGCCATCACCTTGGAGTGGTGGAACGTACGCTGCAGAACTCACTATAGACCAGCCTAGCTCACTGAAGAAGGCATAACAGGCTCCCCATCTTCCCTACCCACCCCCCTGCCATCGTTGTGGGGGGGTGCAGGGGGTGGTTGGAGACAATTAGGGACACTTTGGGGTTGGGGGAGAGCAGGAGCTCTCTCCGAGGCTTCCTGGTCCTGGCCCGTGGAGGCCTTGACTCAGAGTCTAGAGCAGGAGGCTGGTGGAGGGGCCGGCTGTCCTGAGTCAGCCAGGCCTTGTGACCTGGTGACTCACCTGTGCCCAGTTTGCTCTGCTAATCACTTCCTTCAAGTCGGGGTGCTGCTGGGAAGGGCGGGGCCTAGGCAGGCAGGCAGAGGCAGTGTTTTTTGGGATGTGTAGATTCTCCACCCCCACCCCACCCCCGGGGGGCCGAAGGCTTGGTTCCGTCTGCGGTTGGCCCATTCCTCTCTTCCATGTCTGTGGGCTAGCCTCACAGCTCAATCTACTTCAGGATTCCTGTGAACCACAGAGACCGAGGGGGAAGGAATATGGGTGCTGTTGCTGTCTGGGGGCAGGGAGAGAGGGAGAGGGGTGTGTGTGTGTGTGTGTTGTGTGTGTGTGTCAATGCAGGCACGAGGCCTCTCCCCAGCCCGGGGCGGGGGGTGGGGGCGGGGGCATCCAGGGCTGGCTTCTGCGGGAGGCCTGGCTTGGCAGACAAGGTGATGATGTCACACATTCTAAACAAGGAGCTTCAGTGGAAGGAGGGGTCCCCAGCAGTGAGTGGAAGCCCACAGACACCTCTGGGTCTGATCTGGAGACTGGAGCGTCTCCACCTCTGTTATGAGAGCCAGGAAGCCTTTAGGCATCACCGGCGCAGGCTCCTGTGGTGGATGAGAAGAGAATCCATCAGATCTGAACTCCCAACTGCCAGGCTCAGCCCACCAGGCAGGGAGGAACCTCCAGTTTGCTCACTTGAACCGACGTGGGGGGTTGGGGGGGAGAGTGGCCACGGTCAGGTCCGCAGCACGGGGCTGTTAGGGACAGGGTGCTGGGTCCATCAAACTAGGGTTTGCCTATCTGCGGGGATCCAGGTGTCTGCCTGTGCTTGTCTCAGACGGGGCAGCAGGGCAGGCTACACGTGTCTCAGGTTGTGCTGTGGAGGTGGAAGGTAATTAAAGCAGCTCCAGGTCCACGCCGAGGGATGATCTGGAACTCAGGGCAGGCCTCAGGTTGGGGGGTGCTTGGGAGCCAGGGCCCTGGCAGGAATGCGGGACCTCCAGGTGAGCTGCTGCCCCAGGCTCTGCCAGCCTAGGCTGGGGAGTGAGCAGCCACCTGCAGCAGAATCCTCTCCAGCTGGAGAGGAGGAGGAATTGAGGATGGGGAGTGGGGTGGGGGGACAGGACAACAGGACAGGACACATCAGGCTGGAAGCCACTCCCGCTGTAACAACTCACATGACCTCAGACTAGCCTTCCACACCCCCACCCCCCCACCCCCGTTGTAGGAGGCGTGAAATGGGAAAACCACAGACTCCTCATGTAGGCTGGTGAAAAGCCAAAAAAAAAAAAAATCCAAAACAAAACAAAACAAAAAAAAAAACCATCCTGCACGCTCACAGAGCACCCTTAAAAGAAGAGAGCTTGCCTCCTATGCACATGGCCCTGGGTTGGGGGCCCCAAGCCCAAGTGATGCAGGGACACCCTGGGAGGTGGAAGCAGGAGGGTCAGAAGTTCAAGGTCACTCTTGGATACCAAGTGAGTTGAGGCCTGCCCGGGCTCCCTGAGATCCTGACTCCAAAATGAACAAGTATTTCAAAATGAAGAACACAACAAAACAAAAAGAGAATGGCAGTAAGTTCCAGAAGGAACTCGGAACCAGTCCGTTCATAATCACCACCGTCCCCGCTCTGTTTAAGCACTGAGCTATGGAGCAAGACCCAGCGCAAGGGCTTCCCCCTTTGGCTGGACATGGGGCAGCACACCTGTAAACCCAGGAGTTGGAGGCCAGCCTGGGCTACCTGCTCTGCTAGACCCTGTCTCTGCCCCTGCTCCAAACGGATGAGAGGATGAGTTAGGTTTGGTTTCCCTCTGAAGGTGTGGACTCTGAGGGGTGCCCCTGGGCTGTACTCCGTGAAGCGATCCTAGTGCCTTAGGTGGCGCCCCTCCCCCTGCAGAACGCACAGCACCACAAAGCCTGGCTGTGAGGTACCGGGAAGGTTGCACGCGGGAAGGGCACCCACAGCTGGAGAGCGAGCGGCGGGAGGGTGCAGGCCACACAGCAGCTAGGGAGACGCCTGTGCGCCAGAGCAGCCGAGTCTACCCAACCGTGCAAGTTTCTGCTCAGAGCTTCCGGTGCCCAAGGCACAGATGAACACAAGCCTGTTAATAGATTGCAGGAGCTCCCGTCTGTGAATGAAGTTCCCAGGCAAGAGTCCTGAGCCACAGGGGTGGGGGAGGGGTTGTCCAGGAGGAGGCAGCAGGAACTGAGACTGGGAAGGTGGGGAGCAAGGCCTATCCATGGGGCCGAAAGCGATGGTCTCTGTTCCCCAGAGTCACTTTCCCCTTCCTTGGATCTGATGGCATTGATCTGCCTCTGCCTCCCAAATGCTGGGGCAATGAGGATCTCCAAGCCAGCCGCTTTCCTGACCAAGTGTGTATCTTAGGCATCCTCATTCAGTTCCTTCAGGGGATGGTTAGACCCTTGTGTGGCCACCTTAAGAGTCTGGACAGGGCCCTTCCTTACTCCAGAGTCCTCAAACTACCCGTGGAACTGGCCGGCCCAGCCCAGGATCCTCTGCTCCCGTGAGGTCAGGGTAACACAGGTCCTGAATGTGTTCCCCTGTTCTTGCTGTACATGAAGTCCTGGGCTCCCTGGCAGGCTCCAGGGCTGTCAGGATCCACAGCAATTGCCCGGGGGGGGGGGGGGGGCCGGGGCGGGGGGGGGGCTGTTTCCATGGCACCAGGCAGGCTTGGTGGGTGGTCCTAGGGGGCATTCTGGGATAGGAGTGTATGGGGAGAGTGAATCTGTCGGGTTAACCACTTGGCTAACCTCCTCACAACTGCATCCAGATTTTACAGCACTGCCTAAGCCAACCTAGGTGACTCAGCTGGCATGTTCCCGGGCGGAAGGAGCTATAGAGGGGTGTACGACATCAGGGAGACTGGCAGGGCGAGATGCACAATGCACAAGGCAGCAGGGTAGCCAGGTGCAGTCTAATCCCAGTGGTAAGGAGGTAGGGGGAGGGGGAGGGTTGAGAGTTCAAGGTCATTCTCTGGGAAGAGTCTGAGGACAGGGCTGGGTTGAATGAGTCTCAGAGCTCCCTACTGTGTCAAGGAGTTGAAGTACTCACCCTGAGCTCTGGGAGGCCAGCTGCCTGTGTAGATCAGCTGTGGGACAACACCGGGCGGTCGGTCACTTCACTTGCCCTAGACATCCGGTTTCCTGTCCCTCACAGGTTACTAGAGACCTCCACGCAAGCCAGAGCAGAGAAGGGGCTAACACACACAGGCTTTGTTGTAACAGGAGACTACTGTTGTTTGAACCTACAATCCCCTGTTCAGAGCCCTGGCCCCATTGTCCCTCTCACCAGAGTACTCCCAAGGCTGGCAAGGCCCCTGCCTCTTCCTGTGTCTTCAACCCTATCTCCGGTGGTTATACTTGCCTGGTGCTCAGCATACTGTGCTGTTATATGACTACACTTAGCCCACTCCTGCCCCTACCCCAGGGCCTTTGCACCTGCTGTTCACACTTCTCCCTTGGAGGTTCTGCCTCTAGGGATCTGTGTGACTCCCAGAGATCTCTGAAGTTTCTGCTCTGCCGCCTCCCTCCCTCATTTCTGCTCTCCCTCATTGGGAAAGGAACTCAGGATTTTACACATGCTTGATAAATGATCTGCCTGATATACCACCTTGAGGTGGAGGTATTTTTCAGGGTTGTTTGTTTGTTTGTTTCGAGACAGGGATTCTCTGTGTATCTCTGGCTGTCCTGGAACTCACTCTGTAGACCAGGCTGGCCTCAAACTCAGAAATCTGCCTGCCTCTGCCTCCCAAGTGCTGGGATTACAGGCATGCGCCACCACACCCGGCTCAGTTTTATTTTTATTTTATTATTTTTTTCCTTTTAAAAACTGCTCTACATAAAAGCAAGCCCTTGTGCCTCTCCACATTACATTAGAGGCAGAGTCACACTGTGGAGCCCTGGCTGGCCCATAACTCACTTTGTAGCCCAGGCTAGCCTCGGAGTTGCAGTGATCCTCTGCCTCCCACCCTGCTGTCTGTTATTTTTGGTTTTTGTGTTCTGCCCTGCCTGGCTGTATTTAATCACTGTCATCTCCTAACTGATGGCATACTGTCTGTCTCTGTTGGAACCCCAGTTTCCTGGGAGCATATGTTGCCTGTTTTGACTGCTGTGGTTCCTGAACCTCGAACCAGCCTAGCTGACACAGACAACATGTCTGTATGTCTGTCTGTCTCTCCTCCTCTTCCTTCTCCTCCTCTTTGAGACAGGGTCTTTCTGTAACTCTGGCTGGCCTGGAACTTGCTTTGTAGATGAGGCTGGCCTCAAACACACAGCTATCTGCCTACCTCTGCCTCTTCCTCCAGACAAGGTGGTCTTAGAACTTAGTCCGACTGGATAGATGGATGGATGGATGGATGGATGGATGGTGGGTGAGCACATGAGCGGAGGGCAGTTGGCAGATGGATGGGCGGAAGGAGAGACAAAAATCATGAATGGAAGAAGGAAGTGAAACCATAAGAGGGAAGGAAGCCAGAAAGGGTTCATGGCCCAGGACACAAAGTCATACCCTTCCCAGGCCTTTCTACCCTGATTTCCCAGGTCCCTCACTGGACTCTGCCCTGCTCACTCGGCCCTGGCTGTGGCAGCTCCAGCTGGGCAGGGCACCAGGCCTGAACAAAGTAGCTCTTCCTCTCAGATGTGGGATACACACAGCTCCCATCTGCAGCTGAAGTACAGGATGAACCCCGCTGCTCAGGAAGTGCCTGAGGGCCCGGTGGATCTTGGGAGTGGCCACAGGGCTAGGCCAGGCCATAACTGATGGTCTGGCGGTTCTGCACAGAGGAGGGAGGGAAGAGGCAGGGTAGGGCAGGTCCAGACTCACCCCAGGCTCTCTGCCCCTCACTCCTCTGAGTGTGCCCCTGGTAGCCAGCTGGGCTATTCACTGGGCTTGCCCTCTCCTTGCTCCCTGATTCAGAGGGTGTCCCTGTGGCTGGCCACGTGCCACCAAGAAGCTGTCAATGACTTTAATGACTCTGAGTCTGAGAGCAGGTGAGAGCATGCCAGCACCTCCCCCACGGGCCTCGGGAACCTTCCCTTCGTGGTCCTCACTGTCCTCTGCTCACAGGACAGGCCCAGTGCACTCTAGTGTCCCTCACTCCACCCTATCTTGGGATCTGAATCGGGGTAGTGCTGAGTGATAGGCCTTCGTGCAGGGGAAAGACCCGTTAGAGATGTCAGCCATGATGGTTTTAAAACAGTCCCAAGCTGGGCATTGGTGGCACATGCCTTTAATCTCAGCACTCGGGAGGCAGAGGCAGGTGGATTTCTGAGTTCGAGGCCAGCCTGGTCTAGAGAGTGAGTCCTGGTCCAGGACAGCCAGGGCTACACAGAGAAACCGTGTCTCAAAAACAAAAAAACAAAAACAAGAACAAAAAACCCCCCATAAAACCCAGCCCCTAAGTGAGATGTGGTAATGCACACCTGTGGTGACTCACAGTACTGGGAGGCTGAGGCTAAAGGAGTTCCGGGACAGTCTGGGCACAAGAGAGAGAGACAGACAAACAGACGGGGGGGAGGGGAGGGGAGGAGAGGGGAGGGGAGGGGAGACACACATCCCTCCCGGCATCTTTAGCATCCAGAGATTGGGTCTGTGTTCCTATCTGCTCCGTGGGTAGGGTGTTTTGTCTAGCTGGCATGCATAAAGCCCTGGGTAGAATCCACAACCCTCACCGTTGTAGCTTCATGGTAGTACTGGCACACACCAGCAACTCCAGCGCCCAGGAGGCTGGAGAGCCAGAAGTTCAAGGGCTACACGAGATCCTGTCCCCAAAAGCCATCAGGCTGCCATGAGCTTCCAAAGCTGCAGGAGCTAAACAGGCTTTAGGCTCTGTCTCAGCTCCCAGCCCAGACCAGAACCACTAGCCAGCTGTGGGCTTGGTGCATACCCAGTCCAACTGTGCTTGTAGGCTGGCTCTGAGCCTCACTGGCTGCTGACCATGTGACATAGCGCCCCCCAGCAAGAAGCACCCTAGGCAGGCCCTTCCAGACCTCCTGATGTACAGAAGTTTGTGCAAAAAGAAACTGGTGGTCTCCCACCCTTAAGTTCTGCATATTTAAAAAAAAATATTTATTTATTTATTATATGTAAGTACACTGTAGCTGTCTTCAGGCACTGCAGAAGAGAGCATCAGATCTCGTTACGGATGGTTGTGAATCACCATGTGGTTGCTGGGATTTGAACTCAGGACCTTTGGAAGAGCAGTCGGCACTCTTAACCACTGAGCCATCTCACCAGCCCTCTGCATATTTTTTTTTTTTTAAGATTTATTTATTTATTATATGTAAGTACATTGTAGCTGTCTTCAGACACTCCAGAAGAGGGAGTCAGATCTCGTTACGGATGGTTGTGAGCCACCATGTGGTTGCTGGGATTTGAACTCTGGACCTTCGGAAGAGCAGTCGGGTGCTCTTACCCACTGAGCCATCTCACCAGCCCCCCTCTGCATATTTTTTAATGCAGCAGTTGCCATGGGAACGTTGCCCTCAAAGCCCTCGGTAGTCCTCTGTTTCCGGCCCACCTTGTCTGCCAGTTGGAACCACTCCTGGGCTGGACCCAAAGCCAGGAGACAGCTTCTTGTGTCCTGAAAGTGAGGACAGAGAGCTGGTAGGCAGCTCCTTTGGGGTAGCAGGATATTCTGGACTCACCCTGATGCAGGGGATAAACCACCTCTGAGCGGGGACACACGGGATGGGGACTGTGGGATTCCAGCAGGGGGCTGTGACTCGGAGGCCATTGAGACCACGCCACCCCTCATTCTCTCTCTCTTCCCCATCTGTAACAGCCATTTGAGAAAGGCGTTGCTCTAGCATGAGAGGGTGGCTGGGCACAACCATCAGGCCCAGTTGGTGGTTCCAAGGAGTGTCTGAAATCTAGAAGCCGGGCTTAAGCAGTGACCAATCAGAAGCTGGTGACGCATCTGGGCTTGCTGCAGATCATGGGTGCCGCCTCCTCCCCTGTCTCAGTGTGTGTGTGTGTTTCTTGAGACAGGGTCTCATGTAGCCCAGCTTGGTCTTAACTTTGCAAGGTTAATCTTGGTTTGTTTTGTTTTTTTTTTTTGAGACAGGGTTTCTCTGTGTAGCCCTAGCTGTCCTGGAACTCACTTTGTAGACCAGGCTGGCCTCGAACTCAGAAATCCGCCTGCCTCTGCCTCCCGAGTGCTGGGATTAAAGGCGTGCACCACCATGCCCGGCCCAAGGTTAATCTTGATCCTCTGATGCTGCTACTGATCTGCTTCTGTCTACCAGGAAGTTCTTCCTGTTGTCTGACCCCTTTGACTACTATGCTCTATCCATGGTGGCAGGAACGACTGTACTGGACCCTAGAGTCTCGTGGAACCAGGGCAGTAGGTCCAGTATGTGATCCACAGACTGGTACCCAAAGAGAAGCACCTGAATTAAAGAAGTCCAGAGCTAAGGAGGAGGAAGCTGTCTGGGCCCCTATAGAAAGATGGAACCAAAGCAGAGATCTGGCTATTGAGGGAGGAACTGGGAACACAGATATTGGTGGGGTTCGTGTCCCGATTTGGGGCTTCTCTCAGCTACCATGAGGACAAATTCCTCTGTCAGCTGCCCTACTGGGGCCCAACTAGTCCAGGAGACCCTATAGATCAATGTTTCTCAACCTGTGGGTCATGCTCTCTTGGCGGTAAAATGACCTTTCCATAGGGGTCACCCATCAGATATTCTGCATATCAGATACATTATGATTCATAAAAGCGCAGTCACAGTTATGAATTAGCACTGAAAATAATTTTATGGTTGGGGGTCACCACAACATGAGGAGCTGTATCAAAGAGTCACAGAATTAGGAAGGTTGAACCCTAGCTGGGCGTGGTGGCGCGTGCCTTTAATCCCAGCACTCAGGAGGCAGAGGCAGGCAGATTTCTGAGTTTGAGGCCAGCCTGGTCTACAAAGTGAGTTCCAGGATAGCCAAAGCTATACAGAGAAACCCTGACTCAAAAAACCAAAAAAAAAAAAAAAAAAGTAAGGTTGAACCCGAAGATGAAGATAGTTTGAGGCAAGCCTGGGCTACAGGAGGCCCTGCTTGTCAAAGGCCAATGTCAGGACAGGGCTGTGGCTGAGAGTCACAGCAAGCTGGATACTTTAACTGAGTGGAGAGAATACAGTCTCAGCTGAGATGGTGGTTCCGGTGTCCTCTGGAACCGGCTAACCTTCGATTGCAGGTTGAGGGGCACAGTGCTCTGTGGAAACCATCTCTGTCCTCCCTAAGACTATACCTTTAAGGCCTCAAGCAGGCTGGCCACCTTGCATGATCTATTCCAGAGGCCCCAAGATTTTGAGCTCTTCTGTTTCCTGTAGCTCGGTGACACTGCGAGTCAGGCTGGGCAGAGGGCTGGGGCCCAGCAGGCATGTGGGACAAATGACTAACTGGAGAGTGCTAGAGGAGAAGCCAGAAGACCTGGACTGGCCATTGGCCCAGTGCTACAGTTAGTTCCTTCTTAGAAACCTTCTAGAATCTTCCCTGCCCCAGGGCTTCCACACTCCGCACAAGCAGACAGACAGGCTGGGATTAAAGTCCCCAGGCTGGCACTAACCCAGGGCAGGCAGGTGAGAGGATAAGGACCCTGCAGGCTTCTCCACCCCTGGATGGGACAATCAGACTCCCTCACAGGCTGAGCGCTGCCAGCCAATGGCGCAAGTCCCAGGGCTCCACTGGGCCTGAGCTTCTCGAGGTCTCCAGCATAAACCATTCCCCAAGACATAGCCTTAGGGTGTGATTCGGGGGAATTTGGATGAAATGAGATCCCAGGCCACTGTCTCTCACTTTGAGACTCTGTCAGACTGAACAGCTAACTTCTCTGGGCTGAGTTCTCCTCACTCCCCCCACCCCACCCCACCCCACCAAAAAAAACCTTAATGGTGCCCACAGCCAGACAGGGGGGAAGTCCCTATGGATTGGGCACTGAGATTGCTCTCCCAGGGCAGGGGAGCATCTGTGAGGTACTGTGAGGGGTACTCACATAGCCCAGACTGGCCTCCAATCCACTATGTAGCCAAGGATGAACTTGGACTCTGATCCCCTGCCTCTACCTCCCGGTACTTGGATACAGGCATGTATCCCCGACCCAGTTTAAACAGTGCTGAAGATGAAGCCAGGGTTTCCTGCATGCCAGATAAGCACCCTGCCAACTGATCAGCCTTCTTAGCCACCATTTGGGGTTCCTGGAACCTTAAAATGTTCTAAAAACAAAGACAAGGCTGGGCTTTGGAGGCCTGTAATCCCGGCACTTAGGATGGGAAGATAGGTCATCCTCAGCTACATAGTAAGTTTGAGGCTGAGGCAAGCCTGGTCTACAAAGCGAGTTTCAGTGCTAGTGAACACAGTGCTACATAGCCAGTGCTACATAGTAGGACCCTGTCTCAAAACAAAAACAAAACCAAAAAATAATGTTTACTGTATGTGTATGGGTGTTTGCTTGTACAGATGGCTGTGAACCATGAGCATGCAGTTCGCTCAGAGGCCAGAAGAGGGCGCTAGTTCTACCTGGAACCGGATTATGGGCAGCTATGGCCAGTGGTTTTAACTGCTTTGCCATCTCCCTAGCCCCAGCCCTGCCTGGCCCAGGAATCTTCTCTCAACTCCTCGTGCAGCTCCAATGCTCTCTCCTTCCAGCTCCTTTTTTTGGATTTTTTCCACTCCTTCCTGCCCCAGGATCCTTGCACATGACATTTGCTCTGTCTGGCTTGTCCGTTAAAGCCTCAGCTTCTCCGGGAAGCCTAGGCTTCTCCCTGCCCATCCCCCATAGCTCCAGCCTCTCTGGGAGCCCGAGTCACGTGTCACCACACCCATACTTTCACGGCACACAGTAAAACTGCATGTAATTTAGGGGAGTGGCCCGGATCTGCACCAGAACCCCAATTCCAAGAGGGTGTATGCTCACAGGATCCCTGTGCGCTCGGCACTTCCTTGAGCGGCCAGCACACATTGCAGCCCCCCTTCCCCCCAAGACTCTTAGCCCCATAGTCCAAAGTTGGGGTTGTTTTCTGTAGCCAGAGAGCCCGTTGCTGAGAAGGGTTCACCAACTCCTCAGGCCTGAAGTCTGGCAAGGCAGCCTGTGCCTCCGCGTCCCAGCTCCCTGAAGATCTTACAGCTCCCGTGTCTGGCTGGGGTCAGGCCGCACTTCACCAGGCCTTGCAGGGAAGTCTCTGTTCTTCTCATGAAGGCCCGGGAGCTGGACGGGGGTGTGGGAGGAAGAGGCCGGCTGTTCTCCATCTGGCCCGAGGCCTCCTCCGCTGCCCCAGGACAAGGGCCCCAGTGTCTGCTCAGCTCCTGGACAAACAGCAGGCCTTTCTCTTCCTCTCTCCACTAAGAGTGCCTGGGCTGTGACCCATTCCTGCCCCTTTAGGAGGGCATGGCATACCCTGCTCATGTCCTCCCTCCCCTGATTTATAAAGGATCTAGAAACAGGCCAGGCAACTTGGTGTGGGAGAGGACCCGTTGAGTGGATGTCCACGCATGTTTTAACAGTTTTCAGGCCAGGCCAGGCTGTTTGGGCAAGGCTGGCTTGAACACTTCCTTCCTGCCAAGGGAGGTGTGGGCGCAGCTGGAGGCCAGAGCCAATCCCAGGTAGACTTGGCATCAGTGTTTTGCCTCCTGTCAATCAAGGCCTGGTCCTGCCCAACCAGGCCCTGGGAAGTTCTCCAGGTAGTTTTCCTTAGCTACAAATTTCCCAGGCCCAGGGTCCATGTCTTCTGACTCCTTGGCAGTGAGGCACAGAGACCCGGACAGAGACCTGGACAGATCCACAGATGCCTGTGTGGCCCCCCTCCCCGGGGAGCTCCCTTCAAGCCCATCTGGGTATCAGGCTGAGGGTGACCAGGACCCAATCCCCTCCACGCCTCAACCCAGACACTTGACTCAAGGTGTCAACATCCCAGACTCGTTACTCAGTGATCTAGGGGATTTGGGGCCTGGCTTGTGGAGCTCTTTTTTTTTTTTTTTTTTTAAAGGTTTATTTTTTATTTATATGATGAGTACACCATTGCTCTCTTCAGACACACCAGAAGAGGGCATCAGATCCCATTACAGATGGTTGTGAGCCACCATGTGGTTGCTGGGAATTGAATTCAGGACCTTCGGAAGAACAGTCAGTGCTCTTAACCGCTGAGCACCAGCCCTGTGGGGCTCAAAAGCTCCATCCTTGGCCATTGGTACAACCCAAATCCCATGGTTAGATTGCAATGTGTGTTTGTGTGCCTCTGCATGTATGTGTGATTCATGTACATGTGTATTTGAGTACGTGTGTGTTTTGTGTGCATGTATATATTGTATGTATTTTTACGTACACATGTATTTGTGTGTTTGTGTGCATGTGTTCATGTGTATATTTTTGCATGTATGTATATATTTGTATATTTGTGTGTATGTGTGTGTATATGTGTATATTTGTGTATATGTATATTTGTGTATGCATATGTGTTTGTGTATATGTGTGCATTTATGTACATGTGTGAGTGCATGAAGATGTATGTATGTGTGTGTACACATGTGTTTATGTATGTATGTGTGTGCTTATGTGTGCATGTCTGCATGTGCGTGTATTTGTATGCATGTGCATGCTAGAGGCCTGGAGGCTGAGTCAGGTGTCTTCCTGTATGGCTCCCCACCTTAGATCTGGAGACAAGATTTTCCACTGACTATGGAGCTAGTTGATGCAATGGATCGCCTGACAGATCCTCCTGTGGCCCACCAAGGCCAGGGTCACAGGCTCACACCACCATGCCTAGCTTCCTATGGTGCTAGGACCTAGCATGCACTGGACCCTCTGAGCCTTCTCCCTAGACCCTAGATTGCCATTTATTTCTTCCTTCCTTTTCTTTTGATTTTTTTTTTTTTTTTTGAGATAAGTCCTGGCCTGTAATTGAGCAACTAATTTTGTTTATTTATTTGCTTTTGTGTGTGTGTGTGTATGTGTATGTGTGTGTGTGGGGGGCACAATGTGTCACACCATGCACGTGGAGGTCAGAGGTCAACATACAGGAGCTGATGTCTGTCCTGCCACCATGAGGGTTGTTTCTGGGGATGGAACACCCATAGGCAGACTTGGAGACCCTGTCATTTCTTTGAGACAGGGTCTTGGTGTGTCACCCAGGCTGGGCTCCACCTTGTGGCTCCTCTGCCTCCCACTACTGTAATTACAGGGATGTGCCACCACACCCAGGGGAGAGAGTGCAGACTGCCCCAATCTGCAGAACAATCACTTCCACTAGCCGGTCTTATTTGGCTCTCTAGACCCCCTGCCCACACCTGCGCACTGGCTTTGAGCTCCTTTCGCTCCCCCCACTGAAGGGGGCTATGCTGCGGAGCTACCCAGCTCCCCTTGGGCTGCCTGCAGTTTGTGAGAGGCGGGAAGAAAAAGATGTGGAGGTGTTTGTTCTCTGTCTGCCACACCCAGGCTGGCAATGGCTAGGCCTGGCTCTTGGGAGCCTCTTCCTAGGGAGGAGAGTAGCCTTTAAGTGGCCAGCTCCAGGGAACCCCGCCTCCATTTTGGTTACCCCTTCACCATGTCTGTGCCTCTGCAGGCCTGGCAAGTCCTAACCTCTCTTGAATCAGTCCTGGCCGTGTGTGGCTGCTTTATGTCAGTGTCTGACTAGTGACACTCTATGGTTTCTCCAGGGATATTGAGACACGAAAAGGCTTTTCTTTGCAACAGTGAGTGGCTGCCGCTGATCCTGTGACCTGACTCCAGGCTTGGTGTTCACTGTGTCTGAGACGGGCCCTACATGGGAAAGTTCAGGGTCAGGCATTGTGGGGGGAGGCCTAGCATAGAGGCCATCTGATTTGGGGCTTGCAGAACCAGAGTTTATGCTCTTAAGAAGGCCTGCTGGTGGGGTAGGGTGGGGTGGGGGCTGTCTTCCATAACCAACAGCGAATCCCAGCCCTTGGTCTCTTACCTCTAATGTTCCTGGACCCACAGCTTGTGGTCCTGTCTTCTGAGTTCCTGTGTATGGGGTAGGTGGTCACCCAACGTCTGGAAGAAATAGATACTTCAATGAGGGCATGAGGTACGGAAAACGCAAGTCTAGTCTCAGCTCTTGGATTCTCAAGACACTGAGCGTGGATTTCCATCTGTGGGGAACGGCATGAGTGAAAGTGCCTTGCACAAGGGAGTGTGCCGGCTCCCGGGGATCCTGCACACCCTCAGCTGTGCCTGAGAGGCTCCCTGCTGTGGGTGGGGTGCCCGACCAGGGCAGCTGATGGCATTGGGAAGGAATTCTCTGGGAACCCAGCGGGCCTGGACTGGCACCCCACCCACGGGGGTGACCCAGCTGCTGGCTGCCACTTTGAGTCAGCCAGGGCTGGGACCCGCCCCCTTCCTGGTTTCACCCATCCCGGTCCCGCCCCCTCCAGGCTCCTCCCCCTCTCCTGACGCTGCAGTAAAGGATAGAAGAGACCCTTGAGGATTGTCATCTGTCTCAAAGCAACAATGTGTGTGTGTGTGGGGGGGGGGGGGCGTTGTGGTGGTGGTGGTGGTGGTGGTGGTGGTGTGTTCTCAACCTTCCCAGTTGCAATCAGAGGGGCCCTGAGAGACAAGCCAGGCCATGGTGCTGGTGACCTGAAACCTATTTACCACGAAGACCCTGGATCCCGGAGGGTTCTGCACTTTTTACAATACCACACAGCAGAGCCCAGTTAGGTCTCCAGGAGTATGTGTGGGTTGAGGGAACTTGGGTTCCAGACTGCCCCACCCCTTCAGAACTCGGGGAATAGTCTGAGCTCCCCTCCCCCATTGTCATCTCTACCTGAACTGCAGCGGGAAGTGGCCTCCTGCTGGGTCTGCCTGTGGGCACCCTCTGGTGTGATTTCTGAACATTGTCCTGCTTTGGCTGCAAGCTCTGCACTCACATTGTCTGGAATAAAAAAAAGATGAAAAAAGAAGGACAGCGTGAAACTGCCGGGTGTGGTAACGTCGGCCTGCAGTCTCTGAGGCTCTAGAATCTGATTGGAGAAGGGTCACACACAGGTTTGAGGTCTACCTGGGCTACAGACCAGGTTGAGGGTTAGCCCGGGCAGCACAAGCAAGATTCTGTCTGAAAGTATGAAGTTGTTTGTTTGTTTGCTTTGTTTTTTGTTTTTGTTTTAATCGAGACAGGGTTTCTCTGTGTAGCCCTGGCTGTCCTGGAACTCACTCTGTAGACCAGGCTGGCCTTGAACTCAGAAATTTGCCTGCCTCTACTTCCCAAGTGCTGGGGATTATTTTATTTATGTGAGTACATTGAAGCTGTCCTCAGACAATACCAGAAGAGGACATCAGATCTCATTACAGATGGTTGTGAGCCACCATGTGGTTGTTGGGATTTGAACTCAGGACCTCTGGAAGAGCAGTCAGTGCTCTTAACTGCCGAGCCATCTCTCTAGCCCATGTATTGATATTTTTGAGACAGAATCTTACCATGTAGCCCAGGCTGGACCAAAACTCATAGGCATCCTTGTTTTTGCTTCAAGAATGTTGGGTAGAAGTGTGTGCCACATGGCTCTCCCGGACTCTGGCTTTCCTCCTCTGTCTTAAGACAGTGTCTCTGGAAGCCTTGGCTGGTCTTGGACTTCCTCTGTCGCTGAGGAACTTCTGGTCTCCTGCCTCTACCTCCTCCTGTGTGCTGAGATTACACCAAGGTTGACTAATGTGATGCAGGGGATGGAACCCCCTAGGCAAGCTCTCTATTGACTGAGCCACATCCCCAGAACTATTATTCATGGACTCTGGACTGGGCCCCAGTATGTGTCCTCTTGAAAGCCACCTGGATATCTGCAGAGGATACAAGATCGGGGAGGGAGAGACAGTTTTAGGTCTGGCCCATTGGGCTGGGTTCTGCAGATCCTGTCCTGTGGGCAGCAGGGAGCTCCCGGAGAGCTTCAAGCTGCAGGGCCATGGACCGAGTTAGCCATAATTCATCTGGTTTTCCTTTAAAGAGGGTTCTTGGCAGGGCTGGAAGTAGGGGTGAGGGCTAGGCTCTCAGATGGTTAGCACACCCTACTACTCAACTGCACTCTGACCCCACCTCTCTTGTATGAAAAACAACAACAACAAAAACCTGGCTTTCCTTTTTTTTAAACCAACACCACCTCAGAACTCAGGAAAGGACTCATGGTGGAGCTGGCTTGGCAGGACCAGGTGCCTGGCCTGATCCCTGGGTTGTGCCTGTGCAAACAGCCTCCTGTTCCAGAGTTCCTAGGGGCCGTAGGTGTGGCAGGGGGCTGGCAATGGACCTCCCTCTTTGGACTTCTCAGCAGGATGGGAGGTGTGCTCCCTACCTCTGAGTTTTTCCTGGTTGACAGAGACACAGAGGCCCAGAGCATCCAGGCCCAGAGTGGAGGGACTTCCTCCGCCTGGCTCTGAGACATGCCTGAGTGTGGTGACACAGGAGGACCAGACAGTTGGCGGCGGTGGCAGTAGTCACCAGAGAGCCAATGTTCAACCCTCCGAGCTCTGGGAAGGAGAAGTAGGCAGGTCTGATCAGACAGTGGGGAGGAGCAGAGGCCCTGCACATAGCAGGCGTCTTAACTACTCTCCTGTTACTGTGCAGAGAAACCATGACCAGAGCAACTCCATGAAAGAAAGCATTTAATGGAGGGTTCCCTTACAGTTACAGAGGGTCATTATCACCATGGCAGTAGGCATAGCAGACATGGTGCTGGAGGAGCTGAAAGCTACACCCTGACGGGCAGTCAGGTAGGTAAGCATGGGAGGAGGGTGCGGGTGGGAGGTGGGTGGTGGTGGTGGGATACTGAGCCTTGCTTGGGCTTTTGAACCATCAAAGCCCACCCCCAGTGACACACTTCCTCCAACAAGGCCATGCCTCCTAATCCTTCTAATCCTGAGAGATCCACTGGTAAATTTTCAAATATATGAGCTTATTGGGCCATTTTTATTCAAACTGCCACAGTAGGACTTCAGTAGATGCTTCTGGAATGCATGTGTGTGCCCCTCTGGAACCCCAGGGAAGGATGAGAGACAAGAGGATCTGTCCTGGGGTCTGGCCCTTTTGCCATTGATGCCACCGTCTGAGAACCCAGACACCCTGACTGTCTCTCATACTAGAGAGTGCTGGGTCTCAGTTTTAACTCCAGTTCCCAGAAACCTGGTGGGTGACAGGACTGTCTGGTGGTGGTTCTCTGGGCTGTGGTCATCTCTTTTTGGGAGAGTTTACTAGATAAGAATTTTTAAATTAAATTAATTAATTAATTAATTTATTTTTTTTGCTTGAGACAAGGTTTCTCTGTGTAGCCCTGGCTGTTCTGGAACTCCCTCTATAGACCAGGCTGGCTTTGAACTCACAAAGATCTGCCTGCCTCTGCCTCTTGAGTGCTGTCATTAAAGGTGTGTGCTACCACTGCTTGGCAAGATTTTTTTTTTCTTTTAAATAATAGTTTGCAGCTTATTGGATGCACATGCCATACAGTTTTTTTTTGACAACTTGACACAGCCAGGGCCATCTGGGATTAGGACCCTCCTCAGCTCAGAAGACACCTTAATCAGCCTGGCCTATGGGTAAACGTATGGAACAGTTTCTTGGTTGATGATGGATGTGAACACTGTGGGCAATGCCACCCCTGGGAAGGTGGGACTGGGTTGTAAAAGAAAACAGACTGAGCAAGCCAGTAGGCGGCTTCCTCCGTGGTCTTGGTCTTTGCTTCAGCTCCTGCTGCCCGGCTCCTGCCTAGGCAGTCCTATGATCAACTGGAACCTTCGAGCCAAATAAATCCTCTCCTCCCAAAATCGACTCTTTTTTTTTTTTTTTTCGAGAGAAGGCTTCTCTGTATAGCCCTGGCTGTCCTGGAACTCACTTTGTAGACCAGGCTGGCCTTGAACTCAGAAATCCTCCTGCCTCTGCCTCCGCCTCCCAAGTGCTGGGATTAAAGGCGTGCACCACCACGCCCGGCTCCCAGATCGCTTCTTGATAATGGTGTTTTATCACAGCTATTGAGAGCAAAGGAGGACTATACATTTTTTTTAGGGTTGGGGATGTCACTCAGTTGGTAGGAGTTCACTTGATCCATGTTCTTGGGGGTCTTTAAGGACTTTGGTTTATTTATTTTATGTGTGTGGGTGCTTTGCTTGCTTGTATATCTGGCACCAGGAATGTCCCCAGTGCCTGCAGAGGAATTACAGATGCTTGTGAGCTGCCACGTGGGTGCTGGGAATCAAATCCCTGCTCTCTGGAAGAGAAGCCAGTGCTCTTAACTGCTGAGCCACCTCTTCAGGCCCTTTTTTTAAAAGATTTATTTATTTATTATATGTAAGTACACTGTAGCTGTCTTCAGACACTCCAGAAGAGGGCGTCAGATCTTGTTACAGATGGTTGTGAGCCACCATGTGGTTGCTGGGATTTGAACTCCGGACCTTTGGAAGAGCAGTCGGGTGCTCTTACCCACTGAGCCATCTCACCAGCCCCTGTTTTGATTTTTTAAATTAATTAATTAATTTTTATTTTATGTGCATTGATGTTTTACCTGCATGTATATCTGTGTGAGACCATCAGACCTCCTGGAACTGGAGTTACAGACAGTTGTGAGTTGCCATGTGGGTGGTGGGAATTGAACTTGGATCCTCTGGAAGTGTAGGCAATGCTCTTAACCACTCAGCCATCTCTCCAGCCCATTCTTACATTTATTTGAGGCAGACTCTCACGTGCCCTAGGTAAACCTCGAACTTACTATGCGACCTTTAACTCCCAGTCCTCCTGCCTCTACTTCCCCATTAAAGGCTTGGCTAACCACTACCACCAGTTCTAAGGGTCTTGGTAAAAATCCCCTGCACTCAAGAACTCTCGGTGCAGGTCAGCAGCTGTCTCACGGCTGGCGGCTGTCTCCACCCCTCCTGGGTCTCTTCCTGCTTCTGTCTCCAGTCCCCTCCTCCTTTTCTCCCAGGGACAAACGCCCCCATCCCCGCCCCTCAGGAAATAAGGGGGGCTGGGTGGGAGGGAGCAAACGTGACCAAAGGGGGTGGTGGTGGCGCATTCTTATCTCAGGAGTTCAAACCAAAGCTCTAGGAGGAAGCAAACGCCCAGCCTCCGTGGCGCAGAACAGAAAGTAGTCAACTTGGCGATGAGTTTGAGGGCTGAACTTTGTGAGCAAGGGCCCGCTACGAGAACTTGTTTCAGTGGGCGCTGGGGTGCACTATTAACTAGAGGAGGTAATGCTCTCCCCCTCCCAGTATTATTTATTTATTTTAAAGCAAAGACAGAAGGAGCCAAGAGAAACTGGAGCCAATTCCTCCTGGAGAGGGAGCGGCTGAACTGATTCGGAAGTTGGATCTCTTTGTACACAGGAATGTGGGGAGAAAGAGAGTGAGAGAGAGAAACCCCAACAAGGACAATTAAAAAACAAAAAACAAAAAAAAACCCAAACCCACCCCATTGCTTCATTTCCCCTCCAAGTCAAAGCACTTTCTATTGTGCAATGAAAAGACTTTTCATGTTGAGAGAAATGAATCCTGATTTGCAACGCTAAGGGCTTGAGCGCGCATCCAGGCGCAAGACGGTTCTCAGCTGGGCGCGGTTGCCGCAGGGTGACCGTGGCCAAGTTCCCGGTGTGCTCAGCCACGCGTGGGCCGCAGGCTAGGCGAGCTGGGGATCTCCGAGGGTGGAGAGCCCCGAAGTGCAGCGCGGTGCTGGTGGACAAGCCGTCTAGAGAACGCCCTAGAGCCTGGGGGTCGTCCGGTGGCAAGCTGGGCGCTTTAGGGGGTGCAGGCGTGCACGCGCGCGGTGTAGAAGAGGCCGAGCCTGGGGCGCGGGTGCACGTGGGAGCCGCGGCGGGGGCGGGGTGGGGTGTGGCCTCCCCGCCTCCCAGGCGGGATTTGCATGTGTGTGGCGGCCCCAGACTTCCTGCTCCTTCCAGGCTGCAGGTACGCGCGGGCCCGGCCGGGCTGGAGGGCTGCGAGCGCGCAGAGACGCAGGCACCTCCTCACCCGGACCCGGGTCGCGCCGCGCCTCCTCGCTCTCTGGTGGCAGTCAGCCTACTCCTGCCGTCCCGATCGTCCGGGTCGCCGGGCTGCGAGGTGGCACTGCGCCCCTCTCCGCCCAGCGCGCCTCAGTCCTCTGCACCGAGCCTGGCAGCTCGCTTCAGGGCGACCTCGTCGCCTCGAGCCCCGGAGGGCCGAAGCCATGAATGAAATGTCCAGCTTTCTTCACATCGGGGACATTGTGTCCCTGTACGCCGAGGGCTCTGTCAATGGCTTCATCAGCACTTTGGGGTGAGTGAGCCTAGGGCAAAGAGAGGGGCATCGGGACCACGGTACCAGCTGCTTGTTTGCCAATGTTCAGTCCCCTGAGCCCTTGATAGAGGCTTGCTTGGACAGCCCAGTCTCCAGAAGCGAAGGGACGCTGGCACCCCTCTCTTAGAGAAAGGAAGTGCGTTGTTTGCTCAGGTAGTAGTCGGGTGCCCTGGGGAGTTCTAGAAGGCGTCAGCGCCCACGAAGCCCGCCACTTCTGGCACACTCTTTTTCTTAACTCATGGCTGAGGGGTTCGGACTTCCTCTGCAAGTGGTCCTCGGGTTATGCAGGTGGCTGGGGCCTGAGTTGGAGAGGGCCTGGGTGTTCTTGTTTGGGATTCGGGGTGGGGTGCTAGGGTTGGCTCAGCCTGAAGCCTGGCACTCACCTCTATAGCCCCATCTTGAATCGGTTTATTTAATTATTTAATTAATCATTTAATTTATTTATTTGGAGAGGTAGCATCTTTTCACTCTCCTTGTGCCCCATCTCCTCTTCAGAGTGTTTTCTTTACCCTCCCTGTCCAGGCAGTCCAGGTCTTGGCCAGCTGGCCCCCCTCTCACCGCCACCCCCTCCTTGTCAATTTCCTGTGTAGCTACTCTGGCGCCCCTGGGTCCCTGGTCCCAGGTTCTCTAGAGCACTTTACAAACATTAATTAATTCTGGCTGTCACCCCCCGGGGTCTGGGCTGGATAAGCAGGGAATTGATTCCATCCCATGCTGGTGCCAGGCCGGTAGCTGGGAGAGGTTAGAATCCCAGTATCTTTTTGGATAGACCCTGAGCACCTCGTTGCTGCAGGGATGGAGGAAGCGCACAAGCCCGGATCTGGTCTTTCTGTCCCATTTTCGGGCAGGTGGGGTGGTAGTGGCTAATGTTCTGGTATCTCACGTTGTCAGCACCATCCAGCTGCTGGCAGGGTGACTCCTCTCTGGGGGCTTTGGAAGTGTGTCAGGAATTCTTTCAAAGTTAGCCCTGCAGGTGGGAGGCTCCTGGCTCCCTTGCTCTCTCCTCTTGGTGGTTGAAATTCAATGTGCTGTAGGGAGGAGAAACCTCCAGGGCCTCTCTGCCTGAGGAGGCTGAGATGGGAGTTCCAGCATCCCTCTCTTCTCCAAGCATCCTCCAGGCTCTCCTACACACCTCCCGGGTCAGATGGAAATTTCTACACACACATCTCCCCATCAGATTTCTCTTCTGAAGTTGCCCAGAGTTGAGGCGTGGAGCCTCGTCTGGGCCAGCATCTTTGCAGGCCTGGCTCAGAGCCCTGCCAGGCAGGGCCCTTCTTGGGGAGCTACAGGGGAACTGCGCAGTCAGCACTAAACATGCTGTCTTGGGATGGGGTGTGTGTTGGGGAGGGAGTGGCAAAGCCAAAGGTGGGAGCCCAGACTCCCCCCAACTCTGCAGATTCTCAGAAGTAGTCACATTTTGTTGATGTGTCTGGCTCAGGGCTGAACACAGGGTAGATGCTATTTAATCACCTTGAGGATTGACAGAGCCAAGGATCTAAGGTCCCTTTTCCTGTCCCCAGGCAGCCTCCATTGTCTGGGAATCCCTCTGCTGGCGCTTTCTCTCTCTCTCTCTCTCTCTCTCATGTATATGTGTTTTGCAGGCATGTATGTCTGTGTACCATGTTGGTGCTGCGTGGCTTTAGAGGCCAGAGAGTGCATTGGCTCTCCCGAGACTGCAGTTATAGAAGGGTGTGAGCCACCTTGTGGGTGTTGGGGATGAACCCAGGTCCTGTGCTAGAGAGGCCGATGCTCTAAAGCACCGATCCACGTCTCCAGCTCCCTGTTCTCAGGACACTTTCTTCCTCTTGGTCCTTCCTGCCTCAGGAGCTGCTATTTTTAGTCCACCTGGACCTCAGGGCAGATCTCAGGGACATCTGAGAGCCCTTGACCCCAGGCTACCCCTTCCTATGTACCAACCCCACTCCCCCTCGAAAACTGGCAGGTGCTTTCCCAGCCTGGTCCCAGCGTGCAGGCCTCGACCTCATCTTTGTTCACCTCATTTTCTCACACACCAAAAGTTCAGGTGTGCTTCCTGGAGCCTCCCCCTGCTCTCTTTACCTTTGCTCCCCTGTGACTCCCTGAGTAAATCTGCCCCACCCCCTGAGACCTGGCCCCAAGTAGCCTCTTTTGAAAGAGCTGAGACCCCACCTTCCAGGGCAGAATTAATCCTGTTTTGGTTTTTTGTTTTCTGTGACCATTTTTTTTTTCAAACTCTTCTTTGGTGCAAACCAGGCTCTGTGGGCTCCCTGTAGGCCCAGCTAATGCTGCACACTTGCAGAGTTGATGAACTAGCTGTGCCCATCCTATAGTCAGAGTTGACCATGGAGGCTGCACTGTATGGGGGATGTGTGGGCGTGGGCTTCCTGCTTCTTGCTTAGAGCCGATGAAGAGGGATTGACAGTTCGTTTACCGTGTCCCTTAGGAATTCTGTAGATCCTGTGGAGTGGGGTCTGTAATCCCAGCACTTGGGAGGCAGTGGCTGGTGGATCACTAATTGAAGGGCAAAATTGAAGGGTAGCCTCTGCTATATAAGGAGTTGAAGGTTAGCCTGGGCTACAAAGGTACTTGTCTTCACATAGTCTAAGAGACTGCATACTCAATCTGACTGAACCAAAATCTCCATGCTTCTGTTTCCTTTCTGCAGAGCTGGGAGCGGGACCCTGGTTTGAGGCATGCTAACCGTACACATAGGTACGGTTCCTGTGCACTGTCTCTGAGCTATACCCTCAGCCTTCAATGCTGCATTATCATTACAGTCCCCAGGGCCAGGAGCATGGCTCTATGAGTCTCTGCTCTTCTTACTCACGTCTGTCTTGCCCCTCACCCTTAACTCTGCTCCTGCAGCCTTTCCTGGGGCTGTTGGTGCCCAGGGTCGTGAACTCTGGGCCTGATGTGGTGGAGCGTCTGGCCTGTCTTGGTGCCCAGTGTCTGGCATTCAGTTAGAGAATTTGTTGAAGACAGGCAGCCTTAGTGGGCAGAAGGCTTGTCCAGCTGGGGAGATTGGAAGGGGGCTCTGGTTGAGTTGGGAGGTGTAGCAGCTTGAGGCTTGAAGCCAGAGCACTTAAGGAGACAGACAGTCAAAGCCTCTCAGGTAATTAGAGGTCCCGTGAAGATTGTATATTAACTGGGTTGGGAGGCTGGGAGGGGTCTGGGGAGTGAATCTAGCAGGCCCACACCTGTTCTTGGCAGGGAAGCGTGGCCGCGGCTGGCCTCGCCCCTCACCCAGGTGGAGGCATAAGAGGCCAGAGCTGGCGCTGCAGACTGGGGAGGAAGAGGGGGGAAGGTGGTTGTGGCTTGTGGCCAGCTCTCTCTCACAGGAACGAACACAGGGTGGACCTGTTAGGTCCCATCTGGTCCCCTGGAGACCTTTTAGTGTCCCCGGAGTGGCTGCAGACCCCCAGGAATTGAGTTGGGGGTGCAGGTGAACTCAGTTTTGAAGAAGTATCTGTCAGGGAGACTTTGCTGCCGTTAATAGGCCTGGGATCACTTTTAGGGGGATGTGCACTCCTGGACCTGCGTCACCCTACCATGGGCAGTCAGCACACAGGATCAAGAGGACCCTGGCCTCTCCTGTGGCATTCTCTGTCCTTCTGTCCTTATCTATCTTGGGAGGGTTGGCGCTGGAGGTGAAGACCCTAAGTATGGGGCGAAGTATGTGGGAAGCCTTGGTTTCCCAGATGAGGATCCCTGGTCCAGGAGCCTCAGGAGCGTACTCTCTGGCTCCTACTCCATCACTAACTGAATATTTCCACAACTCTGCTATCTCAGAGTAACTGCCCCCCCCCCTTTCTGGGATCAAACCTAGGGCTTTCTCTCTCTCTCTCTCTTTTTTTTTTTTTGAGACAGGGTTTCTCTGTATAGCCCTGGCTGTCCTGGAGCTCACTTTGTAGACCAGGCTGGCCTCGAACTCAGAGATCTGCCTGCCTCTGCCCCCCCCCCCCCCAATGCTGGGACGTGTGCCACCATGCTCTGCCATATGCTCTCTTTTTAAGAAAGATTTAATGCTGGATATAGTGGCTCACGCCTTTAATCCCAGCACTCAGGAGGCAGAGGCAGGCGGATCTCTGAGTTCATGACCAGCCTGGTCTACAGAGTGAGTCCCAGGACAACCAGGGCTACATAGTGAGACCCCCTCTAAGGGGAAAAAAAAAGATTTAATCATTAGTGTCTGAGTGAGTGAGTGTGTGTGTGCATGTAAGTGCGGGTACTCATGGAGACCAGAAGGGGGCGCTGAGTCCCCTGGTGCTGGAGTTAGAGGTGACTCTGAGCACTCTTAATATGAGTGCTGTGAACTGAACTGGGGTCCTTTATAATGAGTCATACATAGTTTTAACTGCTGAGCCCTCTCTTCAGACCTCTCCTGTACCTTATTCTAAAGTGCTCAAGCTGTACCTAGGAATGTCTTGGATGTAGGATATCCTAAAAAAAAATTTATTAGCTAATATAAAACAAGCAAACAAACCAAACAAAATGTAGTTCCCAGGTGGGTGTGTGGCCCAGGTTTGCCAACCTAGCTACCCAGGAGACTGAGAGGAAGCGTGCAAGGTCAAGATCTGTCTGGGCTACAGAGGAAGTTTAAGGGCAACCAAAGCGACTGGGTGATACTCGGAAGAGAGGGCTGGAGATGTAGCTTGGTAGCGGACAGCTTGTTGCGTGCTGAAGACCCGGGTTCAGCTTCTAGCACTGTATTGCACGTCTCCCAGTTCCAGATACTCAGCTCTGGAGAGCACCGACTATTGTCTTAAGACTCCTGAAGTTACTTATTATTTTTTTAAACTCATGTATGCATTATTATTATTATTTTTGAAGCCTTTTCTGGGTCGTATCACTGAAGAGTGTAGCAAAGGCGAGACCCCCTCTTAGACTAAGCTTTCTGGGCTTTTGAGACAGCCGTGCTTTGTAACCCTGGCTGACTTCAAAACTATGGTTCTTCTTGCCTTGGGGACCCACAGGATGGGGTCACGGGTATGTGCTGTCCTGCTCGGTCTCCTTAGCACATGTATGCACCCAGGGCTTGGGTCCCTAAGCAGGCGGTGAGGAAGCCTGTCTGCTTGATCGGCCCGAGTCAGTCAGCAAACTTTCATGAAGTACCTACTGGGTGCCAGGTATCGTTTCTGGACGGAGTCCTACTGTGTTGTACAGCTCGGGAACCTTGCCTGCCAGGTGTGTTTGAGATTGGTCTTGGCGTCATTGTGATGTCAGTGGAAGGAGGTGCTACACTTGTGTTCTTTAGCCCTAGGCAGTGGGTTAGCCTCAGCTAGTCCTGTGCTTGCCAGACTCAGGTTTTGAAAACTTGTATTTTTTTTCCTGATTTAAAACAACAACAACAACAACAACAACAGCAACAACAGCATAATATGTTTCCTGGAGGAAATACAAAACAGCTCAAGTAATGTCTGTGGTGGCACGGCTGTGGCTAAGGGATGTCTTTTCTGGGCCACCAGCCTTGTGAGCACTCACAGAAGCCTTTACAAACAAACCAAGCTGAGCCCCTGTTTGTGTCCTGTCTCGAGGACATGTCCGCCCTCTCCTGAGCTGACACCCTGTTGTGGTGGCATAGAATCACATGGTAGCAGGCTCTGTGACTCACGAAAGCACTCCTGGTACCTGCCCGCTATGCGGGCTGCCTGGCAAACTTCAGACTTCTACCCCAGCATCCTGAAGCTCACAGGTCCAGACACCTGGTTAGTTGTTGGGATGGAGACCAGAGAAGGCAAGGCCTACTTTTCACCTAGCGTTGGCTCCCAGGTTCAGGCCATGCTTTCTCCCTGCTGGTGGAGGCAGGACTGTGCCAAAGAGGGTCTGACCCAGTTCATGTCACATGCTTATGAGTGTTGCTCGCTGGTGGGAATGAGAGCCTCCACCCTTTTGGTTGGGCGTGGTACAGGTCCCATGCAGCGGCACATGGGTGTGATGTCCCCGTGTTGTGACTCGAACAGAGAGAGGGGCACCATAGGGGTCTGCAGGGGACAGAACCAGTCTCACCTTCTGCCTCAGGACTCTAGGGTCTCAGGCTGAATCCAGCAATTTGGCCTTGAATCCTGCTTCAGTCAGCTGCCCACACACCGCCTTGCCCTACATTCTTGACCCTGTGTCCCCTCCCTAGCTTGGCCTGATGGGTGGTGGCTTGGGTTGGGGGTGGGGAGAGAAGCTGGGTCGCAGGGTGGGGACACACCAGCTTTCTGCTCTCAGCCTGGGGGCAGGTTTCTGGGTTTCGATAATCTTGTACACACAACACAGCTGGGATCTCCGTGTGGCTGGCCACTTCCAGCCCTGCCCTCTAGACTGCATCGAATGTACAGCTGGGGCCCCTCCCTGGGAACAGGGGCTGGGGTGGGGGGAGGGAGGGAGAAGAATTTCTTCTGCTTCATCTCTGGGTGGGTGTGTGAACTCTGAGGCCCCTAGAGCGGGCAGGCTGCCTATCCCAGGGCCAGGCTGCTCCGAGTTGGCACCGAGCTTCCCAACACTTGAGAGCCTGGGATAGGAACCAGAGGAGGCCGCAGAGCCTGCAAGAGAGGAGTTGGTACAGTCTGCTGTTGTCCCCCTAAATGGTGGAGGGTGTTGGCTGAGTAGCACTCCTGTTGCTAGGGCTTGTCCTTGAGGTGACAGGAGGGACTTGCTGCCTGATCTCATCTGTACAGAGGCTCTCGGCTGGCAGGTGGGCAGAGCTGAGGGTCAGCAAACACAAATCTCAGCCCCAGCTGCAGCAGGTGTTTATTTGGTTAGCAAATCTTGGCCCTCATCTCTCCCCGTCAGCTGGCCATCAGCCCTTCCTCTTTGTGGTGTTTGCTGCAGCCAGTCTCCAGGTGTCCAATAGGACACTTCTTGGTGACATGGGTGCAGAAGAGGAGAATCAAATATCTCTGGGTAATGATAGGGATGGCTATGACTGTGGTCCTAGACCGGTCAGTCGCTATAGGCTCTGCTGACCCTTGAATCTCTTGAATCATCTACATTTCAGGAAAAGATACCTGTAGGGGCCACTGGGGACTGGGGAGTGGGGCTCAATTGGGGAGAATGCTTAGCTGGCATGCATGAAGCCCTGCATCCATGGTGGCTGGCCCACACCTGTAGACCCAGCACTTGTGAGACAGAGGCAGGAAGATTATGGGTTCTAGGTCAGCCTCAGCTGCCTAGGTTGTTTTTGGCTAGTCTGTGTTACAAGAGACCCTGTCTCAAACAAACAAACAAATCCCCAAATCCATCTGTGTATGCATTTAATCCCAGCACTCAGGAGGCAGAAGCAGGTGGATTTCTGTGAGTTCCAGGCCAGCCAGGGCTATATGGTGAGACCATTTCTCAAAAGAAAGGAGCAAGCTTGCGTGTTCCCACAGTGCCGGCCCCTAACAGCATCCTATGTGCTCAGTCTGTAGCCCAGTGGCCTCACTGTGCCTTGGACTTCATGGTCCAACAATGGCCAGTGTTTGGCCTCTGAAGCCTTGTATCCAAATCCAGGGCTTGTTCCCTGCTCTTGCTTTCCCACTTGATGTCTGGTCCTCAGCTTCTGTTTTGAGGACTCCATGTCACCCACTCAGTTTCCCTGAGAATTCTGAGGTAGTCTGGAGGTGGGGTGCTGGGCCTGAAGTTCTGCCCTGCTGAGGCTTCTCAGCCTTGGTCACTGTCGGGGGAGCGGAGCATTGAGTCTGAGTGACGGATCGCAGGCCTGAAGGGCTAGGAAGGCCCTGTGGCTAGCCTGCACTACACAGCACTGGATGGAGGGATAGGGATCCTAGCAGGAGGAGCCCAAGGGAGGAACCAGCTTGCTCTGGAAAGCCATGAAGTCTCCCCTGGAATTCTCAAGGAGTCTACACCCCACGACCTTGGTCTAAGAGAGGAAGGCTGCACCCAAGGATCTTTCCTGCACAGCGATCCCTTCTTTCTTCTTCCACTACCTGCCCCTTGTCTCTCTTCTCCTTGGCCCTTATAGATGTGTCTTTCCGTGCACACAGCTGCCCACCTGATCCTGAGCCAGGAACCCAGGCCTTCAGGCAGAGCTCTCAGAGCTGGTACCCAGGCTGCTGGACCAAGCTCTGTCATCTTTGTTTCCCTCACTGAGGCCAAGGTCTTATTGTTCCCTCTTGCTTCTGAGCTCCTAGAAGCCATGGGCTATGCTGCTATTGAATTCTGTATGTCCCATAGGCTGCCTGGCCCATCGGATGCCACGGGTGGCTTCTTGGTGCAGAAAGGCATAGGTAAGAAAGGGGTGCTTTTTGGACATGACAGCCGGAGAGCCTAGCCAATGAGCCTGGGTTCTTTTTCTAACATTCAGATCCTATCAGCAGGTGCATCCATGACCTCCCCGACCCCTCTAACTCCTCCCTCTGGTCTTAGCCTACTGGGAAGGCTTCCCCAGGGTCACTGGCTGAGGTCAGGAGACCTGGGCTGGGAACAGCCACTGTGCATACTCTCATGTGCAGAACTGGTTATAGTTCTCTTATCCAGGGCCAGTGTAGATGAAGGGGGACTCCTGGGGGTTTCCCTGCTGTCCCATGCTATTGGTGGCCGAGCTGGTTGGTGTAGGCTTTGAGTCAGGTTCCGCAGAAGTCACTACCCCGCTTTTATCTAGAGCCTTTCGGTCTCCTTATCTAATCTCCAGCCAGCTCCAACCTACCCCAGTGCCTTTCCCATGGCTCTACCTGGGTCTCAAAGTCCACCATGCGCCAAGTGGGCCACCCACACAGGTCTTGGGATGCAATCTTCCTCTCTTAGCCCGAGGTCGTGGGGTACAGACTCCTTGAACATTCCAGGGGAGACTTCATGGCTTTCCAGAGCAAGCTGGTTTCTCCCTTGGACTCCTCCTGCTAGGATCCCCATCCCTCCATCCTGTGCTGTGCAGTGCAGGCTAGCCACAGGGCCTGTCTTTAGGGCTTCTGTGTGGCTGGGGCCTGGTGGGCAGGTGTAGACCCGACGATCCTACGCCCTGGGCATTTAGCAGGGTGAGCATGGGCTCCCTGAGACTAGGCCACACCCAGCATATCATGGATCCCACAGAAGCTTTGTTGAGCCTGACTGGGGTCAGGGCCGTCATGTGTCTGACTAGCTGTGTGGCCCAGGTGGCTCCTGCCTTTGGGTGAAGCTCTTCAGAGCAGATGAGGGGAACTGACAATAAGACCAGGGTGCACGGTGGGACCTCAGACGGAGGGACCCTAGTGGAAGGGTAAGACCAGAGAGGGGAAGGTAGCTTTACAGTTGGCTTGGGTTCGGATGCCAGGTGTGCACACGTGGCTGTCCACCTGGGAGAGGATAGGAAAGCTACACCCAGAGATGCGGTCCCACTGGGTGGGGAGGAGTAGGGGTGCCTTTGTGGGTTTCCACCCACCCTGGGCATCTGGCCCAGGCTCAGTGTTCCAGCCATAGCTGCTGAGGCAGGCCAGGGCGAGGCAGTGCTCACCTCCCTTGGTGATAGTGGGTGGTTGGATGTAGGGAGTTTCACTTTGCGGCTGGGTGGGGTCTGTGGGACTAAGGCCCAGCTGGCAATCTGGGGACACTTTTCTAGGCTGTCACCGTAACTTACCTGTCTGGTGCTTTCAGGCTCTGTCTCTGGTCCCCAGTATCCCCGGCAGCCCATCTGATAAGGGCTTTCCCATTATCTGTTCATGGTATCCCTCCCCTCCCCCACACCTCATCAGGTCGCGCAGCATGGTCAGGGCTGCTTCAGTTGTAATGCTCAGGAGTGGTGGAAGGGAGACTTGAGAGACATGTTGGGGTACCCTGGATCCTGTAGATGCTATTTAAGCAAAAGGGGCATGGCTAGAGTGGAGAGAGGGCTCAGCAGTGGTTAAAAGCAAATATTCCTTTTGCCGAGGACAGAGGATGGGAACTTAGTTTTCAACAGGAGTACAGGGAGGCTCACAACCTCCTCCAAGGCTTAATGTCCCCTGTGGGCTCCACGGGCACCTGCACATATAACATGAGTTTATTATTACTCTTTGTTTCTTTCTTCTTTCTCTCTTTTTTTCTTCTTTTTTTGGTTTTTCGAGACAGGGTTTCTCTGTATAGCCCTGGCTCTCCTGGAACTCACTTTGTAGACCAGGCCGGCCTCTGCCTCCTGAGTGATGGGATTAAAGGTATGCGCCACCACGCCCGGCACTCTTTCTTTCTCCTTCTTTCTTTCTTTCTTTCTTTCTTTTTTTTTTTTTTTTTTTTTTATAATTATTTATTTAAATATTTATTATATACACTGTAGCTGTCTTCAGACACTCCAGAAGAGGGCATCAGATTTTGTTATGGATGGTTGTAAGCCACCATGTGGTTGCTGGGGTTTGAACTCAGGACCTTGGAAGAGCAGTCGGCGCTCTTAACCGCTGAGCCATCTCTCCAGCCCTCTTTCTTTCTTTTAATTTATATTTATTTATTTATTGTTTTTTTTTTTTCGAGACAGGGTTTCTCTGTGTAGCTCTGGCTGTCCTGGAACTCACTCTGTAGACCAGGCTGGCCTCGAATTCAGAAATCCGCCTGTCTCTGCCTCCCAAGTGCTGGAATTAAAGGCATGCGCCACCACCACCTGGCTCTCTCTCTCTTTTTTTTCTTCCTTCCTTCTTTCCTTTTTTTTTTTTAAAGATTTATTTATTATTATACATAAGTACACTGTAGCTGTCTTCAGACACATGAGAAGAGGGCATCAGATCTCATTATGGGTGGTTGTGAGCCACCTGATGTGGTTGCTGGGATTTGAACTCATGACCTTCGGAAGAGCAGTCAGCTCTCTTACCCACTGAGCCATCTCACCAGCCCCTCTCTCTTCCTTCCTTCCTTCCTTCCTTCCTTCCTTCCTTCCTTCCTTTTTTCTTTCTCTCTTTCTTTCTTTCTCCCCTTTTCCTTCTCCTTCTTCCTTCCTTCCTTTCTTTCTTTCTTTCTTTCTTTCTTTCTTTCTTTCTTTCTTTCTTTCTTCCTTCCTTTCTTCCTTTCTTCCTTTCTTCCTTTCTTCCTTTCTTCCTTTCTTCCTTTCTTCCTTTCTGTTTTTCAAGACAGGGTTTCTCTGCGTAGCCCTGGCTGTTCTAGAACTCACTCTGCAGACCAGGCTGGCCTCAAACTCCCAGAGCTCCACCTGCCTCTGCCTCCTGAGTACTGGGATTAAAAGTGTGTACAACCACTGCCTGACAATTTTATTATTTTTTAATACTTATTTTCATGTATGTGTCTGTGTAGCACTTGTGTGCCTGGTGCCCGTGGAGGCCAGAAGAGGGCACTGGGTACTTTGGGGTCGTGAGCCACCACGTGGGAGCTGGGAATCAAACCTGGGTCCTCTGGAAGAGCAGCCACTGAGTCATCTCTCTAATGAATAAAATAAATCTTAAAAGAAAGGCAGCAGGAGCCGGGCGGTGGTGGTGCATGCCTTTAATCCCAGCACTCCGGAAGCAGAGGCAGGCTGATTTCTGAGTTCGAGGCCAGCCTGGTCTACAGAGTGAGCTCTAGGATAGCCAGGGCTATACAGGGAAATCCTGTCTTGAAAAAAACAAAAAACAAACAAACAAAAAAAAGAAAGGCAGCAGGGTCTCATCCCTGAGACAGGCTCCAGAAGGTCATTGGATGGAACCAGTGAGGTGCCCTGAAGGTCCCTCCCCCCCCCCCCGCCCCTTTTTCTGCCTCCATGCTCTCAGGGGCGGGGGCAGCTGCTCCCATGGCTGCCGCTGGCTCTGTGCCCTGTAGTTCAGGGCTGCTTCTCTTTGCACCTGTGTGGCTCTGGTTCCTCTCTGAGCAGCTCCATGTGGCCTCCCTGCTCTGAAGACCCTAGGCTGTGTGGACATGGGTGTCAGGCTAAGCCAGTGAGGGCGGGAACAGAGAGATAGCCCTGAGTAGACCAGGCTGGCTTGCGTGGGCAGGCAACCATGTGTATGCTTATTTGCATGGCCTGTAAGAGTGACCTGGAAAGGGTCTCAAGGGATGCTGGGCAGGGTCCTGGGAAGGGGATTCTAACCTTTCCTTCCCTCCTGTCCCACGAGGCCTTGCATACCGGCAGTGGGAAGCTGGGAAGCGCCTCTGTATCCTCCTCTTCTGTGACTTCCATGTTTTCTGAAGGCTCTGACACCCTTGGCAGGGGTTTTCGTAGGTCCTGGTCAGTGTCTCTCCCCTCCCCCGGCACAATGTCTGTGTCCCCTCTTTTCTGGCTTTGCCGAGAGCCTGCCAGCTGCTGTGATTCATGAATGTCTTACAGGAAATTCTATGCATTATTCAAGACCTCAGCGGCTCCAGGGCTCTTGCACACCTGGTCTGATAGGCTACGCTCTGACCTTTCCCATCCTAAATCCAGACAAAACCCACCACCCTGGTACCGCCGCTGGGGCCAACGCTTTATCTTCCTCTTGTTATTCTCAGTGTGTGACTCGTCTTCTCAATGAGACTTTAACTCCCTGAGTCAGGGACCCTGCTTTCTGTCTCATGTTCTTCTCTCCACTGCTGGTAGAATGGATTATTTCACCTACTCAGTATGCGTTCTGTGCGGCCTGCTCTGCAGGTCTGGGCACAGGGGATGCAGAGGGCAAAGTACATACCCCCATCCTTGTGGAATCTACGCATCTATCATGGCAGTGAGTGCCAGGTTGGAACCAGAACAAAGGAAGGTGAGGGCAGCCTGCCATGAAGCAGTGCACAGATTATATTGTTTATTTATGGGGTAGTCCTGTATTATGTAGCCCAGGCTGGCCTTCAGCTTACTATGTAGTGAGGGATAACCTGGGACTCCTGATCCTCCGGCCTCTACTTCCTAAGAAGTGGAATTAGAGGTGTATGCCACCAAACCTGGCTACAGTTTTAAAAGGAATGGGTCTTCTGTAGGCGTGGGTCCTTTGAGCTGAGACTTGCAGGAAGTGAGGGGACTGGGAGCAGGGAGGCCTAGGAGAGGAAGAGGCTGGGTGAAGCCCTAGGAGCTTCGAGGAGCCCGCAGGAGGCTGTGGGGCTGAACCAGAGCAGGCCTGGGTAAAGTCAGAAACACGCATGTTCCTGCAGATGTGGGCACAACTTGAGGAAGCTGATTTTCCGACCATGCTTGTCCTGTGGATCCAACTCAGGCAGTCAGGTGTGGCCGCAGTCACCTTTGTCCATCGAGCCATCTTGTCCCCTCTTCCTGTTTGCTTGATGGTTCTGGGGGATTCTGAGTAGACGGGATTCCTCTGTGTAGCCCTGGCTGTCCTGGAACTCACTCTGTAGACCAGGCTGGCCTTGAACTCAGAGATCCGCCTGCCTCTGCCTCCCGAGAGCTGGGATTTAAAGCACGAGTCACCATGCCTAAACTTCTGCTTTAATTTTTTTGTACCAGTTTCCGATGCTGCCGAGGGGGCCCAGGACCTCTGTATGCTAAGCAGGGGCACTCCAGACCTTGGTTTCCCTTGGTTCCTGTAGGGAGCAGGCTAGCTGGGGAGGAGGCAGAGGAGACAGTTAGTGGTGTTCAGCTGAGAGAGGAAGGGCCTGTCTGGCCTGGCGCCAGAAGTGATGAGCGAAGGCTAGGTTCAGCATTCCTTGTTGTCTGAGGCAGGGTCTCACGTAGCCCAGGCTGACCCAGAATTCACTGTGTAGCAGAGGATGACCTGATTCTGACCCTCGTACATGTATCTGCCTGCCAGGATTGCAGATATACATCACCGTGCCCAGTTTGATTCAGTGCTGGGTTGAACCCAGGCATGCCGGGTAAATACTCAGCCAACCGAGATACCTCCCCAGTCCTCTCCACCCACCGAGACAGGGACTCTTCATATAACACGGGCTAGCCTTGACCCTACCGTAGAGCCGAAGCTGGTGGAAGAGAGGGGCTGAGGATTAATTTGAAGTTTTAGCCGAAGTGTTTGTAAGAGCAGGGTTGTCATGGACTGGGGTGGGGACTGTATGAAGACCGTTGTGGAAGAACAGGAGCCCAGCTGGGCTGATATTGCTCCCAAAGCATTTGATTTCCAAAGAGAGCATCCTTTGGTCAGGAGTGTAGGTAGGTGTTACCAGGGAACATGAGAAGCCCTCTGGGGCTGTTCGTGTGGCCAGCACGACTTGTGACAGGTGCACAGATGGGGAGGGAGAGAGCTCTGGAGGCTTGGAGGTGGAGGATGCTCTGGCCCCTTCTCCATCTGTCACTGTGGAGGTCTTTGAAGCACCTGCTAGCACTGGGCAGCCTGCCTTCCAAGTCCAGCCTTGTGATGTTAACCTTTCCCGGCTCTGGCTCCCTGCTAGCAAAATGGAAACAGTAGCAAAGTGGTTTTAGAAAATTAAATAGTATATGCAAACATCAGGCAGCCTTCCAGCTCCTCAGGCTGGCCACCAGGGGGCGGTTCCAACCGAACTCCAATATCATCTGCATGGAGTTAGTGCCAGACAACAATGACACAGGCTAAGGGCCCAGCCTCCCACTCGCGGTGCCAGTCACCAGCCTCTCTCTGGTATTTCTGATTGACAAATGTCAATCAGAATTCAGGGACCCTATAACATGATTCGCAATTCATGAATTCAGGGACCCTATAACATGATTCACATGGGAGACCTGCTACAGACGGCTCATAGAACTCAGCAGGCTTAGCTGGTAAAGGTGCTTGCCTGGATGCTTGGTGATGCTGTGTGTGTGTGTGTGTGTGTGTGTGTGTGTGTGTGTGTGTGTGTTTATAGCTTGTGGCCACATGGTGGTTTGAAGGCATCAACGGGTACAGTGACCACATCTGGAGAGATGAAAGTACCCAGGGATGCTGGGATCAACTGGAGGCTTTGCAAGGATCCTACGCCATGGAGAGAGTTTGTGGAGGTCACACCTCAAGGCCTGGTTAGCCAACACAAAGAGTGCAGAAGTGGCGTGGGCTTTGATACTTGCTTTGTGACTTCAGGCAAAGCATGTGCAGTCTTCTCCTTGGTAAAATGCCGCCAACGGCCAGTGCTTTGCTGGGAAGTTGGCAGGAAATCAGGAGCAGTTGCTACACAGGGATGAGCTTAGAGCTGGTCTTGACAGTGGTTCGCGATCATCTCTCCTGGAGACTGGGGTAGAGGGCCTGAAACGGGTGGGTGCAGGGATGGGTAGATGGACCGAGGCATGTGGGTGGATGGGTAAATGGGGAGATGGGTGGGTGGGTGCATGGATGAATGGATGTGTGGTTGCAGGGATGGATGCACGGATGGGTAGGTGCAAGTATAGGTGACGGATTGATTGATCGATGCCTGCCTGGGTGGGTGTATGGGCAGAAGGTGGGGAAGGGGACATGGATGGATACCCTCCAGGGATGCAGGATTCAGTTCCCAGCCATGGCTAGAAGAAGGAATTTCAGACCCTAGCTTGGGTCCTAGCTGAGACTGGGAAGTATGAACTTTATTGTCCTGTCTGTCTGTCTGTCTGTCTGTCTGTCTGTCTGTCTGTCGTTTTTCATCCCATTTGCTGTTCCCTGCTCCAAGGGACATGAGTTTCTTCCCTCCCTCTAACCCGGCTGCTCTATCTCCTAGGCTGGTGGATGACCGTTGTGTGGTGGAACCTGCAGCTGGGGACCTGGACAACCCCCCCAAGAAGTTCCGAGGTAAGACCTCCACTCCAGCTGTGAGCATCCCTCCCGGGCCACAGGGTCCTAGTACCAGGTCTGTTGACACCAGTCTGCCTGAGACCATCCTCTGTGATCCGTGTCGACCCCAACTGCATTGACTCAGTGTGGTACATTTCTGCTTTTCCATCCAAGACCACACCCCCTTTCCTGGCACACCCACTTCTGGCCAGGGGCCCAATCTTTCCCGAATTCCCTGCCACTCACCCTTACAAGTCTACAGGGTTTTCTTTGTCTGTCTGTCTGTCTGTCTGTCTGTCTCTCTCTCTCTCTCTCTCTCTCTCTCAAAGGGAATAAAGAAGCTGGGAAAGACAATTGCTTAGGCCTCAGAGGCTCAAAGGAGAACTCTTTCCTGTGCCTCAGTTTCCCCATGTGTGAGGTGAAGGGACTGGACTTTTAGCCCTGGCTGTCCTGGAGCTCACTTTGTAGACCAGGCTGGCCTCGAACTCAGAAATCCGCCTGCCTCTGCCTCCCGAGTGCTGGGATTAAAGGTGTTCGCCAACTCTGAATATCCACCTGCCTCTGGCGGTGTGTGTGTGTGTGTGTGTGTGTGTGTGTGTGTGTGTGTGTGTGTGTCTCCTCCTGGGTAAAACCCCAGGGCCCAAGCATGGCTTCATTCTGTGGCCTGGTCAAGTGTTGTCCCTCAAGGGGCCTCCTATCCTCCATGGTAGAAGGCAACACAGCCCTGGCAGTGGCAGGGTTGGACACAGGGATCACCTGGTTGTTCTTGGGCCAAGCAGTGGATTACCTAAAGGGCTGAGGCTGCCATGCGCCAGACAGCTGGTGCCTGGGCGTGGTGCGAGCAGGCAGGAACACGCCAGTGTGACGCCACCGGGTCTGCAGAGCAGTTGCTCTTCTGGCCAGGGGTGGACTCCATCCTTTGGCTGCTTGCTCCTGGAGACCCTGGCCTGCAGAGGGCCCCGAGGCAGTTCTTCCCCCACGCATGTGTCTATCACTGCACTGCTGTGTCAGGGCTTTGTCTAAGTCGATGTCCTGGGTTGAAGTGTGCCTCAGCAGCTGTGTGGGAGTGAGCCTTGAGCCCTCCCCCCTACCCCCACCAGCCTTCCTCTGCCCCGACTACAGTCATACCTGGTTCTACATTGTCCACTCTCCCTCCGGCTACACCAGCCTCCTCCACTTAGTGACGAGCCAGCCCTCACCCCCTCACTTGCTGTCTGTCCCCTCTGCCCTGCTTGCCCCCACCTCTCACTATGCTCAGCTTCCTCCTGGCTCAAGGTCCCTGGCTCTGGTGTGGCTTTCTCTGACTTCTGTTCCTCTTCTGTTTAGTTTTCTGCATCAGTTGAGCCCAGCATGCTCTGTGTTCTGTGTAACTCACTTCTCCTTCTCTCTCAAAGCCCATTTCTCTCAGGCTTTTAGCTGGGTGAGTTCAGATTTAACTGCGAAGCCGAGATGGTTCTGAACTTCTGATGCATCCCGGTGCTGACATTTTTTTACCGTGTATGGGCGTCACTGCAGGTCACAGGGCACGTGTGGAGGTCTGGGGATGACTTTCAGGGAATCTTTCTCTTCTGGTCTGGGGATTGAACTCCAGCCAGGCTTGTAAGTTAAGCTCTGTCGCCCGCTGAGCTACCCAGCCTCTGGTGTTCTGGTTTGTCATTTGTGTCCCTTACTAGAACATTGGCTCTGCAGGGACAGGATTTTAGTCTGGCTTTTTGTGTTTCTGGTTTTATTGGCAATTTCAGTCTCCTAGCTCTTTGGGCAAGTGGGGAAAGGAAGGGAGGGAGGGAGGAAGAAGAAAAGAGAGAGGAATGTGGGAGAGAGCAGAAA
The DNA here is from genome assembly GCF_000001635.26 of Mus musculus. Lineage (NCBI taxonomy): Eukaryota > Metazoa > Chordata > Mammalia > Rodentia > Muridae > Mus > Mus musculus. The sequence continues at coordinate 27,074,978 of NC_000083.6, forward strand.
AAAATGAAGGTCCCCTGGGGCCCCTGGCTGCTGCCAGCACAGGGAAGGACTGTGCACAGAGGTGTGTACCGTCATCGGCCTATGGAGTGACAGGAAGGTGACAGAGAAGTGGGTGCGGTAGGGGAAGATACGCCCTTGGCTTCCAGCAGACAATCTGGGGCCAGCTTTTGACAACAAGAAGGCCACTTAGAAGAACAAACACCCCCTTGCCTGGTTTCTTTCCCACACCTCCATCTCTGTCACTTCCCAGGGCTTGGGAACAGGGACTCCTGAGATCCTCCTGGCGTCCCTGGCTTGGCCTGTACAGCCGAGCATGGCAGGGACCCAGGCTCCACTTGGTCCTGCTGAGCCCGAAGGATTCTGGTCTTGGACAGGGTCTGTTCTCCGCAGCTCCCAGAGGGCAGGTGCAAGTCTCGGCATTAGAACTCAGGACCAGACTCAGGGCTCCAACCTGAGACTGAAACACCTCACTTGCCTGAGGCCTGCCATTTGTGGTTTTAGCACCGCTGTGGGATGTGTGTGTGTGTGTGGGGGGGTGTCGAGGCAGACATTTAGAAGTTGTCAGGTGGTTATCAGACTGTTCAGGGAGCCCCGGGTGTTCTGCCCTCCCGTCTTGGGGTGAGACCTGTCACCGCAGAGGACTCTTGTTGCCCACAGCTCATTGTTCACTGTGCCCTTTGAGCTCCCACCCAGGTCCCTGCTGACTTCTAGGTTCTTCAGTGGGACCGGTAAAGCCCCGTCTGCTTTGGCTCCTCGTGTGTTCTTTCAGCTCCAGCCACCGCTTGCATCACCCCAAGCCTCAGCTTGTCCAGGGAATTCTTTCCAGTCTTGGCAAGGGATGCCCAGGCTGCTGGTGCTAGAGGTGCCGTCTACCAGCTCAGCCCCCTGGTGCCCACTCTGTGCTACGGGTGTTGATCCACGTGGTACCTCCCTTCCTTAGCCCATTCCCCTTTTCCTCCCGTGAGGGAGGGGGCACCGGTGGGGGAGGGCTCGGCAGCCTTGCATTAGGGGACGTTCAGGAAGCTCAGAGCGCACTCCTTCAGGCACAGACACCTGGACTCAGTGGGTTGAGGTCATCTTATGGCTCAGACCAGTGAGAGGAGGAGCATGAGGTTGCCTTCCTCTGCTTCCATAGAGGGGTGCTCTTCCTCCAGCATTTACCCCTGCTCTTCCAGAGTGCTCCCCAAGCTCTGGTGGAGGAGCTCTGTGGTAGAGCTCTTGCCTAGTTTGCAGGGAGCTGTGTCACAAAAACAAACAAAAACATACTTTGGAGCCAGGTGAGGTGACTCATGTCTGTAATCCTGGTGGTCAGGTAGTTAAGATCAGTGGACCATGGGCTCTACACGCTTTTAATCCCAGCACTGAAGGCAGAGGTAGGCGGAGCTCCGGATTTCCTGGTCTACATAGCAAGTTCTAGACCAGCCAGAGCTGCACAGTGAGACCGAGTCTGAAAAACCAAACCCAACCAAAAACCAAAAAGGAGAGGGATCAAGGAAGACACCGGAAATTAGCTTCTGGCTGCCACATGTGCAGGTGAAAACACAGACAGACAGACAACACACAAACATACAGATACACACACACACACACACACACACAGATACACACAGATAAACACACAGGCAAACACAAGACACACAGACACATACACAGACACACACAGATACACACAGGCGTACAGACACACATTCAGACACAGAGACACAGATATACACACAGACACACAAACAGACATACATGCAGATACACACACCAGTATGCACACATGCAGACAAGCAGACAAGCACACACACAGAGACACAAACATAGACATATACAGACACACATGCGCGTGCATACACACACAGGAGAAGTTGGTTCTGTCATTCAGGGTCCTGGTTTAAACTGCTTGTTGCCATTCTGACCTAGGGACAGAGCCAGGAACATGAGGGCGGTTTTGACCTGTGTTACAGAGATAGCCTGTGTGTAGAATCATTGTCCTGTCATGCTGTCCTGTGAGAATTACCCCTGCTGCCTGTGGCTGGACCCTAATTACTGTAGAGTGTCCGTTGCAAGTCTATTCACTGGCTTACCTCTTGATGGGCGCTGAGCTCAGTTCCCATTCGTGGACGACACCACCTTTACACCCACGGACTCGTGCACGGATGAGGAGTTTTGAATCAGTTCTGTGGACTCTTGTTTTGAGACATGGTCTCTCCCACTGACCCGGACCTTGCAGGCTTCCAGCCTCTTCCTCCCTTGTGTTGAGATCACAGGTGTGTTGTGACCAACATGTCTGCTTGCCTGGGCTGTCTCAGTACCTGTGTAGTTTCTTCACCTCACCAGTAGAGGGCACACTCTTGCAGAGTGTGATATTGTGTTGTGTCCACTATGGGCGGTTTGTGGACAGCTGGCTTTCCGTTGGCCACGGAGGCCTCTGTGCATAGCCCATCTCCATCACTCCTTGCTAGGAGGCCATTGGTGTTCGTGCAGTGGCTGCGAGCACAGTGCTTTGGTCTGTATTCCAGATGTCTAGTGAGGCTGAGCGTTTTAAAGTGTCTGTATGTGCATGCACTCGGGGAGCCCACAGGTCAATACTGGGTGTCATCCTTAACTGCTCTCCACCTTGGTTTCTGAGGCAGGGTCTCACTGAGTCTGGAGGTAATCGACTTAGCTAGTCTGGATGGCTGGCACATCCCGAGGCTCACGCTGTCTCCTCCTCACAGCTGGGGTTACAGGCGCCTGCTGCTGCCCCTGACTGTGGGTACCGAGGATTGAACCCAGGTCCTCACGATTGTGTCGAAGCCCTGACACACCGGGCCAGCTCCCAGAATTCCACGGCTGCATAGCTGCTTGCCTGACATTTGTGAGACCCTGGGTTCAACTCCTACAAGTTCATCCTCTCCTCTTAAATATTTACTTTATTACTACTGTTATTGGCTTATTTACTTAATTTTTATGAGACAGAATCTCATTATGTAGTCTTGGCTGGCCTGGAACTTTCTATGTAAACCAGGCTGGCTTTAACTCACAGAGAGCCACGGGCCTCTCCTGCCACGTGCTGGGATTTAAGTGTGTGCTTCTATGGCTTTGCTTTTGTCTATGAGGCAAAACTCCATGCATGTCTGTGCACTATGTGTGTGCAGTCCCCTTGGAGGCCAGAAGAGGGCGCCAGAGCACCCGGAGCTGGAGTTCCAGATTGAGACTCAGTCCTAGAGTCCCCGCAAGAGCAGCCAGAGCTCATAACTGCCGAGCCATCTCTCCAGGCTCTGTTTTCTCTTTTTCATTTAAAAATTCCTTTTTAAAAATGTGTCCCATATCTTGGAAAATGATGTGAATATTAGTGTTTTTTAAAATTCCATGGTTTTAATTATTTAGAAAAAATTACTTATTTTTAATTGTGGTGAAATATACTTAACAAAACACTCTTCCTCGCTGGGGTTGGAGAGACGGCTATGCAGTTAAGAGCACTGGCTGCTCTACAAAGGGCCGGATTTGGCTTTCTAGCACCCACACTGGGGAGTCAACATGGTGTGATTTCAGCTCCAGGGGCCTGCAAGTCTCTCCTAGCCTCTGAAGGCACCCACGGTCTTGTGCACAGGTCCATACCACGATTAACAGTAAAAAAACAAATCTCTTAAAGAAAAAGAAAGATCCCCCCCTCTCTCTCTCACTCACACACACACACACACACACACACACTGAGAAGGTCAGGGTGGCCTTGAACTCCCGACCTTTCATTCCCACCTGTCCTCACCGTTATCCAGCGTTCATCTCTGTGGTGTTCTGAGGTCCTTGTGCAGCCATTGTTCTGTTACCCACCTCCTCCTCCTGCTTTTAGTGTCTGTGACTCTGGCCTTTTAGGAAATTCCTGTCAGTGGAAACGGTGTGTCCTTTCCTGCCTGGTCTGGACAGCTGGGGTAAAGTCCTCAAGGTGCATACATGTTGTGTGTATGTTGAGTGTCAGGAAATCAACCTCTGTGTATCTGTCTGTCTCTGTTTCTCTGTCTTTGTCTCTGTCTGTCTCTCTCTCCACTCCCGCCCCGCCCCCAGCTTCATTCTGGTTCTGTCTGTTTGTTTCCAGACAGGGCCTAATCCCTAGCTGGTCTTGAACTCACTGTTCAGCCCAGGCTTCCCTCCAGCTTGGCAGCAGCCTTCCTGCCTCAACCTACCAGCTGCTGGTATCAGGGCCCCACTGTGCACTGCTTCAGCCGGGCCCTCCCCTCCCCTCCCCTCCCTTTTCCTCCCCTCTTTCCCTCCCTCCCCCCTCCTTCCCTCCCTCCCCCTTCCCTCTGTATGGTTTATTACATAGGCTGGACAGTAACAGTGTCACCTGCAGCCCCCTTCCTTCCTGGAGTGTGGCTTCCCTGTGTCTTCAGATGTGACAATGTGACTTTTTTTTTCCCTTTGTTTTTTTTTTTTGGTTTTTTTTTTTTGTTTGTTTGTTTTGTTTTTGTTTTTGTTTTTTTTTTTGGTTTTTCGAGACAGGGTTTCTCTGTATAGCCCTGACTGTCCTGGAACTCATTCTGTAGACCAGGCTGGCCTTGAACTCAGAAATCCACCTGCCTCTGCCTCCTGAGTGCTGGGATTAAAGGCGTGCGCCACCATGCCCGGCTTGCTCTTTTTAATATATATTTTATTATTACTGTTTTTGAATCCCCTGGAACTGGAGTTATCAATAATTGCAAGCCACCAGGTCACCATGTGAGGGGGTGGGAGTCAAAACCAGGTCCTCTGCAAGAGCAACAAGTGTTCTCAGCCCTCGAGCCACCTCTTCAGCCCCCAGCTAAGCACCTTTAAAACCTACTCATTCTGCAGCTGCAGAGATGGCTCAGTGGTTGGGGGTGGGCTTGCTGCCTTTTGCAGAGGATCTGAGTTGAGATTCTAACACCCGTTGCCCCTAACGCCATCATTAGGGTATCCAGTGTTCCAACCATGTGGCATGCATGTATGTGTGTGTGTGTGTGTATATATATGAAAATAAATGTCTAAAATATGCTAATCTCTAGGGCTGAGGATGTGAGGCTCTGGGTTCCATCCCAGTACTAAGAGACATCACAGAAAAGTGTATTTCTAGGTTTTCTCTGAGACCTGCTGAGACCTGTAGTGCCTGGGAGGTTTCTCATCTGAGGGGTGTCTGTGACCACCTCTAGTGCTTGTCACTCACCCTGGGGGTGGCACAGATAGCTAGAGTCCCCGTGGCCTCTCATCTTCCACTTCCTGAGGGCTGTGTCGATGGAACCCGGAACTTTCATGCATGCCGTGAAAGCGCTCTCCCATCTGATCCCCATGCCCAGCCCTGCCCGGGCTTCTCGCAGTCAGTGACTGGGCTTCTGTGGCAGCTCTTGCCCTGGGTCTCCAGGAAACTCCTCAGCTTTTCCTCCTGGCCTGTGATATGTGAGTTCTTGGCTTCCTTGCCCACTTCCTGTCTCCCTTCGTCCCTGAAGTTTGTGGAGAAGGTTCTGGATCCTAGAGATCTGACACAGCTGCCTTTGGCCAAAGCACATTGCACAGCGCAAGATACTGCTATCCCATAAGACCTCACAGACACCGTGTGTGGCTAGGGCTAAGGGAGGGTCTCTGCAGGGCAAGCAGATGGATCTGACATGTTCTGGGAGTTTCCAGGAAGATTCAGGACCGGGGCAGGAAGGTGTCTCACATCCTCCTCCTCTCTCGGGTGTGAAGATGGTTCCTGTCCATCCAAGGTCTGACTCTTCAGTGACATGTGACGTTCCTTCCATGGGGCCAGCCTGCCTTCAGAGTTGAGTGTAAGGGGCCCGGGCACACCTCTCTTGTGGAGGATCAGAGTTCAGTTCCTGTGTCAGGCAGCTCACAGTTGCCTGTAACTGCAGCTCCTGGGGAGCTGACAGCCTCTTCTGGCCTCAGGTACCTGTACCCACATGTGTACACCCCCCCCCCCACCACACACATAATTTAAAATGAAGTCTTACAAAACTAAGTTGGGTAGACAGCGGGAGGCTGGGGAATAACTGAGGAGAGGTGTTTACCACCAACCTTGACAGCAGAGGGCCTGGGGGTGAGGTGGAAACTCAGGACCTGGGAAGTAGGAGGACAGACATACAGCTGTGTCCTGAGGGGTGAGCGCTCCTATATGTGGGGTGCATCTTAGTAGAAGGGCTGCCTGCATGCTGGGGGTGGGAGAGAGGTGGGCTTGGTATGGGGCCCTGAAGTCTTCTTTGCTTAAGGAATTGCTGCTTGCCCCTCCCTCCTCCCCTTCCTCCTCCTTCTCCTCCTTCTTCCCTTCCACTTCCCCCTCCCCCTCCCCTCTTCCTCCTCCTCCTCCCTCCCCCTCTTCCCTTCTCCTCCTCCCCCTCCTCCCCCCTCCCCCTCTTCCCTTCTCCTTCTCCTCCTCCTTCCTTCTCTCCCTCTTCCCTCCTCCCCAGCCTTCTATCCCCTCTTCCCTCCTCCTCCCTCTCCCCCTCTTCCCATCCCCCTCTTTCCTCCTCCCCTCCTCCCCCTCCTTCCTCTTCTTCCTCCTCCTCTCCCCCTCCCCCTCTTTCTTTTCCTCCTCTCCCCCTTCCTCTCCCCTCCCCCTCCTCCATGAAACTAGCCTTTCTCTACTTCTCCCCTCAATAGTTCGGGACCTCTGAACCCCATAGGCTGATGGGAGAACATATCTGTTTTAGATTCCCAGGGCCTGATAGCCAGCTCTGACCTCGAGAGGGACATGACCTTAGGGAGAACATGGTGGGACTCTAGGAGGAGGGTCCTGTCCTTGTGACTTCTTCATGTTCCCTGCCCCCATGCCCCGCGCTTTCCTGGTAAAAATCTCCTGGCGCCCCCAGAGTTTGTGGTCTGATGATCAGCTGCTTCCCTGAGGCCGAGGCTCTTCCCATGTTGGGGTGCTCACAGTGCACAGGCTGCTCGCTCTTTCAGACCTTGGGGTGCTCACACCTGCTCACACACACAGCCCCTGGAGAGCGTTCTTCCTTTCCATCAGACTTTAGGCTTTTCCAACTGAGGCCTCCTTTGGCTTAAACAGAAATTCAGGATACCGTTTTTTTTTGTGAAGTTTGGGCTTACAAAAGTGACAAGCTTCCCCCCTCCCCCAGTGTGTCTACATTTAGAGATTTATTTCTGATATGGTAGCACAGTGGATTGTGTAATCATTTCTCAAATAAGGAAGCTGCATATAGACCATACCAGTTAAAGTTTAACGTCACACACCTACATTACAAGGTCAGTAGTAACATTCAGAAATTAAAAGTCAGCCCTATACTCAAAAATGCCACGAAGTGATGGATAGGAAAAGAAAATGAAAGTTTCAATCTCAGAAAGAACCGAAAAATGAAAAATACCAAGATAAAATGTAAATATTCCAATAATTAATCAAATGTAAATAGCTTAAGCTCACTTAGAGAGATGTTAGTAATTATAAAAATGAGAAAAATGAATAATTAATAATTCTTATGAAGCCCTAAGCACTCTCATGGTGCAAATATGATCTTTATGTGAAAGTTACTTAGACTATGATAATATGGTTAGGTTTATAGTAAATAACTGAACTTTTGTCATATGTCGTGGTTATATTTGATTATCAATTTTCTTAGGTTACAAAAGACCTGAGGTCAGTGAGGCATACTTCTGAGTACACTTGCATTCCTCCAGTCAACGGATTCATCTGTCAAAGAATCCCAGGAGCCTGGCATCAGTAGCAGTTGGTGAATATAGGAAGGATGACTTAGGGAAAGAATACATAACTTGGATCATGCCTTTGGGATGTATCCTAGTAAGATTTCTTACAGGAATGACAGGTATTTTGCTTCTTGGTCAAAATGAAAATTTCAGTAGCAGTTTGTGTTTCTGGACCGTGAGTTTGTCCTGACTGGAATCCAGAGGCTGAGAGGCAGAGCTTGCTGAGCCAGGGTCTCGAGGGAGCCGGTAGTGCTGGTATCTGTCCGTAGGGCGGAGGGAGAAACTGAGCAGGCTGTGTTAGGAAAACAGTCTGGCCTTCGGGGATGATCTAGCCTTACTGTTAGATATCTGAGTCATCCAAGAGATGAAGACAAACCGGGGAAGTGGGGAGGTCTGTTAAGGAATGAGGCAGGTGTGAACTCACATCTGCAGAGTGAGGCCAAGAACCTGTGGTCACCTTGCTAGAGGGAGAAGGGCGTCTGTCCTCCCCCACGTGACACCTTCTCTTCCTACCCTGTTTCCTGAGACCCCAGTGTGTGTGTGTGTGTGTGTGTGTGTGTGTGTGTGTGTGGTGTGTGTGTGTGTATGTGTGTGTGTGTTCCAGGAGCTTCTGCTTCAGCGAAGCTGAAAGGCCTAAGCCCCACTCTTCCATTCCCCTCGGGGCTGGGGTAACAGTGTTGTGTGGATGCCCCCCTGCCTCCGTTTGTTACATGGATGCTGGGTTACATTGCCACATGACTGCTCAGTCAAGGATCCTAAGCACTGAGCCATCTCTTCAGCCCCTGAGGCATCAGCTTCTACCCTCTTCTGTCCTGTTCTACCTAGTGGGCAGGAGGCTGGGAGAGGTGGAGGCACCGGGGTTCTGTCAGGAAGCTCTGAGCTCTGACTGGGCCCTTATCTCTTCCTATCCCACCCAGATTGCCTCTTCAAAGTGTGCCCCATGAACCGCTACTCTGCACAGAAACAGTACTGGAAAGCCAAGCAGACTAAACAGGACAAAGAGAAGATTGCTGATGTGGTATTGCTGCAGAAGCTGCAGGTATGCATGCGGCTGCACAGTAGGGCCTCTGCTCGTCAGGGCTACTGCAGGCCTCGTGCATGCGAGGAGAGTCTCAAAAACACTGAGCGGTGCGGCTGCTGTAAAGGGCCATGAGTCAGGACAAACAGGAAGAGAAGTGCCCATCTAGGCACCTAGAGTCTGTGCAAGTCCTTCCTGCCCTGAGTCAGGGCACATGACTCAACGATTAGATATGAGCTACCCAGACAGCCACTCAGGCTTTCGAGTGACTCCTGGAGGTATGTCTCCAGGGAACCTAATTTGAGAGCCGTGGGTCTAGCCTTAGGTCCCATTTGCTTTATAGACCTGGAGCTCAGAGCTCCTCAACAGGACTGGTCAGCTCACACAGTGAGTCTGGAGTCCAGCTAAGGCAATCCCTAGGTCTTTGATGTCTCTTGTGTTTCTTGGTTACATGTATACAGCTGAGGTACTGGGCCTGGTGATGAAGGGGCACGGGCTCCTGTGAGTGGAGACTCAGCTCACATCCTGAGTTTCTCCTAACAACGCTCAGGTCTAGCCCCGGTCTTGACATTGGCCATGGGAAACTTGGACTAGGGTCAGCAGCTTGTGTGTGCCTCTGAGCCCCTTGTCCTGTGGTTGTGGGACTAATATAGGGTCTGGGTGGATCCCTCCCTGTAGCTGTGACCTGTCCATGGAGGGAGGCCTGGAAGGGCTGCCCAAGCTCTGGTCCCAGGGTGGGGCCATTCCTCAGGCTGAGCTGATGGCTCACATCTGAGCCACAGGGTCAGAGCCCCACACTGTAGCTTTGTGGAGGGACGTGTGGCAAATGCAAGGCCCTGCGGCAGCCACTGTAGCCCTCCCTGGCCTGGTTTTAGCACTGAGGGGCAGGAAGCACAGGGGGACCACTGTGCTCAGGGTGTGCTTGTCTGATGGAGGAGGCCTCCCCTCGGGGAGGTCCTGGGTGGATGGCAGATTATGAGACTCCCCTGAGAGGTAATGGCGCTCAACCCTGAGGCCACCTGAGCTGGTGCAGCATCAAGGAAGGGAAGGGACTCTCTGGAGGGGTCAAGGAAGGAGTGGGAAGTGGCCTTTGCCCTGCTTAGCCTGAAGTGGAGGTATCCTGGAGAACGGGGTGGGATGGGGTGGGGTAGGGAGCACGTTCAGGTTTTAGGTAGCTGGATGTGTCAGAGGCATGAGGCTCAGGGTCCTGTGGGACCGTGCCCGACAGGTCAGGCCACTGGCTGCTCTCTGCTTCTAGGCCATTGCTTTAGTGGGAGGGATTTTGTCACCCCATGAAGGGCCTCCTGGTTGCAGCACTTGAGACGGGTCCAAGGTGAATGTGAGCCTCAGTGTGTGTGTGAGTGCGCGCGTGCATGCACACGCATTTAGCGTGTACATAAAGGCATCTCCCTCTGAGAGGAGCAGCTTCTGAGCCTTCCCTGCCCCGTGTGTCTGCAGCACGCAGCCCAGATGGAGCAGAAGCAAAATGACACAGAGAACAAGAAGGTGCACGGGGACGTGGTGAAGTACGGCAGCGTGATTCAGGTGTGGCCTTGGCGCAGAGCGCCACTCCCTACCTTTGTGTGTGTGTGTTCGTGTGCATGTGCATGCATGTGTGTATGTGTGCATGCGTATGTGCATGTGTCTGTGTATGTCCGTGTGCATGTATGTGTGTGCGTGTGTATGTATGCTATGTGTGTGTCTGTGTATGTGTACATGTGTGTATATGTGTCTGTGGGTGTGCATGTGCGTGTATGTGTGTATGTGTGCATGAATGTATGTATGTGTGTGTGCATGTGTGAGTGTGTATGCATGCTATTTGTGTGTGTGTATGTATATGTGTGTGTGTATGTGTACATGTCGTGTGTATGTGTCTGGGTGTGCATGTACATGTATGTGTGTGTCTGGGTATGCATGTATATATGTGTATGGGTGTGCTCACCTGTGTGTGTGTGTGTGTGTGTGTGTGTGTGTGTGTGTGGTGTTTGTATCTCTGACTGCACTTTGGTATTGTGCCCAGGGGAGTGTTTTTAGCTTAGGGGTCATAAGCTCATACGTAGCTAGGGTCTCATCTCAGTGTGGCCCTGCCATTCCTAAAGTGCTGTGACCTCAGACAAATTCCTTAACTCCCTATGCCTCATTTACTCATTTGTAAGCCACCCAGCAGGGACTGGAGAGATGGCTCCGTGCCTAAGAGCACTTGCTGCTCTTTCAAAGGACCCTTCCAGCAGCTCACATAGAACTGCTTACAAGTATCTGTAACTCAAGTTCCAGGGGATCCACTGCCCCCTTCTGGCTGCTGTGGGTACTGCATGCACACAGTGGCCATACATCCATGCAAGAAAAACCTTTATACACATAAAGTGAAAATAAATCTTAAAGCCAGCTAGTGATAGCATTTGCTAGATCAGGTTTGATGGAGGTGATGTGGGAATGAAGGCAGACAGGCATCTTCAGAAGCATAATTGTTGCTTTAATAAGAGCAATCTTAAGTCTTTCAGGAAGGAGACATGTGGCGTGCTTAGGGCTTTAGTGGGTCCGTTCCCCTGCCACCTCAGAGATGCTTCTCGGAGATAGTCCATCCTCTGACTAGAAGCTTCTGAACCCTAGCAGCCCACCAGCATTATCTATGGAGTCAACTTTCCAGGGCAAAGCTTCTTAGCCCACCTAAGGCTTTAACCCTTGCCCCTGGGGATTGTTGGAAGATTCTGTGTTTGATTAATCAGGGCTGGGGATGTAGTTTAATGGGTAGAGTGCTTGCCTGGTGTATGCAAAGCACTGGGCTTATCCCTAGCATCTCATAAATAGGCCAGGTGGTACTCGCCTGTGATCCCAGCGCTCGCTCAGGAAGTGTGGGGAGGAGGGTGAGAAGTCTCGGGTCATCCTGGACTATGTTTGGGGACAAGATGACAGGAGCTAAGGTGTGCATAATTTGTGTTTCTTCGTGGAGGTGCAGGATGAGCCAGAACCTGTGCATGCTTGGCAGGTCGTCTCCCGCTGAGCTGCACCCAGACCTGGTGTGCAGTGTTGAGACTGACTGCTCCCCTGTGACAAGGTGTGCGTGCTTGTGACTGTTTGTGATGCCGTGTATCCTCCTGTGATAATATGTCTGATACCCTGTGTGACCAAGGGCCCAGTGTCCTTCTCCTCCCCAAGGGCCTGGCCTCTCAGGCCTGGTGACCTCACTCCAGCCCCACCTGTGCCTTAGCTTCTGCATATGAAGAGCAACAAATACTTAACTGTGAACAAGCGGCTGCCAGCCCTGCTGGAGAAGAATGCCATGCGGGTGACGCTGGATGCTACGGGCAATGAGGGCTCCTGGCTCTTCATCCAGCCCTTCTGGAAGCTTCGGAGCAATGGGGATAATGTGAGCACAGAGGGGCCCGGGCGGAGGTGTGGACCATACTCCAGAGGTTCTAGTCTTTTCTTAGAAGGGACACAGAGCAGAGGAAGAAGACCCTGGAAGGAAATGTGCCTCTGTTCTCACCTTACCATGGCCCGTCTGTCCCCCAAAGGTGGTCGTGGGGGACAAGGTGATCCTGAATCCTGTCAATGCCGGGCAGCCCTTACATGCCAGCAACTATGAGCTTAGTGATAATGCTGGCTGCAAAGAGGTGAGTGGGGTTGGGGGTGTGTGGGGCAGGTCCTGGGGCTGAGGGCTGGTCACAGACCCCTGGCTGTGTGGGTGCCCCTCCCTCAAATGTTCCGGGACCCTGAGCCTCACTGTTTCCCAACCTTGCCCCTGACCTGGGGGTGGGTGTGTTTGATTTCATCTTTGCCCCACTCTCTGGCTGCCACAAGGGTCTGGCCTAACCTTGGCTGCGGGGAGCACCCTGAGCCACCTACGACAGGAAGCTGGGATGGCTTCCCCTTTCGCCCTTCCCCTCCTTGGTCTTCAGCACTGTCCACAGTAGGCAACTGGCTCTGCCAGCCGTGCCACCAGCCTGCTGCCCCCCGCAGGTCAACTCTGTCAACTGCAACACCAGCTGGAAGATCAACTTATTCATGCAGTTCCGGGACCACCTGGAGGAGGTGCTGAAGGGGGTAAGTCCGGAGCCCCTCCCCCTCAGGCCCCTTCCTCTTCCGGGAAATGACCACCTCAGCTGTGTAACCCCTTCAGCTTCCCTCTACCTCCAGCACGTCCCAACGTGTCCCCGCTGTCTCTTCTGCCTCATTTTCTTCTTCGGAGTCCTCCCTGCCCAGTCCTCCACCTCAGGGTGCCCAGATCCCTTGAGCAGCCTTTCCTGTCTCTAGTTTTTGTTCTGTGGGCCCCACGTTGTGCCCTGAGCTTTGGCAGGGAGAGGCTGCTCCTGCCTGCCGTCAGGGGTCAGGGCCTCTTCTCTGTCCCCAACAGGCGACAGGCCAGTATGTGCACTTGGGAGAGGAGGAAGGGCTGGGGGAGGGCAGCTTGCTACACCTGCAGTGAATACATATTGAGGCAGGGGATGTTTATGAAGCCTAAAACCCAAGTTTCTGGTGGAGAGGCAGGTTAGGGGTAGGGTAGAGTGTGAGGCACTCCAGTTGGATTAGTCTGGGGATCCCTGAGGATGCTGGGCCTCAAAGCAGGTTCCTTGAGGGGGGGCCATCCTGCCCAGAAGCCGCAGGCACACAGTTTGCTTTTTCCTGGTTGTGGTTCCAGGGGTCTGCCTCCCTTGTCCCTCTGATGGTCCCAGCTCTGCCCAGCAGACTGTGTTGTTCAAGTGCTTCCCCTCTCTGTCCACTAGGCCTTCATATTGTCCCAGCATCAGTCAGAACTCCCCATCCCCCCCCCCCCCAAAGCCTCCCTGTGGCGCATTTCAGCACAAATAAAACCAGCCCTCAGGCTCAGCTCTGTGCCATGTCCACTGTTCTTCCAGAGATCCTGAGTTCAATTCCCAGCAACCACATGGTGGCTCACAACCATCTGTAATGGGATCTGATTCCCTCTTCTGATGTGTCTGAAGACAGCTACAGTGTACTCATATACATAAAATAAATAAATCTTAAAAAAGAAGAGAGAGAGAATGTTAAAAAAAAGAAGAAGAAGGAGGAGGAGGAGGAGGGGGAAGGAGAGTCCATGCCACCTTCCTGGACTTGGTTATTAGAGGGGCTTGGAAGTTGGTAAGGGTGGGAGGTGCCAGGCAGGTTGGAATTTGGGAAGCTGGCATAGAGGGCTATCACAGCACCCTGCTGTCCTGTGGCCAGAAGTTTCTCCCTCTCTGCTCACCTTCCTGGATAAGCAACAGGAGTGCTGCCGGCCACGTCTGAGGGATCAGGGTCCCTGTGCCTAAAGGTATATCTGTGAACATCTGACTCCATGTTCTAACCCCACCCACCCTCAGGGAGACGTGGTGCGACTGTTCCACGCGGAGCAGGAGAAGTTCCTGACCTGTGATGAGTACAGGGGCAAGCTGCAGGTGTTCCTGCGGACCACGCTCCGCCAGTCCGCCACCTCGGCCACCAGCTCCAACGCACTCTGGGAGGTGGAGGTGAGAACAGTGCCCCACCACCACCACCATCCCTCCACCAACCCCCTCTCCCAGCATCCTAGAGAACCCTCTATAGCCAAATGGCCAGGGAGGACCCGGGCACTTTGACCCCCACAGGCCTCCTGGGGTCTTTCTTCTCCTCCTCAATCTTGCGTGCCCCCAGGTGGTCCACCACGACCCCTGCCGCGGGGGAGCCGGACACTGGAACGGTCTGTACAGGTTCAAGCACCTGGCCACGGGCAACTATCTGGCCGCTGAGGTGAGTGGGGCGGTGCATGGGGCATCTGTGTGTGCAGGGGACGCAGCTCACTCGTGTATGCTTGCTCATGCATGGGCCTATAAAGAAGGGACCATGGTGGGCTCCCCTGTACAGTTCTCCTGGGAGTCATGTGGACTGGGGTAGACACCTTGTTGGAAAATACCTTCTGGGGTGACCCTGTGTTTGGTTGGTGTGTGTGTGTGTGTGTGTGTGCTGATAGTGTCTGGTAACCACCCCTCACCTTGTACACCTGTTTAGGAAAACCCCAGCTACAAGGGTGATGTCTCAGATCCTAAGGCAGCTGGACTGGTAAGGAGCAGGGCCAAGGGGCTTGAGAGGATGGGGAGGAAGTGGTGTGGAGACCGGAAGGGAGGCCAAGGAACCTGGGAAATAGGTAGAGTGGAGGGAGAAGGCTGCTCTGGGGCCTGAAAGGAAGGACTGGACCTAGTCTGACATGGTGGCCTCATCCCAGGGGGCCCAGGGCCGCACTGGCCGCAGGAACGCAGGCGAGAAGATCAAGTACCGTCTGGTGGCTGTGCCACATGGGAATGACATCGCGTCTCTCTTCGAGCTGGACCCCACCACGCTGCAGAAAACCGACTCCTTCGTGCCCCGGTGGGTGTGTGCCGCCTGCCTGAGGCCATTTGTCTCTGGGGCCCCTGGGAGCCTCAGTTTTGAGATCCATTCCCAGCTGGCCTGTGTGCAGGACCAGCTCCGTGGGCTGCCCCCAGGTCTGCCCTGTGCTTATTATACAGATGTTTCTCAGCCTCTTGGCCCGGCCCAGCTAGGTGCTCAGGCACAAGGCGTGAACGTTTGTTCTCAGCCAGGCGGCCTGGAGAACCCAGACACTGGCTGGGGAGGTCAGAGTCCTATGCCTGTAAGGTCCCGCCAACCCAAGAATGTAGGATATCACACCTAGAGCTGCAGCTTGCTTGGTAGAGTGCTTGGGCTTCAGGCACAAAGGTCTGGGTTCCATATCTATCAGTATGTAAGCCAGGGAGGTGGCTCATGCCTGCAATTCCAGCACGCAGGAGGTGGAGGTTATCCTCCACTGCGTAGTGAATGTGAAGCCAGCCAGGCCTTCAGGAGACTTTGTCTTTACGTAGAAAGAAATAAAGGAAAGGAAATATAACAGGGTTGCGAAGATGATTCTGCAAATGAACCATTTTCTGTCCAAGGATGAACATCTGTCTGGATGTTTCAGAACGCACTCGAAAGCCAGGTGGGAGGGGGGGGCCTGCCGCCCAGCATGGGGCAGAGACTGGGAACTTTTGTGGCCAGCATGGCTAACTAGACGCTGCAGTGTGTTAAGTTCCTAGTTCAACAGAGACCCTGCCTCTCTATACAAGGTGGAGGGCAATGGAGGAAGTGACCCAATGCCAGCCCCCAGCCATGAGCACATACATGCACTCAAATCTCTGTATACCTGTGAACACGTGGGAACATGCAGGTACACACACATGCACGCGCATGCTCTCTCTCTCTCTCTCTCTCCCTCTCTCTCTCTCTCTCTCTCACACACACACACACACACACACACACACACACACACACACACGTGCATAACTCAAAACAGAATTTTGTGTCATCCTAGCCTTAGTGTCTTCTAGCCATAAGACCTCACTGCCTTGGTCTGTCATCTGTAAATCAAGTGTCTGTCACTAGGATTCCTGGGAATTCATGAACTCTTAGCCCCTGGTCTCTTACCTGACACTCTTGGGGCTTGCTTTGTCCGGGTGCATTCTCGCCCCATGTACACCAGCGAGCATTAGTTTAAGGGTGCACCAAGGTCTGTGTGCCTCAGAGCATAGCAGTAGAGGCGGGGCCCCCATTCTTGGTACCCATACTGTGGAGGTGTGGGGTGCAGAGGAAGAGGATGCTATGGGGAGTGGTGAGCAGAAAGCAGCCGCGGTGTGTGGCACCGTCGCTCACCGGCTGTGTCCTCTCACCTAGGAACTCCTACGTGCGGCTGCGGCACCTCTGCACCAACACCTGGATCCAGAGTACCAACGCGCCCATCGACGTGGAGGAGGAACGGCCTATCCGGCTCATGGTGAGAGCCCTTGTGCTATATGTGGGGCTGGGGCCTAGGCTGCATCATGGCCCTGGCATCCCGCTGACCCTTGTCTCTGCAGTTGGGCACATGCCCCACCAAGGAGGACAAAGAGGCCTTTGCCATTGTGTCGGTTCCTGTGTCGGAGATCCGCGACCTGGACTTTGCCAACGACGCCAGCTCCATGCTGGCCAGCGCCGTGGAGAAACTCAACGAAGGCTTCATCAGCCAGAACGACCGCAGGTGCACTGGGATAGGGATGGAGTTGTGGGCAGTGTGGAGTCCAGGGAGGGCAGGCTGGCAGGGTCAGAGTGAGTCTGCCTGCCTATGTGAGCACATGCTGGCAGGCCCCCTGGGAGCTGGCCCCTCAGTTCTTCATGCTTCTGGTGTTACCCTTCGCCAGGTTTGTCATCCAGCTGTTGGAGGACTTGGTGTTTTTTGTCAGCGATGTTCCCAACAATGGGCAGAATGTCCTGGACATCATGGTCACCAAGCCCAACCGGGAGCGGCAGAAGCTGATGCGGGAGCAGAACATACTTAAGCAGGTGTGTGTGCTCTTCAGGGGCTTATAGCTCTCCAGTGGGGCTCATGGCTCTCCTGCAGTGTTCATAGCTCTCCAGTGGGGCTCATGGCTCTCCAGCGGGACTCATGGCTCTCCCGCAGTGTTCATGGCTCTCCAGTGGGGCTCATGGCTCTCCCGCGGTGTTCATGGCTCTCCAGTGGGGCTCATGGCTCCCCAGCGGGGCTCATGGCTCTCCTGCAGTGTTCATAGCTCTCCAGTGGGGCTCATGGCTCTCCAGAGGGACTCATGGCTCTCCAGCGGGACTCATGGCTCTCCCACAGTGTTCATGGCTCTCCAGTGGGGCTCATGGCTCTCCAGTGGGGCTCATGGCTCTCCCGCGGTGTTCATGGCTCTCCAGCGGGGCTCATGGCTCTCCTGCAGTGTTCATAGCTCTCCAGTGGGGCTCATGGCTCTCCAGTGGGACTCATGGCTCTCCCGCAGTGTTCATGGCTCTCCAGTGGGGCTCATGGCTCTCCAGCGGGGCTCATGGCTCTCCAGTGGGGCTCATGGTTCTCTAATGGGGTTCAGGCCTCTTATTGAAGGTGTAGTGGAGGGGGTGTGGCTCAGTGGGAGATAACCTTCCTGGAATCCTCCAGGCATGGTCTGGGGCATGGCTAGGTTAGAGTACCTGCCTAGAATACATCAGTAAAGAGCTAGGGGCATGGATCACTGGTAGATGCCTGCCTAGAATTTTCTATCAGGGGTCTGGGAACATGGCTCAATCATAGATGCTAGAATTGATCAATGTGGGGCTCAGGGTGTGGATCAGGGGTAGAGTCCTTGCCTAGATCCAGCCATTGGTAGAGGTAGGGATTTGGGTCCACTGTAGAGCACATGAGAACCTACCAATGAGGAGCCAAGGATGTAGATCAGGAATAGAGCAGTTGCAGCAAGCATGCAAGCAAGGCAGGGGCCGAGGTGCTGTCCCAAGCATTGGAGGAAAATGTATCTGAGCCATGACCACGTGCCAGGCACTTCCTTAAGTACCCGGCAGGATTCACCTCATTTTGACTCCTCCTGCGGGAGAACTGTGGACTTCATTATGGAGGGAGGACCCTGAAGCCCACAGAGGCTGGGATCCTGCTGAGTAAGACAGCTCCGGGCTTCTGTGAAGGGAAGCTCTGGAGTTAGGGTCAGGACTCCTGGGACGACGAGGGGTACAGCAGGACGGGAGAGTCCCTCTTACTCTCTACACCCCTCAGATCTTTGGCATCCTGAAGGCTCCATTCCGTGACAAGGGGGGTGAAGGACCACTAGTGCGGCTGGAGGAACTGTCTGACCAGAAGAACGCCCCCTACCAGTACATGTTCCGTCTCTGCTACCGGGTGTTGCGGCATTCTCAGGAGGACTACCGCAAGAATCAGGTGGGCACTGCGCAGTCCCTGCTGGGCGTGAGCCCTGTCTTTTCTCCTCAGCAGGGTCCCTGTGGGCACAGAGGGCAGCCTGGCACCAAGTACAGGAGGGCACCAGATGGTGGGACTGATTTCTGGGGTGCACAGAGCCTGCCCTAGGCTCTGGTGTTACTATCTTAAAATACTGCATCTTTCTCCTCATCTTCTTCTGGTTCATTGAATTGAGAGTGTCTCACGGTGTAGACCAGGCTGGCCTGGAACTCGCTATGCAAACTACAGAGAGATCCACCTGTCTCTGCCTCCCGAGTGCTGGGATTAAAGGTGTGTGCCACCTCCTAGTGTAAAATTCGTCACTTTTGAACCAAGGTTTCACTATTTATTTTATACCATTTAGCCAGTCTTGCTAAGCAGGCAAGGCCCTGGTAGGGCCGGATCACAGCTTAGAATCTGTGTAAGGGAATCGGTGTAAGGTAAAGCCGCCGCCCTTTAGCCCTGGCGGCTGCATTTGCATCTCCCCCTGAAGTGAGCTTTTCAAGGCTGCTTTCTCTCCAGTGTAAACTCCTCTCCTGGGCCCACAAAATAACTGAACACGGGACGGAAGCCTGGCCTCATGGCCTTAACTGTACCCCTCTTTGGCTCAGATTCTGTCCAGTTCTCTAACTGGAAGAAATGCTTGGTTCAACCGCCTATTCTATTATTAAAGACACCAATAGTGGTGAAAAGCTGGGGGAAGGAGAGGGAGAGGGAGGGAAGGGAAGAGAGAGAGACAGACAGACAGACACTTATTCAATGTGGCCTCATTAGTAAGAAAGATATTTAATGGGGTTTAGTGACCCCCCCCCAAGTCTGTCTCTGGGCACCGACCTGTGTTCTAGGTTTAAACAGATGAGTGACTGGGACGGGGTCAGAGTGAAGCATCCCAGGATCTCACCCCAGGTCCTACAATAGACTACAAGACCATCTGGTTAGGGTATAGCCTTAGCCATGTAGATGATTGCTAACATCGTGGGGGTACCTTATCCTGCAGGCTCACTGTTGCTTGGGGACCCTTTCAGTCCAGTCACAAAGATGGGTCTGGTGTTCCTGAATTGCAGGATGGCTCCAGAGGCTAAGAGGTCAGGTGGGGAGAGGCAAGTGAGAGTCTGAGCCTCCGCAGAGGAGACAGGCAAGGCAGGCTAGGGATGTGACTCAGTTGGTAGATTGCTTGCCTAGCATGCACAGACACCCCCTAGGTTCTTTCCCAAGTGCCAGCTAAACAGGGCCTGGGTGGTAATGGCCTGTAATCTCAGCATTCTCAAAGTAGGGGGCAGGAGGATCAGATGTCATCTCAGCTCCATAGGAGACAGACCGGGAATGAAGGCAGCAGCATCACCAGGTTCAGTTAGTACTGTGTTGGTCCTGACCTGGGGTCAAGGCTCCATGGCCCATCCCGTGACATCCCCCCCCCCCCTGCTCCCCTCTCCCCCCCAGGAGCACATAGCCAAGCAGTTTGGGATGATGCAGTCACAGATTGGCTATGACATCCTGGCTGAAGACACCATCACTGCCCTGCTGCACAACAACCGGAAGCTTCTAGAGAAACACATCACCAAGACGGAGGTGGAGACCTTTGTCAGTCTCGTGCGCAAGAACAGGGAGCCCAGGTGCCCGCTGCACACTCTCTGCCTGCCCTCTGCCCCCTTCCAGCCTCTGGTGCTGGCTTTGTTTTGAGACAGGGTCTCACTGTGCAACCCTGGCTGTCCTGAAACTCACTTTGTAGACCAGGCTGGCCTCGAATTCACAGATACCCCTGCCTCTGCCTCCAGAGTGCTAGGATTAAAGGCGTGCGCTACTGTGCTGGGTTTCTGATGCTGCTTGTTAACTGCATGGTGTATCGCTTCCTTTCCAGTGCTTGGGGGTGTGTGTGTGTATGTGGCTCAGTGTAGCCATAAGAGATGCAAATTCCCATTCCATGGTGAGCCCCAAGCCCTCTGCTGGCGACTGAGCCGGTGCCTGCTCTGACCCCTGACTCCATCTCTTGGCCCTGTCCCACGGGGGTGTCAGGAGCTGCTGCCCCCTGGACATCTGGGAAGGAGGGTGGGTGAAGCTTCTGGCTTGCGGCAGCTTCTGAGTCTGTTGCTGGCCCTATTGATTCACCAGATTCCTGGACTACCTCTCCGACCTGTGCGTGTCCAACCGTATCGCCATCCCTGTCACCCAAGAGCTGATTTGCAAATGTGTGCTGGACCCTAAGAACAGTGACATTCTTATCCAGACTGAGTGAGTAGCAGCCCCATCCTGCTGCGGCTCGGGTTAGTCCTGACTTTCTTTTTATTTGTAGGTGTGTGCGCAGTGCCTGTAGTGCCCAGCTTTAAGAGTGGGGTGGGGTGGGGTGGATGGAGGGTTGGGGACACTGAGTGGGAAATGAGCCACAGCCTCATTCTGGGAAGTACAGCAGCTTAGAGACCTGGGCTGTGCTCCTCCTACCGGGGGTGTGTGTGTGTGTGTGTGTGTGTGTGTGTGTGTGTCCATAGTGAGACTCGGAGCACTGGGACAATCTCCTGACATTGCTGCCACCTGCAGGCTGCGGCCAGTGAAGGAGATGGCTCAGTCTCACGAGTACCTCAGCATCGAGTACTCAGAGGAGGAGGTGTGGCTCACATGGACGGACAGGAACAATGAGCACCACGAGAAGAGCGTGAGGCAGCTGGCCCAGGAGGCGAGGGCTGGCAACGCACACGATGAGAACGTGCTCAGCTACTACAGGTGCCCCCGACCACTCCCCACCTCCCCTAGAGTCCCACCGTTGTCAACAGCCTCCTGCTCCTTGTCCTCATACTTGCGTGTGTGTTCGTGTGTGTTCGTGTGTGTGTGTGTGTGTGTGTGTGTGTTTGTGAGAGAGAGAGTGTGTGTGTGTATATGCACATGTATGTGTGTATTTGTGTGTGCACACATGTGTGCATGTATTTGTATGGCCATGTATGTGCCATGACTCAGGGTTGATTTTTTTTCCCCCCCACGGTGGTGGTGTGGTTCCCAGGGCTTTGGCGGCAAACGCCCTTTACTGGCTGAGCCATTTGACTGACTCTTGTCTACTTTTTATTTTTTTCCCCGTGTGGATGTTTTACATTATATATATATACATGGAGAGAGAGAGAGAGATGCGCCATGTGCATGCCCGCTGCCTGTAGAGGCCAGAAGAGGGCATCAGATGCCCTGGGACTGGAGTTACAGTGTGAGCCATCATGTGGGTGCTCGGACTTGAACCTGGGTGCTCTGGAAGAGCAGCTGGTATTCTGAAGCACTGAGCCTTCTCTCCAGCCCCTTCCCTTTTTTTGAGATAAGATCTCACTGTGGGGGCCTAGCAAACACAGAAGTGGATGCTCACAGTCAGCTATTGGATGGATCACAGGGCCCCCAATGGAGGAGCTAGAGAAAGTACCCAAGGAGCTAAAGGGATCTGCAACCCTATAGGTGGGACAACATTATGAACTAACCAGTACCCCGGAGCTCTTGACTCTAGTTGCATATGTATCAAAAGATGACCTAGTCAGCCATCACTGGAAAGAGAGGCCCATTGGACTTGTAAACTTTATATGCCCAGTACAGGGGAACACCAGGGCCAAAAAGTGGGAGTGGGTGGGAGGGTATGGGGGACTTTTGGGATAGCATTGGAAATGTAAATGAGGAAAATACCTAATAAAAAGTATATATAAAAAAAATCTCACTGTGTAGACTAGGCCACCTGCTAAGTCGCCTGCTAAGTCACGGCAGTGCTGTGGCCTCAGCAGGGGTCATCACAGCTGGCCTCAGTTGTTTTCTGTTTTGTTCTGACTTCTTATTTTTGTTTTGATTTAGTTTGGTTTTGTGTTTTTTGATTTTTGTTTGTTTTTGTTTTTTTTTTTTTGTTTGTTTGTTTGTTTGAGACAGGGTTTCTCTGTGTAGCCCTGGCTGTCCTGGAACCCACTGTGTAGACCAGGCTGGCCTTGAACTCATAGGGATCCACCTGCCTCTGCCTCCTGAGTGCTGGGATTGAAGGATTATGCCACCACTGCCCAGCTTATTTGATTTTGAGGCAGCCTCTCACACTTTAGCCCAGGCTAGTCTTGAAATCAAGGTGCTCCCCCTGCCTCATTCTTCTAAGGGCTGGGATTATGGGTGTGGGTGACCACACCTGGCTGAGACATGTCCTATATGGGTTGTATAGAAGGCTCTTGCTAACCACAGCTGTGCTCCAGGTAGCTCTCTCACACCTCATAGCAACCCTGGGAAGTAGGTCACACTGTCTCCTGCAAAGCTGGGGAACCAGCATGGAGTGGAAGAGCTTGCCTGGTGTTTCAGGGCTAAGCCACCGTTCCTACCCAGGGTGGCCTGGCTCCAGGACCCTGATGGGTAACCCTGAAGTGTGTGGAGGAGGGAGAGACATGACGTCACTCACAGAGAAGCCTCTGTTATCGCTCTCATCTGAGCCTCACGCCTTTCACCAGCTGGCTCTTCCCTCTCTCCCAGCTACCTGCTTCCTGTAAGGACCTGTCCCAGCCCAGCCAGAAAACATCTACCCTCCTTTACCAGGAGGGGTCACATCCTCTCTGTGAAGCGTTGGTCCTCACCAGGGCCATGCCGGTTACCTGCTGCCTCTGACTCAGGGCTACCTACAGGTACCAGTTGAAGCTGTTTGCCCGCATGTGCCTGGACCGCCAGTACTTGGCCATTGATGAGATCTCCAAGCAGCTGGGTGTCGAGCTGCTTTTCCTGTGCATGGCTGACGAGATGCTGCCCTTTGACCTCCGCGCCTCATTCTGCCATCTGATGCTACATGTGCACGTGGACCGCGACCCTCAGGAGCTGGTGACCCCTGTCAAGTTTGCCCGCCTCTGGACAGAGATCCCCACGGCCATCACCATTAAAGAGTGAGAGTCTGGAGGGTGGGAGGCTAGTCAATGTGGGGCGGGGGTGGGGTGGGGCGGGGCGGGGCATGGGGACCCTCATGCCTCCTGCTTCCATTTTTAGCTATGATTCCAATCTCAACGCGTCGAGAGATGACAAAAAAAACAAGTTTGCCAGCACCATGGAGTTCGTAGAAGATTACCTCAACAACGTGGTCAGCGAGGCCGTGCCCTTTGCCAACGACGAGAAGAACATACTCACCTTTGAGGTGGGCTGTGGATCCTTGGGGCTGGAGGGGAGTGGGGCCATGGTCCTGCCCCTCCCTACCTCCCCACCCGACCTTGTCGGTCAGGGATGGATTGTAGGATCCATGATCCCCTTTTTCTGGTGCCTTCAGCCCAGTTATCCTTGAGATAGCTAAGATCTCCCCCAATGGACAGTTTCCCCCGGTTCAGTACTTGGCTGAATCCACTGAACCCATCAACCAGGGTCCTGCCTTCATCCTGGTTTTCTCTGCCCTATTTGGACCCCAACAGAGCCTCAGTCTCCCCCTGAACAATCATGACCTAGGGCCCCACCAAGTACATTGGTCTAACTCCGCAAAGCTGCAACTCTATGTGTTGGTGTCCCACCCCCACCCCCCACCCCCTCAAAAACCAAGCAGGGCGCACATGCGTGCCATCCGTACACATCCCACTACCAGCTCCAGTCACCCTTCACAGCCACACCTCTGCGTAGGTCAGCCCCACCCACTCACTTCCCTTGGGCCCACCCCCTTTGCAGGTGGTGAGCCTGGCGCACAATCTCATCTACTTCGGGTTCTACAGCTTCAGCGAGCTGCTGAGGCTCACACGCACGCTACTGGGCATCATAGACTGCATCCAGGCACCGGCAGCCATGCTGCAGGCCTATGAGGAGCCTGGTGGTGAGGCTTGGCCCCTCCTCAGTTCCTTCCTGGCCCCGCCTCAGCCCCCTCCAACCTAGTAGCTCAGGGGCTGGGAAGCCCTCGAGTCTGGCTTGTCTTAAAGGATAAGGGCTGTCAGGCTCCAGTCCTCCCTGATACCCAAGAAGCCATGCTCTTCCAAACTGAGCTGGGGTCTGGCCCCTGATTTCAGCATTGCTGGCACAGGGTCCCCTCCATCCCTTATTCAGCTTCCCTCAGATTCTGGAGAGCCTACCCACAGAGGATGTGCACCTCTCTCCACACTCCCTGCCCGCTTTGCCTTTGGTCCGTTGTTTTCCCAGTCTTGGCATAAAGCTCGCCCCCCCACCCCACCCCCAGCTTGTACCCTCCCACCCCGCAAAGCTGCCTGAGTTAGCCCTGTTCCTTCTCAGCAAGCCTCACAGAGGTCAGAGATTGGGAACCCCTGGTGCGCATCTCTCAGTGACTCCACTTCTGTGACCCACAGGCAAGAATGTGCGGAGGTCCATCCAGGGGGTGGGGCACATGATGTCCACCATGGTGCTGAGCCGCAAGCAGTCTGTATTTGGTGCCTCCAGCCTGCCTGCTGGAGTGGGTGTCCCTGAGCAGCTAGACAGAAGCAAATTTGAGGACAATGAGCACACTGTGGTGATGGAGACCAAACTGAAGATCCTGGAGATTCTGCAGGTGCTGGTCAGGTGGGTGGGAGGTCCCGGGGTGGGGGTGGGGGTCACAGGGTCACAGCTGAGATCCTGGGATACTGCAGGTGCTGGTCAGCTGGGTGGGAGGTTCCAGGGTCGGGGTCACAGAGTCACAGCTCGAGATCCTGCAGGTGCTGGGCAGGTGGGTAGGAGGTCCTGGGGCTGGGGTCACAGGGTCACAGCTCGAGATCCTGCAGGTGCTGGGCAGGTGGGTGGGAGGTCCAGGGTGGGTGATCTTAGGGTCAGAGCTGAAGATCTTGGAGATCCTGCAGATGCTGGGCAGGTGGGTAGGAGGTCCTGGGGCTGGGGTCACAGGGTCACAGCTCGAGATCCTGCAGGTGCTGGGCAGGTGGGTAGGAGGTTCCAGGGCTGGGGTCACAGGGTCACAGCTTGAGATCCTGCAGGTGCTGGGCAGGTGGGTGGGAGGTCCAGGGTGGGTGATCTTAGGGTCAGAGCTAAAGATCTTGGAGATCCTGCAGGTGCTGGGCAGATGGGTGGGAGGTCCTGGGGTGGGGTGGGGGGGTCACAGCTGGAGATTCTGCAGGTGCTGGGCAGGTGGGTGGGAGGTATGGGGTCGGGGAGGGTCACAGGGTCACAGCTGGAGATCCTGGAGATGCTGCAAGGTGTTGGACAGGTGGGTGGGAGGTCCCAAGACAGGTGTCACAAGGTCACAGGGCTTTGCCAGATTCTCTAGCTCAACCTTCATGGTTCTTGGAGCAGCACCACTGACACTCCTTGGGGGAGGGACCAGAGCCCTACACAGACATGCGGCTTCCTGGAGAGGGATTAGTGGGGGAGGGGGAATCCTGAAGAGGGATTGGTCCAGAGGGCATGAGGGTGACAGAGTTACCACGGGGAAGTCAGAGGTGAGACTTTTGTCCTGTGAAGATAAAGGTTAGTTATGGGCGTCCCTAAACTCTGGCTCTAGGCACCTCAGTTTTCCTTCCCGGAGAGGGCTGTTGGCAGGGTAGCTATAAAGACAGGTTGGCCTGCTGACCTGGGAAGTCTATGCGTTTCCTGTTACTGTCTAGCCTGGGTGTGTTGGGGGGAGGTGGGCAACCACAGATGCAGGGCTCACTGCCTATGCTGAGAGGAGCACCAGCCACCATCACTGGGCCAGGAGCCGGGGGGGGGGGGGGGGGGGAGAGGACTGACTGTTCTGTTTTGTTCCAATGCCTTGGAGCATCCTGAGTGGCTGGATGCTAGAGCCCATTTAAGGGTTCCTTCACCCATCTTGGAGCAGCAGGGCTCCTGATGGAGACTGTTCTTCACATCACCTCTGTTTGTCTAGTTCATCCTGAACGTACGCTTAGACTACCGCATCTCCTACCTGTTGTCGGTCTTCAAGAAGGAGTTTGTGGAGGTGTTTCCCATGCAGGACAGCGGGGCGGACGGCACGGCACCTGCCTTTGATTCCTCCAGTAAGCCTTGACCCCTAGCATCTACTGCCACCACTCCACTGCCCTAACCTGTCCTTTCCACGCCCAAAAAGCATGTCTGTTGTCTCCCTGGTCACCACCATGAGGAGCAGGGCGGGGACCCTTCCTCAACAGGGAATGGGGTCCATAGGGAAGCCAGGGCTGGGGTAAACTCACATCCTACCAGGAGCTGGCCAGGGCCTAGCTTCCTGAGCTTCTGAGCTCCCTGCCCTGCTCTCAGCCTGGAGGCTCTGTGTCCTCACAAAGGCCGGGCAGGTGAGGGCTTGCTGGGGCATCCTCTGCTTGAGTCTCTGGCTACCCCATCTCTCTGTCACTCTTGCTTCCCCACAGCTGCCACCATGAATCTGGACCGCATCGGAGAGCAGGCAGAGGCCATGTTTGGAGTAGGGTGAGGCCGGGTTTGGGGGCAGGCTGTCAACATAAGGCTCACACCCTGTCTTTGGACAACCTGAGTTTCCTAAGGCTGAAGGCTGGCCGTGCCCTCCACTGTGTCGCCCGGAAGCCCCTCACCAAGCGCATGCACTGGCCCTTCCTGTCTTGCCCAGCCCTCATAGTAGAGAGTAAATCCAGATGCTCCTCCTCCTGCCCCACCTTTGTGCAGGGCAGCTGTGCCTCTGTGCTCAGCAGAGCTGGGGCAGCTGACCTGGCAACTGTTCCCTGTCTCACAGCAGGAGACATGGAAGAGGAGGGTGGTAGTATGGTGTCCCTCCCCCACCAGCCCTCTGTGCCCGAGGGGAAGATTCTTCTCTGCCATGGAGTGTCCAGCTTTCCTGGGTGTCTAGCACACCCAGGGGGTCTCTCCTCAGAACCCCATTGTGAATTTTGACATTGGGGAGGGCTGGGGGTGTAGGTCAGTGGGGATGTAGGTTAGTTGGCAGCAGACAGCTTATCTAGCATTCATGAGTCCTGGGTTCGATTCTCCAGAACCTCAGAGGCCACCTGCTACTCCCAGCACTGGAGGGAGGCAGAAAGGTCAGAGTTCAAGGGTACCTGGTCATTTGCTGCATTGAGAGTTCGAGGCCGATTTGGGCTACATGAGATATTGTCTCAAGAATAAACCAGAACAGAGAAGTACTGAATAAATCCTGTAAGACAAAGCCCACAAACTCACAGGGAAACCGTGCATTGAAATAGCTATCAAACCCCTGAAGAAAATACATCGGAAGTAACCTGCTACAAATGGGGCTCTTTATTAGCACATTAGATGGCAGCTGCAGGGTGGGTGTAATTAGCACCCCGACTCCAGCTAGTGGCAAGTGTAAATGGCATTTCACAATTTCCACTAACAAACCGGAGCTGCTGTGAATGCGTCTGGTTTTTACTGGTGACAGCCCTCAGGCTCCGTGGTTCCCTCACTGTGGAACAAGCGTCTTCCCATCCCACATGAAGGGGTCCTGCATCGGGGCTTGGCGGCTGAGGACTATCTGGGGCAGTGGTTCCCTGCACAGTGGGACCCTGGGTGCAGTTGCCCTCCCTCATTCACGGCTTTCGCTTGTGCCCACCCGTGCTGGCAGGAAGACCAGCAGCATGCTGGAGGTGGACGATGAAGGTGGCCGCATGTTCCTGCGAGTGCTGCTGCACCTGACCATGCACGACTACCCGTCTCTTGTCTCCGGTGCGCTGCAGCTGCTCTTCAAACACTTCAGCCAGCGCCAGGAAGCCATGCACACTTTCAAGCAGGTGAGAGGGGCCCACAGCCTTGGGCCTGCTTGGAGCCCCGGGCATACGGGGATCTAGTCTCTCACAGCTTGACAGGGATGTTGGGCCTCACTTAGGCCTTTCTTATTGGGGGTGGGGGTGGGGCAGGGCAGGGATCTAGTCTCTGCTGCCTTTGCCACCCTCCTGGCCTGACTCATTTCTTGCACTGTGGGCGATGCTTGAGAGTGGTCAGCTATGCACGACCTTTGCTCACCATTCTGAACCAGGTGTGGCCTACAGGCTCACTCACTGGGTGTCTTCACTGTGGCATCATGTCTCTTTGACAGCTTCCTGTGAGATGCCTGATGATCAGGGCTGGTATTTAGCAAGTGCCCACAATGTGCTGGTTTTTGACACCACCTTGCATTGGTTCCCCAGAATTCCCCCAGCTCCCTCAGTATGTGACACCACTCACAGCCCCCTGTGAGAGGAGGACACAAGGCCTAGGCAATGAGAGGAAGTAGGGAGAGGGGAGGAGGGAGGGGGAGGGAGAGGGAGAAGAGGAGGAGGGGGAGGAGGGAAGAAGAAAGAGGGGAGGAGGGGGAGAGGAAGGAGGCACTACATGTAGGCCCTACTCCTTAGAGTTCAGGTCGCTCCTTCCCTCAGAGTCCAGTGTCCCTCCCATGCTTTCTGTGCCTGTTTGGCATCTGAGTGGACCAATCAGGTGGCAGAGTGCACCATGAGTCTGAGACTGCAGCTGGGTTATGTGTTGACTCAGGGCTGGTGTACAGGGAGGGCTTCCTGGAGGAAGGGGCTGTAAATACTGAGTGACATCGGGTGGGGGGTGGGGGTTCTGGTCCAGGGAGGGCACTGCCAATCCCCGAATGACTACAGATCTGGGGACGTGCGCCTCCTTGAGCCCATTACCCCACCCCCGCACAGGTCCAGTTGCTGATCTCAGCCCAGGATGTGGAGAACTACAAGGTGATCAAGTCAGAGCTGGACCGACTGCGGACGATGGTGGAGAAGTCAGAGCTGTGGGTGGACAAGAAAGGCAGCGTCAAGGGCGAGGAGGTTGAGGCAGGCGCCACCAAGGATAAGAAGGAGGTGAGCCGGCTTCTGGGAGCCAAACAGGGTGCCCCAATTGAGGGTGCATGGATGACACTGTCTTCTGTGTCCTCAGAGACCCTCGGACGAGGAGGGATTTCTGCAGCCACACGGGGAGAAGAGCAGCGAGAACTACCAGATTGTGAAAGGCGTGAGTGGCCGGGGTGGGGGCTGTCCTGCGGGTGAGAGGTGTCCTGCATGAGTGGCAGGGGGTGAGGGGTGTTCTGCGACTGGCTTAGACCTGACTCAGTCAGGCCTCTCACTGGCCAAGCATCTCCCAAACAGCCCCACTGAGGCCCTGACAGAGTTATTTTAAAGCTGAAGGGGTTTAATGAGATTCCACTTTATGGTCGGGATGGGACTTTAGTCCCTCGCTGATTTGCCTGGACGGCCTGATTCAGCAGCCATCTCTTTCCCCTCTCTGGTCCCAGTGGGATACGGGTGTGGCTGCAACTGGCCAGGGGAGAGATGGGGAGGGGACCCTGAGGAGGAGGCATAAGCTCCCATCCATACCCTCTCCTCTGCAGATCCTGGAGAGGCTGAACAAGATGTGTGGGGTGGGGGAGCAGATGAGGAAGAAGCAACAAAGGTTGCTGAAGAACATGGACGCCCACAAGGTCATGCTGGACCTACTGCAGATCCCTTACGACAAGGTGACCCGTGTCATCTGCACCCACCTCCTCTTTGAGACTACCTCGTTGCACCCCAATCTTTGACCCCCCCCCCTTGCTCAGATTGATTTGACTTGAATTGGATATGTTGTAATTCTCTCTGTGTATCTCTCTCTCTTACGGTGATGCTGGGCATGGAACCCAGAGCCCTGCTCACACAAAGCAAGCATTCTTTGTCTGAGCCACACGGCCCTTGAATTTGATTTGACCCAGCCTCCTCTCCCTGGGCTAACCTTGCCTGTTAGCTCCATCTGGACCAGAGGTTTTTAACCTGTGGGTCATGACCTCCTGTACCCTAAGGTCGCCTAAGGTCATCAGAGGTCACAGATATTTACATTAAGATTCACGAGGAACTGTATTCCAGGGTTGAAGCATTGAGGGGGAAATCCAGATTCTGACCTTTGACCCTGAGCTCCTTATCCCAGTGGGTCCACGGCACCTTGTCCTTTGTCCCCTAGATCCCCTCCCTCTGTTCAGCCTCTCTCAACCTTTGACCCTAAGCCCCTCACCTGACACTGACCTTTTTTCTTTTTTTTGAGTACTTGCGTCTGTCTGCGCATGTGCAGAGTTCAGAAGAGGGTGTCCGACTGGAGATAGAATTTATAGGCGCTCGAGAGCCTCCTGGTCTGAGTGCTATGGGTGGATTCTGGGTCCCGTGCAGGGGCTGCATGTGCTCTGAACTTCTGGGAGCTGCTTTAAACGCTTAGATGATTTTTTAATTAATGTGTGTATGTGTGTGTGTGCCTCTGTGTGTGTGTGTGTGTGTGTATGTGTGTATCAGGCCTGTCCTTCCCTGCTGGCCCATTGACCTCTCTCTGCACACAGAGCGACAACAAGATGCTGGAGATACTGCGCTACACACACCAGTTCCTACAGAAGTTCTGTGCTGGGAACCCTGGCAACCAGGCCCTTCTGCACAAACACTTGCAGCTCTTCCTCACGCCTGGGGTGAGGCACACTGGGCAGGATTCCTAGTGGCCCTTTCTGATGCCCCTCCCCTCTCTGATGCCCCACCCCCTCTCTGATGCCCCACCCTCTCTCTGATGGGCCTCTCCTTTTTCTGATGCCCTCCCCTCTCTTTGTCCCGCCTCTCTCTGCCCCGCCCCTCTCTTTGCCCTGCCCCTCTCTGTTGCCCCGCCCTTCTGATGGGCCTCTCCTCTTTCTGATGCCCTCCCCTCTCTTTGTCCCTCCTCTCTCTGCCCCGCCCCTCTCTTTGCCCTGCCCCTCTCTGTTGCCCCGCCCTTCTTTCTGATGGGCCTCCCCTCTCTCTGATGCCCCGCCCCTCTCTCTGATGCCCTCCCCTCTTTGTCCTGCCTCTCTCTGCCCTGCCCCTCTCTTTGCCCTGCCCCTTTCTGTTGCCCCGCCCTTCTTTCTGATGGGCCTCTCCTCTCTCTGATGCCCCGCCCCTCTCTCTGATGTTCTCCCCTCTCTTTGTCCCGCCTCTCTCTGCCCCGCCCCTCTCTTTGCCCCACCTCTCTGCCCCGCCCCTCTGATGCCCCCACCCTCACTGATGCCCCCACCGCTCTGCCTACCACAGCTCCTGGAGGCTGAGACCATGCAGCACATTTTCCTCAACAACTACCAGCTGTGCTCTGAGATCAGCGAGCCGGTGTTGCAACACTTTGTGCACCTGCTGGCCACACACGGGCGCCATGTGCAGTACTTGGACTTCCTGCACACTGTCATCAAGGCTGAGGGCAAGTACGTGAAGAAGTGCCAGGACATGATTATGACCGAGGTGAGGGCTGCCTGGGCCACAGGGATCTGGGTGGTGGGGTCCAGGGAGAACCTGGGAAGGGAGAGAGCCAGGAGGACTTGGGATGCTGGGCTCATAGAACTGGTTAGGGCCAGTGGTAATGCACAAATGTCCGTACCTGCAAAACACTGAGAGTGGGGTGAGCCTTAGTGGCAGTCTAGGAGGTCTGTTCCTGGGAGCATCTCAGGGAGGGCCGGGGAGGGCGGGGGCAGAGGCAGTGACGTCAGGGAGATACTACAGCTGCAGCCGTCACCTTGGGCATGTCACCACTGACCTGTGTCATTCATTGGCTGGCTATGAGAGGGAGGAAGGGAGGACACACCTCAGGTTCAGTGCACACTCTGGAGGCTGAGGACATTCAGACACTTTTTGGATCCAGCGTCAAGGTCTCCGATGGAAGAGGCCAGGACACATCAGCCAAGGAACCCCAAAACTCAGGCAGGAATTCAGGCGTGTTGGCTCACATCTGTGAATGGCCCATGACTATCTATAGCTCTAAGTTCAAGGGATCTGATGCCCTCTTCTGACCTCTATGGGTATTGCACACGTGCCGTGAACAGACCTACATGCAAGCAAAACACCCGTACACGTAAAATAAAAACCAATAATTAAAGGAAGAGTTCAAGGTTATCCTCAGCTACGCAGTATTTTGATGAATGAATCTGTTTCAGAAGTCCCAAACTTTAAGCATGGGTATGAGGTCCTAGCTGGGGTCACGGTCTTCTTTTCCTGACAAGCCTAGGAGAGAGGTGGTGCCTGGGGCTGTTGGACGAGGGCTCTGACTCCTGCCTGCCTCCTGTCACAGCTGACCAATGCAGGTGACGACGTGGTGGTGTTCTACAACGACAAGGCCTCTCTGGCTCATCTGTTGGACATGATGAAGGCAGCCAGAGATGGCGTGGAGGACCACAGCCCTCTCATGTATCACATCTCCCTGGTGGACCTGCTGGCTGCCTGTGCAGAGGGCAAGAACGTCTACACAGAGATCAAGTGCACCTCCCTCTTGCCTCTAGAGGACGTGGTGACTGTGGTCACCCACGAGGATTGTATCACGGAGGTGTGTGGCTCCGGCTGGGAGAAGGCTGTGGTGTAGCCACGTGGAGGGGACAGGCAGAGGCA
Source organism: Mus musculus (assembly GCF_000001635.26). NCBI lineage: Eukaryota > Metazoa > Chordata > Mammalia > Rodentia > Muridae > Mus > Mus musculus. The sequence continues at coordinate 27,107,544 of NC_000083.6, forward strand.
CAGTGGGGAAGATGACAGGGGTGAAGCAGGCCCCGTGGACATGCCTCTTCTGTGCCTGCTGCCCAGGTTAAAATGGCTTATGTGAACTTCGTGAATCACTGCTACGTAGACACGGAGGTGGAGATGAAGGAGATCTACACCAGCAACCACATCTGGACGCTCTTCGAGAACTTCACCCTGGACATGGCTCTGGTCTGTCCTGGGGGCCAGGGTGGGCTTTTGGGGTGGAGGGAGGACCTACAGATCTCCCCATACGAGTTTCCTCCTCTGTAGGTCTGTAACAAGCGGGAGAAGCGCCTGTCAGACCCCACCCTTGAGAAGTACGTGCTCACCGTGGTCCTGGACACCATCAGTGCCTTCTTCAGCTCCCCGTTTTCAGAGAACAGCACATCCCTACAGGTGAGCAGCCCTACAGTCAATGGCTCTAGCTGGCTCATGTGGTGAATTGCTTACATGAGCACAGGAAGATGCAACAGAACACAGGGTATTGGTCATCTACTATATAACATTCGGCCCCAGATGTGGATCCGGAACTTCTGAGGGAATGATACAAAGTAACCGACAAGAAACAAGTTAAGGATCTGGGGGGCGGGGCTTACTGTTTGAGGAGTGCAGTCCATTCTCACAGCAGGAGCAAGGGTCACGCTTCATCCACAGTCAGTCACAGAACAATGAATACTGGTGCTCGGTGCACTTCCTCCTATTTTAATCCATGCTGGGGCCCTGGCCCATGGGCAGGTACAGGGTATGTGTAAGATGGGTCTTCTATCTTTCTGGAAACACCCTCATAGACACACCCCACACTGACTTAGGTCTCATAGGATTGACAAGATTAAGGCTTCGTCTAGCGGGTGTGCAGGTCCTGGGGTGGTGAGGTGGGTGTGGCAGCTGCCCAGGACAGCAGAGCCATGATGACCGGCATGACCACACATTTTGCAGAGCCTTACACAGCTCTCAGGTGCTGGGTGGGCAGGCAGCACTGTGACTCACAGGGGCCTGACCGGGGTCACTGAGAGCCAGGCCTTGAGACCCAGGTCTCTGTGGAAGGCCCGAGCCCGAGACACTGCCTAAGTTATAAATACAGAAGATGGAGAAGAAACCAACAGAAGTGCTCCTGTGGATGCTCGGGCCAGTGCTGGCACCAGGCTAACTCTGAGAAGAGTAAATAGGTTAGGTGCACCTGGCATGGTGGTGCATGCCTTTAATCCCAGCACTCCAGAGCTAGAGGCAGGTGGATCTCTGTGAGTTCAAGGCTAGCCTGGTCTACAAAGCCAGAGCTCCATAGTGAGATAGTACCACTCCTGGTACCAATTTGTCTTAGTCAGGGTTTCTTTTTTTTTTGTTTTTTTGTTTTGTTTTTTTCAAGACAGGGTTTCTCTGTATAGCCCAGGCTGTCCTGGAGCTCACTTTGTAGACCAGGCTGGCCTCGAACTCAGAAATCCGCCTGCTTCTGCCTCCCGAGTGCTGGGATTAAAGGCGTGTGCCACCACGCCCGGCTTAGTCAGGGTTTCTATTCCTGCACAAACATCATGACCAAGAAGCAAATTGGGGAGGAAAGGGTTTATTCGCCTTACACTTCCATACTGCTGTTCATTACCAAGGAAGTCAGGACTGGAACTCAAGCAGGTCAGGAAGCAGGAGATGATGCAGAGGGCATGGAGGGATGTTCCTTAGTGGCTGGCTTCCCCTGGCTTGCTCAGACTGCTTTCTTAACCCAAGAACTACCAGCCCAGGGATGGTATCACCCACAAGGGGCCCTCCTCCCTTGATCACTCATTGAGAAAATGCCTTACAGCTGGATCTCATGGAGGCATTTCCTCAACTGAAGCTCCTTTCTCTGTGATAACTCCAACTGTGTCAAGTTGACACCCAAAACCAGCCAGTACAGACCCCATCAAAAAAAAAAAAAAAAACAAAGGGGGAAAAATGCAAGGTTAGATCTAGGAAGGGTGAGTTGTTTTGATATACATTTGTATACATTTGGGACAAGGAGACTCTGGAAATTTTTATCGGTGCCTGGGCCTGGGCCTGGTAGTCCCAGCCCTGAAGAGGCAGAGGCAGGTGGGTCTCTCCGAGTTCAAGGCCAGCCTGTCTCAAAAAAAAAAAAAAAAAAATTATTTCCCCAGCCTCAGACTGGATAAAGTAGAATTTAAAATAAACCTTTAAAATGCATTGTTGTGTGTGTGAGAGAGAGAGACACACACATACACACACACACACACACACACACACACACACATGGGGTGAGCAGGTGTAGGTCGGGACACAATGTTGCAGAGTCAAACCCTTCTTTGTCTACCCTTCCCTGCATTGTAGAAACTGGACAGAGGCTGCCGGCTTGTGAGACACATGCCTTTATGTTACCCTTGCTGGCTGGCCCGAAGTCTGCCTTTCCTCTCGTTATTTTTTGTTTGGTTTTAAATTGTACTTTATTATTTTGATTTTGGGGGCTGGATCTCACTCTGTAGCTCTGACTGGCCATGGATGGGCCTGGAACTCACTGAGTTCTGCTTGCCTCTGCTTCCTGAGAGCAGATGTGGGTCACCATTTTCAGTGGGTGTGTGGGTACCTGAGGAGGCAAGAAGAGGGTGCTGGGTCTCCTGCGGCTGGGGTTAAAGCACGCCATGTGTCAGACATGGGTGCTAGGAGCTGAACTCCGGCCCTCCAAAGAACAGCCAGTGCTCTAGGCTCTGAGCCAGACTTTGTTTTTGAACCGTGTAAACACGCTTTTCCTCACATCATTCTGAAGGAAGGAAAAGGCGATTAGCGTGGCTGTGAGCCCAGGCTAGACCTGTGTACAGTCAGGGGAGGTGGTTCACTGCTAAACTTAGTGACTTTCTATCTGGACCAAAGGTGTGCTGTGGGTAGTGAGGGCCCTGGGCCCATGCCCTGGCTGGGGTGGCTGAGCCACCTCTGGGGTTCTGTGTCTCCTGCAGACGCACCAGACAATTGTGGTCCAGCTGCTGCAGTCCACCACGCGGCTGCTCGAGTGTCCTTGGCTGCAGCAGCAGCATAAGGGCTCCGTGGAGGCCTGTGTCCGCACCCTCGCCATGGTGGGTGAGTAACCGTGCCGCTTGCGGGGAACACCAGCCTTATCCCTGAATGTCCCTCGGGGTGATCTGTCCTTCCTGGTGTCTCATCTCCTTTTGCTGACTGCAAAGGATCAGGCAGGAAGCGGGTGCTAGATTCCTTGTGTGCCTACCAGGGGCTTGGATGGCACTCACCCCTGTCCCCGTTGGTCTGCCTATCTCTTCCCTGCCCCGTACCAGCACTGCCCTCTCTTGCAGCCAAGAGTAGAGCCATCTTGCTGCCAATGGATCTGGATGCCCACATGAGCGCCCTGCTCAGCAGTGGGGGCAGCTGTTCCGCCGCTGCCCAGCGCAGCGCTGCCAACTACAAGACGGCCACCAGGACCTTCCCTCGGGTCATCCCCACTGCCAACCAGTGGGACTACAAGAACATCATTGAGAAGTTACAGGTGGGCGTGGCTGCCCAGCCACCTAGGGAAGGCCCGATACACGGTGTTGGGGGTTGGGGGCGGGGGGCAGAGTTGCTGCTTCTTGGTTGGACACTGTTTAGTGTTGAGTGGGTGGGAGGGATATGGTCATGCCCTGGCCATCGTGGGCCAGGTGGTGACCTTGCCCTCTGTCCCAGGATATCATCATGGCCCTAGAAGAGCGGCTGAAGCCTCTGGTACAGGCTGAGCTCTCTGTCCTTGTGGACATGCTGCACTGGCCTGAGCTGCTTTTTCCAGAGGGCAGTGAGGCCTACCAGCGCTGCGAGAGCGGGGGCTTCCTGTCTAAGTGAGCCGGGCAGCCATGGTGACCTGGGTCTGGGCAGGGTAACCTGGTGTCAGAGATGGGAGGGGTTGGGGCCACATCGAGGCAGGTGGCCCCCCTACATCCCCGCTTCTGTCCCAGGCTCATCCGTCACACTAAGGGTCTCATGGAGTCCGAGGAGAAGTTGTGCGTGAAGGTGCTGCGGACGCTGCAGCAGATGCTGCTGAAGAAGAGCAAGTTCGGGGACCGGGTGAGTGTCCCACACATAGCATCACGGCCAGAGCAGGTGCTCGGGAGGCAGGCAGGACCTTGCTCACCAAAAGCCTCATCTTACCCACCCAGGGCAACCAGCTGCGGAAAATGCTGCTGCAGAATTATCTCCAGAACCGCAAGTCTGGCGCCCGGGGCGAGCTCACTGACCCCACGGGCTCTGGTCAGTGCCACGGCCCCACCCCACCCCATCCCACCCTGCCCTGCCCCGCATGGCTGGCTCTTGCTTCAAACCGCTGTCTCTCACCCGAGCTTCTCCCCAAGGCCTGGATCAGGACTGGTCAGCCATCGCCGCCACCCAGTGCCGGCTGGACAAGGAGGGGGCCACCAAGCTGGTGTGTGATCTTATCACCAGCACCAAGAACGAGAAGATCTTCCAGGAGAGCATTGGCCTGGCCATCCGCCTGCTGGACGGGGGCAACACCGAGATCCAGGTGCGGGGGTCAGGGCAGAGGTCCTCCAGCTCAGGGCACTACCTGCTCGCGAGGAGCTGTGGTACTGGGGCCGAACCACGGGTGATTGCACATTCTATACCTGTGCCCGTGTCCGTGACCCTGTGCCTGCCCTGTACCCTCTGTCCTGTCCCCCTAGGTCTACTCTTCTGGCATTTCAGAGTCTGATCTTCCTTGCCTTCTCTCCATTATTCCAAAGCCCTAACTCCTCTAACCTCCCCATTCATTCATTCATTCATTCACTCATTAATTCTGTTCATTCACTCATTCATTCATTCACTCACTCACTCATTCCTCCATTCACATTTCCCAATCAGCACTCAACACTAAACTGTGTCACTGACAATGATGTAGGCACCAAGTGCTCAGCTCTGAAAGACAGACGTGCTCTCTGTTCTCTTGATACCTGTGTTTTGTAAGGGACATAGGCAGAGTATAGACACAGTCTGGGAACCGGGATCCAAGACAAGAGATGAGGAACGCAGGGCACATAAGTTAAAAGGAGCAACAGGCTGGCCTCGTGACTTGGGTTTGCTGTCTCAGTCACTCGGCATGCTAAGTCGGGGTTTGGGGGATCCCAGGTTCAAGGCCAGCTTGGGTACTGTCATTCGCCTTGTCTTAGTAAAAAGAGAGAAGGGGTGGGGCAGGCCTTTAATCCCAGCATTTGGGAAGCAGAGGCAGGTGGATCTCCCGAGAGTTGGAGGCCAGCCTGCTATTACATGGTAAGTTTCAGGACAGCCAGAACTATGTAGAAAGATTCTGTCTCAAAACAAACAAAAACAACAAAACAAAAATAAGCCCCATTCCTGGTGGTGGGCGTGGTGGCACTCACTTAGCATTCCCAGTGCCTTAGGCTTCATCCCTGCACAGATGGGATGGCAAACACGCAAAGGGCAAGCCTAGGCGACAGGGTCGTAGACCCTGTAGATGCTGGAGCTGTGTGGGAAGAGTGTGCAGCGCAGCCTGAAGGGGCTGGCGTCTTAGGCAGCAGGCTCTCGGGTAGCTTCCTGGCACTGGGCGCCTGAGGCTTTTCCTCAAGGGAGATGGAGCCACCTAAGGCTTCCTGCAGTGTGAAGACAGGACTTGGGTTTCCAAGGGATCCCTCTGGCCGCAGTGTAAGCAGCTACTGAAGCCGGTGGCCAGGTGGCCAGCAGGGTCTGGGCAGAGGCAGCACCCCCACCCCCACCCCCAGCATTGTGGTCAGGGCAGGCTGGCCTTCCAGGTAACTGCTGGGCCTCGAAGCCCATCCCTAGCCCCTCTGGGAGTGCATATGTCTCCCAGACTTCCTGCACTGAGTGTTGTTCTCAAACTCCAACTGTAGCCAAGATGACCCTAAATCCTTGACCCTCCTGCTGCCACCTCCTAGGGCTAGCGTGACACCCACTTAACCATACCCAGAGCCAGGCACGGCGCTGACACCGCTCTCCACCTCCTGTCCTTCCCCAGAAGTCTTTCTACAACCTGATGACAAGTGACAAGAAGTCGGAGCGCTTCTTCAAGGTGCTTCATGACCGCATGAAGCGCGCCCAGCAGGAGACCAAGTCCACGGTCGCTGTCAACATGAGCGACCTGGGCAGCCAGCCTCGTGAGGACCGGGAGCCGGCAGATCCTGCCACCAAAGGTGGAGCTCCGGGCAGATATATACAGGGTATGGGGTACCTCACAGGTGACCCCGACCTCATCAAGGCTCTCCCCACAGGCCGCGTGTCCTCCTTCTCCATGCCCAGCTCCTCCCGCTATTTGCTGGGCCTCGGCTTGCACCGAGGGCACGACATGAGCGAGCGGGCGCAGAACAACGAGATGGGGACCTCGGTGCTGATCATGCGGCCCATCCTGCGCTTCCTGCAGCTGCTGTGTGAGAACCACAACCGTGACCTGCAAGTGAGCGCCTTGCTCGTCCCTGCCTGTCCGCTGCCGCATCTGATCAGCTGGCATCCCTGACTGTCACTGGGCAGGGCCGGCTGCTGGGACTGGTGTCCTTCTCCTGGTGGGTGTGACTGTGCTCCGTTTCACCCACCCCACCTGTGCTCCACAGAACTTCCTGCGCTGTCAGAACAACAAGACCAACTACAACCTGGTGTGTGAGACCCTGCAGTTCCTGGACATCATGTGTGGCAGCACCACAGGGGGCCTGGGGCTGCTGGGGCTCTACATCAACGAGGACAACGTGGGCCTGGTCATCCAGACCTTGGAGACCCTCACAGAGTACTGCCAGGGCCCATGTCATGAGAACCAGGTGAGCAGCCTCAGGATGGCGTGTGCTTGTGCAGAGGCGGAGCTGGTGGGAGTGGGGCTGCGGGGCCACCATGACTGACAGGTCTGGCGCTTGTGTCTCCCACCACCCCGTCAGACCTGCATTGTGACTCACGAATCCAACGGCATCGACATCATCACGGCGCTGATCCTCAATGACATCAGCCCGCTTTGCAAGTACCGCATGGACCTGGTGCTGCAGCTCAAGGTGGGGAGCCTGTGAGATGTGCGTGAGTGACAAGGGTACTTGGCGTGTGTGCCGCCATGTTGTGCTGTCCTCGATGGTGCCTCTTCTGCACGTGTGCATTTGGTGAGGTGTGCAGGTTGCACTGGCTATGTAGGTGTATGGGTGTGAAGACGTCACCCTCTTCTTGTATCCCTGAGAGAACTTCCTCTGTGTGTTGGCGGGTAGCGGGCAGGGTAGGTGAGGTAGGCCTATGGGGTTAACACACCGGATGCGTCTCAGCATAGCAGAGCCGTAAGGAGGTTGGAGGGTCACATGGGGGCCCTCAGACCTGGCTTGCTTCCTGCATCCCCTCCTACCCCCAGGACAATGCCTCCAAGCTGCTCCTGGCTCTGATGGAGAGCCGACATGACAGTGAGAATGCAGAGCGCATCCTCATCAGCCTTCGGCCTCAGGAGCTGGTGAGGACGGGCTGGCAGCAGGTGGGGTCGAGTGCAGAGATGGTGCTCAGTGTGTAACAGCAAATGCTGTCCCCCACCCCCTCAGGTGGACGTGATCAAGAAGGCCTACCTGCAGGAGGAGGAGAGGGAGAATTCAGAAGTGAGCCCACGTGAAGTGGGCCACAACATCTACATCCTAGCACTGCAGGTACCCAGTCTGCCCGAGGCCCTGCCCCTCTGTGGCCACGCCCCCTGAGGCAGTGCCCAGAACTCTCCCATCCCGTCTTCTGTAGCTTTCCAGGCACAACAAGCAGCTGCAGCACCTGCTGAAGCCAGTGAGGCGCATCCAGGAGGAGGAGGCCGAGGGCATCTCTTCCATGGTACGGCAGGGGTGAGAGTTCGGGGGTGGAGTTGGATGTGGAGGAGCAGCTGGGACCCGAGGGTAGGAATGGGGCTCTGTGGGGATCTGAGGTGAGCAAGGACAGATGGAGACAGAAAGCCACTGTCCTGTGAGGCCAGCCTGTCACCGAGTGAGCTGGGACCTGAGAAACAAGCTGGGGTCTGGGGGTGGGGTTGCAGCAGGCCTGGGGTGCAGTGGTGGAACCCTGACAGAGAAATGAAAGCAAGACCTTCTTGGGTCTGGAGCAGGTCTGGAATATTCTAGCAGGACCTGGGCAGATCTGGTTGGGTGGGATTGGGCTGGGCTGGCTGCAGGGCTGACCCAGTGCCCCCTGCCCCACCCCGCCCCCAGCTCAGCCTCAACAATAAGCAGCTGTCCCAGATGCTCAAGTCCTCGGCCCCCGCCCAGGAGGAGGAAGAGGACCCGCTGGCCTACTATGAGAATCACACCTCGCAGATTGAGGTGAGGTGGGAGAGACACTCACTGGGTGTGAGCTGGGGCAGGGGTGGAGGGGCGCGGTGAGGGCCTCTGCCCAGTGTGACCGGGTGTCACCGGGCCAATCAGATTGTGCGGCAAGACCGAAGCATGGAGCAGATCGTGTTCCCGGTACCTGCCATCTGCCAGTTCCTGACAGAGGAGACGAAGCACCGGCTCTTCACCACCACTGAGCAGGACGAGCAGGGCAGCAAAGTGAGCGACTTCTTCGACCAGTCCTCCTTCCTGCACAACGAGATGGAGTGGCAGCGCCGGCTTCGCAGTGAGGACCAGCGGGCGCCTCCTCCCCTTCCTGGGCTCCCCTGGGCAGAGGGTTCGTCAGGGACCCCTCATGCCACTCTGTGTCCCCACCCAGGCATGCCGCTCATCTACTGGTTCTCCCGCCGCATGACGCTGTGGGGCAGCATCTCCTTCAACCTGGCTGTGTTCATCAATATCATCATTGCCTTCTTCTACCCCTATGTGGAGGGCGCTTCCACAGGTGAGGCTGCCCTCCTGCCCTTGCCTGGTGGGGAGACACACCCCTATGCCGCCCTGTGGGCTTGATGCATGCTGTAGGGGTCAAGGGACAGACACACTCTGGCCTCATGGAGACAGCCTGAGTGAGTGTGTGTGTGCGCGCACACATGCAGATGTGATCCAGACACTTGAGATGTCTGCAGCAGCTGGTAGGGTGCAGCAGATGCATCAGATCCCTAAGGAAGGCTCCTGGGAAAGGGAGATGGGATGGGGAAGGCTCTGGAACTCACACTGGGCCGGTGCAAGCTCGAGTCTCCTGCCTGCCGCCCCCAGGCGTGCTGGGCTCGCCGCTCATCTCGCTACTCTTCTGGATCCTCATCTGCTTCTCCATCGCTGCACTGTTCACCAAGCGCTACAGCGTCCGTCCCCTCATCGTGGCGCTGATCCTTCGGTCCATCTACTACCTGGGCATTGGGCCCACGCTCAACATCCTGGGTGCTCTCAATGTGAGTGCGGCGGGGCCCTGTGGCCACCCTGCTCACCTCCCGGTCCCTCCCACTCTCTGTCCCAGCTCCTTGTAGTCAGAGGTTGAGCCTGTTCTGTGTTCCTCCCTCCCACAACCAAGGCAGCCAGGATTCAGACAACAAAAAGGAGCTGCTTCAAGGGCAGGGTGGTGCCCTGGGATACGGGAGAGAAATCTTTTCCTAACCAGGAGCTGTAAGGCTGGGGGCTTTTCTGTTCCTCCTGGGGCTTCTCTGAGTCCCACTGATTCTCTGTCTCTCGGGATGAGTGAGATCAATACCTCTCGTTGCCCTGGGCTGGACTGGCAGGCCTGAGGGTCAGGTTGGAGGGTGGGGTGCTAACCTCCTTGCCCTGCCCTTTCCACCCAGCTGACCAACAAGATCGTGTTTGTGGTGAGCTTCGTGGGCAACCGTGGCACCTTCATCCGAGGCTATAAGGCCATGGTCATGGACATGGAGTTCCTGTACCATGTGGGCTACATCCTGACAAGCGTCCTGGGCCTCTTTGCCCATGAGCTCTTCTACAGCATCCTGGTGAGCCTGTGGCTGGGCTGGGACCGAGGGGGCTTCTAAACCCTAGTCTCCCGAGAGCCTCCAGCTCTCCGGTACAGGAGGAGAGATCGGCCAGATCGGACGACCCGAACCCTCATGTGTAACGGCTTGCAGGCGTGTTTCTTATCTGCCCTGTGCCTCTTGACGACTCCATGTTCTCGAAGCCCGAAGCCCGGGGTGGTGGGAGCTAGAGTACAAAACACTTCACTGGGAGTGGCTGGTGTCCATCCTCCTGGGACAATTCTCGAACCTCCCCGGGTCTCAGGACCGGGTTCTCCTAGAAGTCTCTCTTTGCTCCATTGCAGCCTGGGCACTGCCAGCCCCATCGGCGGAGCTCGTGGGCACTGCCGGGGGGCCTGGCTCATGGAGGTGCTATCCTTGCAGCTCTTTGACCTCATCTACCGAGAGGAGACGCTGTTTAATGTCATCAAGAGTGTGACCCGCAATGGCCGCTCCATCCTACTGACCGCCCTGCTGGCCCTCATCCTTGTGTACCTCTTCTCCATCGTGGGCTTCCTCTTCCTCAAGGACGACTTCATCCTGGAGGTGGACCGGCTGCCCGGGAACCACTCCAGAGGTCTTGGGGACTTCCTTTCTGGGGTGGGTGTGTGGGGTGACAGTGGACACGCACAGGTGACTGGTGGCGACACCAGATAGGGCGACAGGGCGTGCTTAGTCCTCCAAGCTCCTGCCTTCTTCCTGTTGGATTTTGGGGAGGTCTAGCCTACGTCAACCTGCACCCCCATGCATGCCTGTGAGCTCGATGCAGTCAGAAGGGTGGGCAGAGCCTTGACAGCCTCTGGCTTGATTTGCATCTGTCATTCGTGCAGAGCTTGGTGTCTGCAGGGGCTGCCTGGGTGTTGGGTCCAGAGTCAGAGACCCTACTATCTGTGTGACAGTCTCTGTGTGAGCCAGCAGGGCCAGGAGCGGCTTCCTGGGACAGACTAGAGAAACACTATGGTCAGACAGACATTGGGATCCTTGTGACCTTGTTGCTGTCTTCTCTAGCCAGCCCCCTGGGGATGCCACACGGAGCTGCCACATTTATGGGCACATGTAGTGGGGACAAGATGGACTGTGTCTCTGAGGTCTCAGTGCCTGAGATCCTAGAAGGTGAGACCGGCGTCTACAGGATAGGATGGGGTGGGTGGGGTGGAATGGGCAGCCCCGGGTCCGAACATACTGACCACCCGCAGAGGACGAGGAGCCCGATAGCACGGAGCGGGCCTGTGACACTCTACTTATGTGTATCGTGACCGTCATGAACCACGGACTGAGGAACGGTGGTGGCGTGGGCGACATCCTCCGCAAGCCCTCCAAAGATGTGAGCACCTTCCCACCCGTCCCGTGGATGCTCCCACACCCAGCCAGTTTCTGTGACACTGTCCAGAGCTATCAGCTTCCCACCCCAGCACACTGTAGAGGCTACAAGGGTCACCACGGCAACCAGTCTTGGCTCTGAGGCTTGGGGAGGTGTGGGCCATCAGCAGTCAGTGGCTTCCTCAGCCTAGAGAGGGAGGACAAGGTGGAGCCTCAGTTTGGCTTGGGCGGCCAAGCTGTGTCCATCACTGATCTCTGGCTTAGACCAAGGTTCTGGAATGTGAGAGGCGCGGCATCCGGGCTGCTGATCCGGGAGCTCGCAGCTGCCCCCCATCCCCCTTAACCAAGTTAGAGGCAGAAACAAGCCCTGTTTTGTAGCAGGACTTGCCACACGCAACAAACTTGTAAGGGCTTCCTCCTGGTCAGCCGTTTCTAAATGTTAGCTGGTGGCATCTTTCTGGTTGGCAGCTGGGGGTCACTGTTGTCTGTTGTCTCTCTCGGGGGCTTGCGGTGATTCTGTCCTCACGGTGTCCCCGTGCTCTGCAGGAGTCGCTCTTCCCAGCCAGAGTGGTGTATGACCTTCTGTTCTTCTTTATCGTCATCATCATCGTGTTGAACCTCATCTTTGGGGTGATCATCGACACCTTTGCCGATCTGCGCAGCGAGAAGCAGAAGAAAGAGGAAATCCTTAAGACCACGTGCTTCATCTGTGGTGAGGCTCACTTCCTAGCTCGGCTGTTGGCTTCCCACTGCATGGCTGGAGGCATCTGAGCCATGGCACCCAGTCCCACCCTTGCTGACCTGGCCTGAGGTGGATCACTGGGGCCCAAGAAGCCACTGCTTTGAGCCCTCGGCCTTCCAGGAGAGGAACTTGATGCCACTGTGGTCTCAGGCTTCTGGTTTTAGTCCATTGCTCCTTCTGAATCCAGTCATGTCCTCACCAGTGGCCAGGGCCCAGAGAGCAGGGCTCACCTGGCAGGCCATGCTGTTGACCCAGCTGTCACTGTCACTGCTGGGCTCAGGTAATCCTGATGTTCCCAGAGTCCCTAGCGCTTTCTCTGCAGGAGGGCTGCAGCCACGTGCGGTGGTGTCCCCACCACTAAGCATTGGAGCTTGAACAGTGACCCGCATCACCCAGGAGAGCTGTTAGGAGCAGTCCCCATGGTGGTCCTCAGTGGTGGCCCTCCTTCTGCCCCCAGGTCTGGAGAGGGACAAGTTTGACAACAAGACAGTGTCCTTCGAGGAGCACATCAAACTGGAGCATAACATGTGGAACTACCTGTACTTCATTGTACTGGTCCGAGTCAAGAACAAGACAGACTACACCGGCCCCGAGAGCTATGTGGCTCAGATGATCAAGGTGAGGGTGTCCGTGCGCCCGGGCTCATTGACACCTGGGAGGAGGCACAACAGCTGCTGGCCTTGGCCTGAGGGGTGGCAGCTGCAGTGGCTTGTGGGGTCAGCCAAGGAGTGAGGAGCAGCTGGGGCCAGCCCTCACTGTGCAAAGCCCTGCTGGCCACCACCACCCGTGGGTGGACCCACACTCCTGCTATATGGAGAAAGCAAACATGCAATGAATCTGTCAGCCCCAGAGAAGCGTGGTGAACCAGCTTCCCCCCTCACCCCTGCACAGCAGCAGTTGGGGGGTTGGGCAGTGGAGTGGGGAGACCCCACTGAGGGATGTAGATTCCCCACAGGACCTCTTTTAGAAAGCACAGCATGGGAGAACAGCTTCCTAAAGTCAACATTGTCCCAGTCAGAGAGAAAGCCTGGAGCAGCTTAAAAATACCAGGCTTAGAGGAATTAAAACATAATCCTCCTAATTTCTAGTCACTGTGGCAGTGCCGAGTTTGGTCTAGAGAGGTTTAACTGTTGGTCTGAGAATTCACAGTTGTGACAGGGAACCAGCAAACTGCTTGGCTCGAGCCCTTCTCCCCTGCTTCTCTATCTCGGGAAGCATGGCTTCCCTTCTTTCAGAGGCTCCCCCTCCCAGACTGCCATCTGTGTGACTCTCCTGTTCCCTGAGCACGGGACATGCTCGTCTGCAGCAGCGGAAAGGAAGGGAGCAAGTCTGGGTCTTGGCCTTCCTGCTCCGTGGCTGTGGCGGGGAGTGAGCAGATGGCCCACAGGAGGATGGAGCCATCTCACGGAAGGCAGCCCACCTGGGAGGACCCAAGCCAGTTCAGATTTTCCCATGTTACGCCCCCTGCTGGCCGTCTGGTAAAGGGCATGGCCCTCTCTCACCGCGGCACTCTGTTCCAGAACAAGAACCTGGACTGGTTCCCGCGGATGCGTGCCATGTCCCTGGTGAGCGGCGAGGGGGAGGGGGAGCAGAATGAGATCCGCATCCTGCAGGAGAAGCTCGGCTCCACCATGAAGCTGGTGTCGCACCTCACCTCCCAGCTCAATGAACTCAAGGAGCAGGTGTGTTCCCAGTCTCAGTGTCCTAAGCTTCTGTACCATGCAGGGTGAGAGCCATCCAAGTCACAGGGAACCCTGGTTCAGGTGGAGTCTTGTGCAGCAGCCTGGAAGAGCCTCCAAGGCCTGCGGTGGTGGGAACCTCCTCCGCCTGTAGCAGCAGCTACCCAGTGCAGCTCCCTAGCCCCTCGCTGTGGTCTCCCGACTGCACCCGATCAAGCGTTTGACTTGCCAACTGAGGGTGACTGGGGGCGACTGGGGCTGACCATCTGCCATCAGAGCTTAATGGTAGCTGGGCCCTTTGGGGAGGATGCAGACTTTCCCGGGGCTGTGGGGAAGGCAGCTAGGCCACCTGACGTCTTGTTTAACTCAGATGACGGAGCAGCGGAAACGGAGGCAGCGTCTGGGCTTTGTGGATGTGCAGAACTGCATGAGCCGCTGAGCAGAGCCACCGAGGCCCCCTGCAGGAGGTCCGCTGCAGATGGCACTGCCCTTCCTTCAGGTCAGGTGGCCCACCACCCTCTGGAAGCCAGGTGCCCACCCCACCTCCAGCTCTGCTGGCAATCTCCCTCCCCCAAGGCAAACTGGCCAGCAGGAGTGCTTCACAGCAGTCCTGCTTAGTACCGTTGAAGAGACTCAGTTTACCTTAGTGCCTTAGAGGATGCTAGGTCCTCTGACTGACATTCCTCAGTGGTCCTCACAGGTGGTTATAGGGGGGCTGCCTCTCACCTCCGAGCACTACATTGTGGCTGTCCCCTGCCCGCCTGCCCGCCTTCTGTCCTGGATCAGGAAGATGGTAGCCTGCTGTTAGTAGCTTCACAGGGCTTTTATGTTTAACTTATTCCCAGGGGCCGTCCCACCCTGCTGTGCCTGCACAGTTCCCAGTGCCTGTGCCTGCGCCTGCTGGGGACAGTGTGGCCCTGTCCCAGTAGCTTGATGACTCAGGGTGGACCTTGCTCCCAGGACTTGTCTCTCCCCAGGCTTTGTAGGCAAGCCTCACAAGCCGAGGGACAGGACCGGGCTGTGTGAAAGTGGCTTTTGACAGCTTCTCTCTTTTTGGTGTAATGTTTTACATGTCCTGTGTCCTGGGGACTAATGTGTTAATTGCCTTAAATAAATTAATAGACTCCAAGTCCATCCACAGGGTCATACTTCTGTCTCCCGCACAGCTGGAGGCCACAGAGGCCAACACCCTGCTGGCCCTGTCACCTACCGCACCCTGCTTGGTCCCTTTGCTCACCTGTAGGACATCCCAGTGGGATTTGAGCACCTGACAGAAGTGAGGCTCTAAGCAGTTACAGTAAGGTGGCTGTGTACTTGGGCATGTGCGTTTGTGGTGGGCTGGAGTAGCCTGAGTGGGAGGGCCAGGCAGGGTGCTCATGCTGGCCTCCCTTCCCTTTGCTGTTGGCCACAGGATGCCCTCTCCACACACACACACACACACACACACACACACACACACGACAGGGGGCTGACAATCCTCCCTGGGGCTGGGAGGGATGCCCTGGGCTGTATGCTCTACAGCACCCCTGCTCAGGCTGAAGCACCTGAGGCAGATGAATGAGTTCCAAACCAGGAGGGTGGGAGAAACCAGGCAGTTTTATTGATGAGTATCAGACCCCACGGTCAGGTCCGTGGGCGGGACAGGACCCGAGTCCAGGCCTTGTGCTTCTCCTCAGGCCTGGTGGGCGCAAACTTCTCCTGCAGTTTCTTCCACATGCTCTTATTCATCTCTTGGAACTCTTCCAAAGTGTCTGCACAGGGAGAGAGAACAGGCAGATGTCGTCTTACACTTGCTCATGGGGACGCCGCATGGGGCTGTCCCCAAAAAGAGCATGCTCTGCTTTCTGTGACCCAGGCAGTGGGTCCTCTCTGGTTATAGGTGACAGGGCTGGTGGTGAGGGCACAAGCCCGAGAGTTACTGCCCGCCCCCCTCAACCCCACAGATATATACGTTCCTGCCCCACTCCATATGCACCTGCAAGGCCATGGCCTTCTCCTTCCCAACCTGACTGCGCTCTCCTCAGCACTGCCAAGGCACTCTTTCTGCCCCACATATGCACACACCAAGAAATGGCCTCCTAATGTCTACATCAGTAGGAACCAGGTAGAGGGAGGCAAGGTCCTGGCTGTGGGAGCAC
Organism: Mus musculus; assembly: GCF_000001635.26. Lineage (NCBI taxonomy): Eukaryota > Metazoa > Chordata > Mammalia > Rodentia > Muridae > Mus > Mus musculus. The sequence goes on from NC_000083.6 coordinate 27,123,228, forward strand.
ATCGAGATAAGGAGCTGTCAGCAGTGTGGACCCTGTAGGCTGGAGGGGAAGGACGTGGACACCCCCACCCTACCCCACCAAATCCCTGAACCCTTGCAACCTTCTGTTCATCTGTGAAACCAGGATTAGACTACAAACTTCCCAGGCTGGGTGTGTGGCAGTCAGGGTAATGTAGCTAGCACTAGATGGAAAGAAAGGTCACACCTTCACATGGTGGCAGGGTGTCTGTGTTCATGCATGTGTGCAGAGAGCCATGTTTAAGAACCACACAAGCCAGGTGGGGGTGGTGGCACACACCTTTAATCACAGCACTCAAGGCAGAGGCAGGTGGATCTCTAAGTCTGAGACCAGCCTGGTCTACAGAGTTAAGTTCCAAGATGGCCAAGGCTAAGCAGAGAATCAATACCTTGTAACGTCCCAGCTCCCCTTGCACGCATGCAATGACATGGTCAGCCCTTCCCTACACTGACGCTGTGGCTGGGTGCTTTCCCCTGGAGTGGCCCTCTGTCAGCCTTCTCACCTCTTTTCACCAAGGCCAACACGGCCCTACCCTGCATGTGGGCTCAAGGCATTGCTTAGCAGACCTCTTGTTTTATACCCTAGATATTAAACTCAGACACTGTCACAATACCGTTTAGCTTTTAGGCCCATTTTAGCACAAGCGCTAGCTGCAATTACTGTTTGTGGGCAGTGGCTCACACCAGCCTGGAGCACTCACCGTGTGGCCACCACAGCAGTGCCTCCCACCCTGGGACTTTCCCAAGTCCACATTCCCATACAAGGTGCCAAGGGTCACACACAGGGATGGCTGCTCTGCTCTTCTCTCCTCTACACTAAGGTCCACAGGCCAGGGGCCACACTGCAGGCCTGCCTGCTCCTGGGGGTGTGGAGAGCCTTATTTGGGTGGTACTGGTTTCACACAATTGCAACAAAAACACAAGGCCTGCTGTGCACACATTGTCAGGGTTTCCGGGGCTGACGGGAAGCCAGACCAACAGTCTCCATGTCCCCTGCTGCCCGCCCAGAGGCTTTCTGAGCAGAAGGGGCAAGGACAAGATGGCGGGAAGCTGAGTCCATGCTGAGCCCACTCTCCTATCCCTCATAGACACTGCTGGTCATGCATGCTCAGGGGTGTGGGAGTAAATTATATGTCAGCGAGACAAACACCTCAAAGACCTGCTCCACTGACACACCAGGTGACATTCCCAGATTCCCATCTGCCCAGAAGGACAAGAATTCTGGAAGGTCGAATCTTCACGGCCAAAAGGAAGGAGAAATTTCTAGAGTACCAGACAGCCAACATTTAGGGCCCTACCCTCCCAGAAAAGGTTAGCCTATTTTTATATACAATATCCTTGGGCAATAAAAATAGCAGTTTTCCAGTACCTACCCGCTCTGACCCTTTCAGTGACAATAGAAATGGGGAAGTGAGGAGGGGTGGCTGGCAGGGGCTTCCTTCCTATGAGCTGGGTTCTAGCCATGGCTCCCAAACAGACCTCGTTAGACGCATATCAAACCTGCAGACCACATCTCCGGGGACAGATAACTCACAGACGGATATCCCCATACTCATTCACTGAATGGCTTTTTGTTTTAATTAAAAGCCTCATTGTTTACAAAGCCCCCTTAGGACCATAAAAATAAAATTATTTTCCTTCCAAACTGAATCCAATGACTTCCAATTTGGCTAATCTGTTCCCAGCCAGCAGCCTTGAACTAAAAGCACTAAAGATGGTCTTGTCTTCTAAGTAATGCCTTTGACCTCCCATACTCTGTGGCTCAAGTATCTGAGCCCTGTAACTCAGGGTTTCCTCGGGGCCACTCAAGGCTTTCCATCATGCAAAACTGTCTTAGTAGGCAAGCCTCTATCCTGGCTGGTGAAAGCAAACCAACCAGAGAGGGCAGCCATGCCTACATACCTGTGGACAGGATCAGCTTGTACTCTTCCACGGACAGGCCACTGAAGCTGGTGTCTCTGGGGCGAGGGTACTGGCACAGGGGAGGAGAGAAGGGACATGTTAGTTTCCCACACACTAGCCTTCCTCTGGATGGAGGCAGTTTACCAGGTGCCCAGGCCCGAGACCCGACAATGAAGGGAACAGCGCCACCTGGAGGCCAGGCCCCGAAGGAGCCACAGCTGTGGCGATCTCAGCAGGCCCAGGCCTCCGTGCTCTAAGCAGCAGCGACCAGGTGGAGCACACACTCGTGTCTGGGAGCTGGTGTTTGGAAGGAATCCTTCGGCACACAGCCTCTTCCATTTGGCCATGTCTATTTGTGGAGCTCCTGACATACTTTTCAAGTCTGGGAAGAACTACCCTCCGTGGAATTGGACAGTAAGCTCGCTAAGGCTGAGGAGGAGTGAGCCTTGGTGTGACAGGATCGTCCTAGTACTCCATCTTGATCAGCGTGCCACACCAGGTCCAACTGAGTGAGAAATACTAGCAGGAGTGTGCGCTAGCACACACACAAGCATGGTTTTTATTCAGAGAACCTTTAAAGGCCTCTGCTGGGCACCATTGTTGGCTTAGCTGAAAGTACTGGGTTACATCTCAAAGTGGCAACCACAATTCTTTGCAGACACTGTATAACCAGGTCTCCCCCATTATGCCTGGCCCTCCCCTCGGAGGCTGGGATACAAAGGCCTGCACCCACTCACCTTGTGCTTGTAGTAGTTTGAATGCAGTCGTGCTAAGCTCTCGTACATCTGATCACAGGCCTCGGGTTCTGCAATCTGAAAGACAGCGTGTCCCTGGGAAGTGAGCGGAGGAGGTGGGCCCCCACGATGCACCCATACTTTGATGGGGGGCTATGCACACAATGTATTCAGAGGAGGGCACTGGTGTCCTGGTGTGCGGGAAGCAAACCCCCTGTAGCTCTTGAGAAAAAAGTCACCTCCAGGGATGAAAAGCCCCATCTCACCCGCCCCTGACCTGTAGGATCCCTGAGCCCTCAACAAACCAACAAAAGCGTTCAGCAGCTCTTTGCACCTTGGGAACAGCACATCATGCGTGGGTAGAAATTCTGGGGGCAGTGTGGGCTCCAGGGACCCACAAAGCAGCTCAAGTGATGTCAGGGACGAAGGCCCTCCCAGGGAAGGACACAAGGTGCTGCCATGGAGGCCCAGGGGCACAAGAAAGCCTGCTCGGAAAGCAAGCAAGCTTTGTGACCCGAGATCAGTGTGAAGTGCATTAAATATTCTTTATGAAAGACCCAACAACAAATGAGCCGAGGGAACCTGCAGCACGTCCATCTCTAAGCAAGGAGCTCTGAGACTGCAGGGGAGAGAGCCAACCAGAAAAACAAACACACACCTGCAACCCCAGCACTTGGACAGGATGGAGTGTGGTGTCAGCCTGGGCTACACAGAGAGCTCCAGCAGACCCTGGCCTATAGTGGATACACAGCTCAAGAGTAAAGGAGACGGTGTTGCAAAGCCAAGACCAGGAAGAAAGCCCAGAGCAAGCGCACGAACCTGTGGGAAGCCAGGTTTTTCTGTCCTTCAGACCTTTACTCTTCAGCCCTTCCTTTTCTCCACCCTTGCCGTTTGCCTATGAACCTCATTACATTTCTCTGCCAGGATTTCTTAAGGCTCTCAGAACAAAAATCTTTTATAGTTTTCCCAGAATTCAAACGACGGCTTTTTGCTTCCCTCACTTAAGCCCTTTCTTGAAGAGTGAGCATATAAATAAATCAGGGGTTAAGCATTGCAGCGAGGCAGCCTGTGTGTCTTCTGCCTGCATGTCAAACAAGGTCCCAGTTCTCAGCCGGCACAGCCCCAGCCCTGTTTGCCTTTCTACAGATGGTCCCCCTGCTCGGGGTCGGCAGGGGCTGTCCAGGAGGCCAGCGGGGGCGGGGGGTCTGTGGGTTGATACAGGTGAGCTACATAACTAAGACATTAAAACAGGAAGATGCATGGGGCTGGCATCTCCCTGACAAGGGCTGGCAGGACAAAGGGTGGCAGCCATGTCCTCCAAGGAGGGTATGTGTGGCACACTGCTGATGCTGCTTCCTTTAGGTGTGTGTTCGTGCGTGCGTGCGTGTGTGGTCAGGGTCTCTGCAGTCCTCCGGCCCCTGCCCTCTGAATGCTGGATTAAAGGTGAGCTACCAAGCACACTGCTTCTTGAGCAAGTGTGGGTAACAAGCCACACAGCACAGAGGCAGAGCACACAAACCCCAAGCTCTCAGCCACGGACACAGAATGCATCATGTCCACTCAAATGTCAGGACACAGGGGCTCCCACTCCTAGCTGCAGTGCTGGGCACATGGGGACAGTTGCTCCTTGGCTCACTGGCTGGCCTGCCCAGCCTACTTAGAGCCTACAGGGCAGAGAGAGAACCTATCTTTTAAAAAAGGGAGGGAGGGTGGGAGGAACAAAAGGGTAGACAGTATTTGAGGACTGACAGCAGAAGCTGTCCTCTGCATGTGTTCTTGCAGACGTGCATGCACACACAGCTGCACATACGCAGCTGCACTCACAAACAGCAGTCACACGGTGTCTAACACCAAAAGGAAGGTCACTTCTTTTGCTTGTGCTCTCCACACTGGGCCAACCGTCCACTTACAAACTCCACAACCTGCACAAGGCACCTGCCTGTACCGCCTTGGTACGAGAGGACTCTTATGAATATCTGACTATGTGTTTGCTGAGATTCCTAATGTTCTCTCATGGGACCATTCAGGACAGCTAACGCTAACAGAATGCCATTGTCTAATAATCTGTGTCCACGTTCCAATCCTGGGCACTGTCTGGGGAAACCCTCACAGGGCAGAGCACCATCCACTGTGGTACACCGTACTATGTCATGGTCACCTTTTATCCTATGCCTCGTTCTGTTTCCATCTTTCATGCACTGCCACTTTATAGGGTTACCGGTGAACCTGACTTTAAAGGAAGCGATAGTGTGAAGTTGAAGGAGATGGCATGGCCGCTCCTGGCCAGGACCATGAGGTACCAGAGCCCGCATGTGCTGCGATGAAGCACAGTGCTGGGGCCTGCGTTTCAATACAAACAGGTAAGAGAGCACTGCTCAGACCAACACAGCACACTGGGTGTGTGGTGTGCTGTAGCCTGTGCAGGGGAGCCAGGGAAGACTGGAGAAACATCCCAGCAGACACCAGCTGGAACACAGCCAGGAAGGTCCAAGCAGTGTGCATGAGTGGCTAGTGCCACTCAGCTAGGACTGCTACTGGGGTCGGAGGCAATGCAGTGAGAACTGGACCTGACCTAGACATCTCTGGGCAGCCACTAAGCATCCCATGGTCAGGCAGGGGGCTCTGCCAAAGGCTATTCTCATACCTGCACCCCGCCTCCCACCATCAGGCTGCCACCCTAGTGCGAAGCAGGGGCAGCCTGCACAGCAATCAGACCTGAGCCCCTGCAGAGGCCACCCCACAGGATGAGCACGGAGGACAGGTGTTCTCTGTCCCCGGTGCTCATGGAGCTTTGTAGGCAGTGATGGTGGCACAGGTCTATCATCTCAGAACTCAGGAAGCAGGAGGGTGGCGAGTTCAAGGTCAGCCTCGGAGTCTAGATAACACAATGCAAAATTACCTGTCATCTAATTTTCTACTAGGTCAAGTGTCTACAAAAGGCTGGAAAGCAGCCCAGCAAAGGTAAAGGGAGCTTGCAACATGCCAATTTCTAGTAAATTCTTACTGCCTAGGGAGAGACAGCAAGCAACAAGCCCCATTTCAGGATCCCTGTTGTATCTAACTCCAGTCTTGTTTGCTACTTGACTGCTCCCAGTGAGACTCCAGCCTTGTCCTGTACCTACCTACACCTTACCTCCATTCACAGACTAGCACAAATACTCTGGAAGCTGGGACACCAGCATTTCTCATGAAATCTATGGGTTTTAGCAAAGATTCCTACATGCAAAGCTTCACATTACCTGGACTTGCATTTGCACCTAATGAGATTAAAGACATTTTGGGACAAAGAGCTGCACATGGGCGTTATGAAAAATTCAACGCGGTTCCCCACACGTGAATGAAATGGAGGCTCGGAGACGAGCGCCCTTCACAGCTCCATCTCATTCCCTCCGTGTTTCTCTGCTCAGCCGTCAGTAAATTTCTCTTTACCATATTAAACTTTTATACATACAAATCTACATCGGTGCCACAGGCGCTGATTTCGATTCTCAAAATTGAATTTTTGGTGGTGACAGCAATTTGTACTGGGGACCCTATTCCGGCGGCACGAGGGAAGCCTGAGCACACTGGGGAGGCGCTGCAGACTGCTCTGCTAATGAAGGCGGGGCTGGATCCGGTCCAGGAGGCTCAGGGTTCCAGGACTCCGTAACGAACTTCCGACAGGAACCATGCTGACCTGGAGTGCTTTCCTGTCAATGAAACTAGGTGTCTATTTCTTCAGCCCCTACTATGGAAGGTGCACTGCTAGAGAACCAGACTGTGAGGGACATAAAGGAGCAGCCAGCAGTCAAGGATGGGACAAGAAACGAGCACACTGAAAACCAACCTGGCTTCGAGCTGTGTGGAGCTGAGTGGCAGTCAGGGCATGGCAACATTGCAGAGCTCAACAGGACAGGTGTGGGTGTGAGGGTGGAGAATCACACCGACAGGGCAGAGCAGGGTACTGAGGCAGGCTGGGAGGCCTGGACACCAAGGTTGGCAGGCACTGAAGGCCTGGAGTTGACGAAGTGGGGACTACTACTGGATGCAGCCATTTGCCTGAGAGGAGCAAGCTGCACTACACTTTTATACACACACACTCCAAAGCGAGGGTAAGAACGACAATGGCACTCAGCCCATCCTAGACACCGTTCTCCTCACCCCCAGTTTTGTAGTGCCTGCAGCATACAGAGAGTACATGCTGTCCTTAGACCATGTCCCCAAAGTCTGAGTCACAATGAGATGCCTTCTCTGTGGCTGCCACTTGCCAGGCAGCCCCACTGAGGTGCTGAGCCCAGGCCTCACCTGGACGACTACACTCACACCTCGGATCCCTTATGAGATGCCGGCACTGTTCCTTGCTAGAAACCTCCTTGGACCATCACCTAACCCTCTGTAAGACACACCGGCCACCGCCTGCACGGCTGGACAGGCAGCCTTCACCCAAGGCAGTAGTATTTCCAAACCGGGCCATGGTGGGAGCTGACTGGGCTGGCAGAGCAGAGCTTTCAGCCAGCCAGCCCGCACCTGACAACTCATTAGTGGGATCTGCTCTTTGCCTGCAGTTAAGTCAATAAGCACAGCTGTTTGCCCTGCCCCCACACTGAAGCTGGAGGTGCAGCAGGGAGTGAGAACCCTTAAGAAAGCTGTATTCAGAATAGAGCAGACCCACGGCCATGAACTTCAAAAGGCAACAAGAAGCACGAGGTGGTAGGGGTGTTCCCTGTGTTCCGGCTCCCCACTGCTACCCCCTCCTGCTGGGGTTAGGGTGGGCCGAGAGTTGCCCCAGAGGCCAACCTCTGGCTCACATGGAGGCAGAGGGTTCTGTGCTCTGGTCTGTAGTCTGAATTATTAACTGGCCTCCCAGCAAGCCTGGCCTTTCTGCACTGGTGTCCCACTGAGGGCCACCTAGCTTCTGGTCGCACTGGGGAGGTGGTGGCTGGCACAGAAAAGGAAGTGGGCCTCAAGTATTTAATTCCTTGCCCCAACTGCTGTGATCCTAAAGGTCTGAATCAAGGGAGGGAGGACTTGATGCTTACAGAAGAAACTTAACAGGAGGTCTCTCAAGAGAACCGGATGACAGGGCACCTGCTGAGACCTCAGCACAGAGGCTGGGCTGTCTACTGTCTCTTACTGTCAAGGAACCCGAGCCAAAGGTTTTACTTTTCTGATTTAATTTCAATATCTGTAAAAATCAGGACAGTGATAGCTTCTTCACCTGGGGGCCCAAAGGCTAAAATCAGATGAGATGGGCCAAGTGTTCTACACTCTTGTACATGGATACTGTACGGTGGATGTTGGGCCACAGGAAGCCAAGAGGCCAGGAGGATGCAGGTCTCAGCAAGGCCGCTCAGCACAGCAGCCTCCACCCCCTCCAGTTCCACTTTCTGGACAAGTGGCAGAAAGGTGGGGGTCACAGCCATCAGCCACCCCCTGGTCTCATCCCGAGACTGTGGGTTTAATGAAGCGTCTCTCAGAGCTACCTTCCCTTCTCAAGGTCTTTCCTAAGTGATGCGGGGGTGGTGGAGGGAGTGACTCACTCTGTTCTCCATCCCAGCCAAGGACTACTCCTTCCAAAAATTATCACCAAGATTTACTAAGCCCAAGCAGGCTCAATTTCAGGTGACATCAGGATGAGCTACGACAGAGGTCCTGAGTAATGTGCCCGCTGCCACCATGACGCCCTGGCTCACTCCACCCCGAACACATCCATCAGCCGCTGCAGAACCTCTGGTGCAGCTATGACTCAAGTCTGTGTGGGCCTCGACTGATCAGAAACTGCGTCCCTAGGTGGTGACAAAGGATGACAACTCTCAAAGAAAAAGCTCTCCCCTCCCCGCTGGCTGTCTTACCCTAACAATCAAATTGGTGAGCACCAGTCTCTCCGCCTCTGGCATCTAGCCCCTGGCTGCCCAACTCTAAGCTACTCCAGCCCGAGGACTGCCTGCCTCTGTCAGCAGGGCCTGGGACTGCACATACACAGACGCTTCGGACCAAGGACTGTGAGTGAGGAGCGGGTGTCCACACAGGGCACAGTCTGCCCTCTCACCTCACCACTGCCCCAGAAACTTCCTCTACATCTGGAGACGCTCTTGTGTACCAAGAACCACATTAGACAGGGTGTGAGAGTCAGAGTGGGGGCTTCATCTCTGTTCGCAGGAAGCTCATACTGGAAATTAGGGAGCACAGCCCTAGAAAGCCCACAGGGTTTGCCTTGTGATCCGTAAGGTATGGGTCAGTGAAGACCTCCAGCGCAACGTGGGGACCCTGGGCCTGACCTGCCATCCATGTGACAATCAGCAGTGCAGGCATGAGGTGGCCACTGATGGAGCGTCTCACTCCTGAGGCAGGCTGGTTTAGCTGGTTCCTGCTTTGGCAGGTCGTGGTCCATCTCACGGGTCATCCATCTGGCCACCTACCTGTGCTGGGCATCACACTCCTCACCTCTGACCTCTTACCTAAGCCCTGTGCTCAAATAACCTCCTGCCTACTTGACATTCCACTTGGGAGTTTAAAGCCTCCAACGTCAAATGTGCGATGCACTTCCCACACCCCACCTGCTCCATCTAAGTCTTTCCCGTTTCAGCAACCAGCTGCTCAAGCCAAAAAAAGAAAAGGGGAAATCTGGGAGCTGTCCTTGGTTCCTCTCCTTCACCCCACATCCAGGACACCCGCGCTGCTGATGTGACCCGCACATTATGGTCTGCTTTCTGTTACTTCTGTCTCCTGTGCCACTACCATTATCCAAACCACCACCGGCATCTCTCTCTTCCGGTGCTACCACGGCAGGCTCTCTGCAGCTCCTTGTTCCCCAATGCCAGAGCACCAGAGGAACCTTTGAAAATCAGGGCACGTCAGTCCCCTGACTAAATGTCCCCGGTGGCTTCTCCCTTGCTTCCTGGTAAGATCTGACCCCTAGTGCAGGTGGCTGGGCAGTTAAAAAGAACCTAGGTTTGATTCCTAGTACCCACATGGTGGCTCACAACCACTTCTAACTTCAGTTCCAGGGGATCCAATGCCCTCCTCTGGCCCCAGTGGGCACTGCATTAACAGGGTACAGAGACATATCTGTTGGTAAAAAAAAAAAAAAAAAAATCTGTATTGTGCCTGGCTCCTGCCTTCCTTCAGCTTCAAATCTTAGCTGTAGACATGCCACTCACTACCCGTAGGCTTGCTTTCTTTTCTGTAATATGTCAGTTTGGTTTCCTCTGAAGTGCCTGGCCACCCTTCCCGAAGTGCAGTCAGTGTTCACTGTCTCCCTGCCTCGAGACCGACCTATGTGTAACTTCCTCAGGCAAGCCTCAGGAACCCGACTAATGTTACATTTACCACGATCAGAGTACTCATTGGAACTGTCTTATGAGTCTATTTGTTCCTCGTGTCCTGAATAAGAATCCAAAGGCAAAAGGAGAAAGACCTCATCTAATTCACTGCGATTTCCCTGGAAACTAACCTAGTTCTATGCATGCACATGGCCGTGCTTGGTAAGGTAACCTAAACCTGAGTGGGGCGAGAAGGTCTACTACTCACACAAGGGACCTGTGTGGGAGACTCAGTTTCACAGTGACGGAAGGCAGTGAGGCTTAGCTGGAGGTGTCTGGGGATAGGCTGGGCTCGCAGACACATTAACGATGGTAAGGAAGAAACAACCCCGCCTTACAATTTGACTCTTTAGTGGCATCTGGACCTCAGGGCCGCTTCACTGACTACTACACTGTGCAGACAAGGAAGGAAACTGCGCAGAAGGCGTCGCACTCCGCAGCTAACTGCAAGATGGGTACCTCGCGCACGTGCAGCCTGGCAGCGGCCGACGCATGCGCAGATCCCCCACCCTTGCCGCCCATCGCTTCGACGTGCCCACCCTCCTCCCCTCCGGTCACCTGGGTGTTCTCTCCCTCCCGGAAGGCCTGCGCTACCCGCTGCCGCAGGTAAGCGCCCAAGTCCCGGCCCCGTTTGGTCTCGTCCACTGGCCATTCCTCACAGAGCTTAAGGAAACGCCGGTAGCGGAGAGCGGCCATCTTGGGCCCCGCTTGCCCCGCCCCTGGGGGGGAGTAGTCAAGACCGCAGAGGGCGCGTGCGCACTAAGGCGCACTGGCCTTCCCCGTGGACATGCGCAGTTCTACCAACGGCCCACACCCCTCCAGGCAGCGGCGCTGCTCACCTTTGAGAGCGAGGTCTGAGCTCTTCAGCTTCTTGGTTCTGGTACTCGCCCAGCTCCCAGGGGCAAAGCTAACGCGGTGTACCCTGGGGAAAGCTTTGCTCTTCGTTTTCAATGACTTCACAAGCTCGAGACTGAAAAAGCTTCCCCCGAGACCTCTGCTGTTTTGCATAAACGAAACATTTGCATGTAAATACAGGTTGTTATTGGATGGATATGTGTTTGATCTTAACGTCCGTCGTGTACACATACACACACACACACACACACACCGTCCGTCGTGTACACACACACACACACACACACACACACACACACACACACACACACACACACACAGCTGCCCCACTCACACTCATCACCCTGTACTTATCTCTACCACATGGACCTCTGATAGAGTTCTTTAGCTACATCTCCAGCCTCCCGGTCACATTGCTCACCACATGGAGCGGTTTCTTATGAAGAACCAAAAACATTGTTGCAGCCTGGAAATCTTTAAAACAATTTTTTTATAGTGTGTTTTCTTTATTCTAATATGTATGAGTGTTTACCTGCACCATGTACATGTGTCAGTTCTGGGGACCGAACCTGATTCTCTGTAAGAGCAATAAATGCTCTTAATAACTAATTTCTCTAGCTCTAAGAATGAGTGTTTTTATTATGGCAAAATTTAACATAATATATATATCACATGGGTATCATATGTGTGTGTGTGTGTGTGTGTGTGTGTGTGTGATTTTTCTTTTGAGAAAGAAGGTTTCTCTGTGCAGCCCCAGGTGTCCTGGAACTCACTCTGTAAATTAGTGCTCAATGAATGAATGAATGAACAAAGCCACATTCCAAACTAGGTCTGTCAGACCCTAATGTCTCTCAACATTCACAACCTAGGGAGCAATTCCTGGGGTGGGGGTGGGGCAGCTCACGGGACTGTCTGTCTGGCCAGCCCTTGCAGTGTAGCCGGTAGAGGAAGGGAGACCACAGAAGGAGGCAGTGGGCACGAACTTTCCCTGGCACCCTGGCACCTTTCTCAACCTCTTACCACACTTGTACCTCAGGTGGAAGGGAGAACCATTTGCTGCCATCAAGTTACTCCCCCTACAGCCCAAGACAGGGCAAGGGGTCTCGCCACCCCTGACTCCCAAGTTGGCTGTGGCCAGGCGAGTGCTCTTTAAAGCCATACCTGGGTGGGCCCTTGTGGCTTCCAGCCCACCCGGGGCCCTCAATGCCTGGAAGTAGGGAGTAAATGAACCTCAGGAAAGCCACCCAGCTTCATGGCTAACACAGCTAAGGTGAGGCTGTGTTGGGGCTTGGAACATAATGGGGTGATCAGGGAAATTTTCTAGGGGCATGCCTACCAAGCGCCTCACCTTGGCATGGCACTCCAGCCAAGGTTCCCTTTCCTTACCTCGGGAACTGTGGAGAGTGTTCCCTGTTTAAACCACCCACTGATCTGCTCAGATTAAACCCCTCCCTCCGCCTCCTTCCCACCTCCGCCCAAGACCTGCCTCCTATTGCTACTGAGCCACCCCTGATCTTCCTCCCCCATTTCCCTCTACAGCTGGGTAATATTTCTTTCTCTGTATTCCACAGTGCTGCCTGACACAGCCAAGCTCTGCTTCTTTCCCCACCGTGGGGTGGGGAAAATGAGAAGAGAGCTCTCTGGTAATTTTGCCAGGAGAACATCAGAGATCACACACTAGCACGGGATGTGTGGCTAGGCAGTATAGAGAACCATCCTTTCTTTTCTTCCATTTCATTTTGACTTTATTAATCTGTTCTTATTTATCAGTCTAGGTGTTTTGGCTGCTGGTATAACGTGTGTGCCTGGTGCATCAGATCCCTTAGAGAGTTATAGGTGGTTGTGAGCGGCCATGTGAATGCCAGGGAATTAAATGTGGTTTGGTTTGGTGGTGGTGGTAAGGGAGGAGGTTGAGACAGGGTCTCTCTGTATAGCCCTGGAGGTCCTGGGACTTGCTATGTAAACCCAGCTGGCTTGGAACTCACAGAGATCTGCCTGTTCTTGTCTCCCAAGTGCTGGCTATTAAAGGCATGGGCCACCATGCCCAATTCCATCTCCTTTCCTGTCCCCATGTTTTGGTTATGTAGCTCAGGCTGGCCTCAAACTTGAGAACCTTCTGCTTCTGCCTCTGCCTCTCAAGTACGGCAATACAAGGCTGTGCAGCTGCCAGGGTACACACTGCAGATTACTAAAGTAGACCAGGCTATCCTTGAACTCACAGAGATCTGGCTACCTCTGCCTCCTGAATGCTGGGGTTTAAGGCACATACTACCATGCTGAGCTAAATGTAAGACTTTTTTTTTTTTTTTTTAAGTTATCAAGGATTTTTAAATGGTGACAGGCTGGGAAGTGGTGGCACACACCTTTCATCCCAGTGCTCCAGAGGCAGAGGCAGGTGGATCTCTGAGTTTGAAGCCATCCTGGTCTACGAAGAGAGTTTCAGGATAGCCAGGGTTACATGGAGAAACCCTGTCTCAAAAATAAAATAAAATAAAGACAAAGAAAACAGTATCAATAAATATGGAAGTTGTGGTTGTGACTGTACACACTGTCATGGGCCACAGGGGACAGCTGAAGGCCCCTTCCCTGTGCATTTCATACAGTATGACGAGACAGGCAAGCACCAAGCTAACCTATGATAAAAACAGCGCTGGCCATGGCACTCTCCTCATATTAGCTTGTTAGAAGCACAGGCTGAAAGTGCGTGGTAAGTTCAGGAAAAGTCAAGATGGGTGTGGTAGTTTGAATAGGAAGGGCCCCCCCCCCTCCTAGGTTCAGATATCAGGGTGTTTAGTCAGCAGGGGGTAAAACTGTTTGAAAGGATTAGAAGGAGTAGGGGTGTGGCCTTGCTGGAGGAGATGTGGAACTCTCAGCTCTCCTCTCATTACCAGATCTGCCCCGCCATGATGATAACGGATTAACCTCTGAAATTGGGTCGGACCCCGAGGGGCTGTTGTTGGCACAGTCCCATGTCACTCCAGGAAACCACCTGAGGGTGGCTAAGGCAGGCTGCCAGGCAAAGGGGCAGCAGAGACTCGGCGCAAACAACCTTGGGTGTTTATGCCCTTTGCTTTTTAAGTTGCCCTGAGATTCTTTTTTCCTTTGTTTGCCTTGTGGGAGGACCAGCCAAGGAGTCAGAACTCTGCTAGCAGGAGTCCAATTTCTCCTCCCACCACATGGGTTCTGTACATCAAACTGAGTTCCTTAGGCATGGCAGCTAACGCTTTTACCTTTATTTCTTGTTCTGAGACCCAGTCTCATGCAGCCCAGGAGGGCCTGGAAATCACTGTGCAGCCCAGGATGACCTTGAAGTTCTGACCCTTCTCCTTCTACCTCCCCAGTGCTAGGATTGCAACACACACCACTGTGCCTGGCTTAGATAATTCTGGGGATCACACCAGGCAGGTCCTCTTCTAACCGAGCAACATCCCCAGCCCTTGAGATCTAGTTTCCTCATTTTAAAATGAAAATTGGGGGGCCAGAGAGATGGCTCAGTGGTTAAGAGCACTGACTGCTCTTCCAGAGGTCCTGAGTTCAGTTTCCAGCAACCACATGGTGGCTCACAACCATCTATAGGGGGATCTGATGCCCTCTTCAAACAGGGAGATGTATATGCAGCAGAGCACTCATACATTAAATAAATAAGTACAATTAATAAAAAAATAAAATATTGGGAAGAAGAAGCTCAAGGCTAAATCATTGCTATACAGTGTTTGAGATTAGCATGAGCCAATGAATGAATGAATGAATGAATGAATGAATAAATAAATAAATAAATAAATAGGGCTGGAAGTGCAGCTAGGTCAGTAGAGTGCTAATCAGCATGTCTGAGGCCCTAAGTTCCATCTTTAGGAGCATAAACTAGGCCTGGAAACTCATACCTTTAATTCCAGTATCTGGGAGGCAGAGGGAGGCTGACCTCTGTGAGTTCAAGGCCAGTCTGGTTCACATAGTAACTTCCAGTCAGCCACATCTAGGTAAGTAACATCCTGGCTCAAAATAAGTAAAGTAAGCCGGGTGGTAAATTAAGCGCGTGCCTTTAATCCCAGCACTTGGAAGGCAGAAGCAAGAGGATCTCTGTGAATTCGAGGCCAGCCTGGCCACTAGAGAGAGTTTCAGGACAGCAAGGCTATACCGAGAAACCTTGTCTCAAAAAAACAAAACAAAACAAAACAAACTAAAAGGGGGGGGGGCTATTAATCAAGAGCCACAATTGCCCTTCTCCATTTATGGGGTAGAAACTGAGGCAGAGAGGCTAAGATTGGCCAGGGTTGCCAGCTGGGAAATGACAGAGTCCAGATTTGAGCCCCTCCATCTTTGCAGCCATGCGGGTGTAAGTCAGGGGCTTTAGCCAGCACAGGCACGGAGTTGGCTCTTATATATCACATTAAAGGGCCCCAGACCCTCTTAACCTTGTCTTACCTAGGGCCCTTTCCCTTCCCCTCTGTGGGTGGTTTGAACCAGATTCCCAGCTCAGCAGCTTGTCAATCACCCAGCGCCAGTCTGGGCACATTAATGGGCACTGCCTGGCGCGCAGCTCAGTGTCACCAGCCTCATGGGGAGTTGATGACCATTTTAACACCCACCTGCTGGCTGTCACTCATTTCAGAGCCAATGCAGCCTCCTGGCTCAGCGGAAAGCACCACTGGGGCCACTCCTCCCCAGCCTTTCAGAATGGGTACTTGGGGAACCCTAATCGCTCTTTATAGAAACCGGGCATTAGCAAAGGAGGAGGGCCGTGCAAGGGAGCGATTCCAAGTTATAATGATCCCAGTAATCTAGTCATCGAATCGCACATTTAAATCGTGCGAAAGTAAAAATATCGCTTTGTAACACCGGTGTTAATAATGTAAACATTAAAAGGGAATTAAATGCTTAGCTGCGATTTCCTCTTTTCAGCCTAACCCACTGCAGGAGAGGGTTAGCTCCAACACACAGATGTGTTACCCGCACCCTGCATAGATCTCTGAATAGTCACCTCATGTCCCCATGAAAATGTGGTTGCCAGGGGACAGGCATCTTTAAACACACTTGGGTGGCCCAGGTAGGTTGAGAGGCTGGGCTTCCAGAGGTTCCTAAACTCTGCCCAGATATCTTACCAGCTGCCCCAAAGATCTACTGCCCTAAGCCCCTAATGGTGTCTGTCTATCCAGCAACACCATCATTTGTCCCCTTGGGCTTCACAGAATGGGTCACTGTCTGACAGGAGGCCCAGTCCACAGTAAATAGTTCCTCACTGGAGCTGGCACAATTGAGTGCAGGTTCCCCTGTCAGATCAGAGGCCGAGGAGTCCCCAGAGCAGGAGCTGCAGGCTGTTGTAAGCCGTGCATGAGCAGTACACACACACACACACACACACACACACACACACACACACACACACACACACACACACAGCTGAACCGCCTCTCCAGTTTCTGGGATGAGTTATTCTAGACTGACACTCCTCTCCTCCCTTTGGCAATCAGACAATTCAGACAATCTGCCCCAAGGAACAGGAGATTTCCCCCCAGAGTCTCATGTTGGGAGGAAGAAGAGACAGAAGCCCAGACACTACTCAGGGGGGAAGCAAGTGTCCTGGAAAGAGATTCCACGCAGTCTTGACAGCTTGTCAGATCGCCTCGTAGGAGAGACTGTAGCTGAGGCATGATGCTTGGTGACCGGCAGGACCACACCATGGCCGGGACTGCATGGCTGCACCTTCTCCTTGTGATCTGTTTAAACCTAAACCTCGTGCCAGGACCCCAGAGGTGACAGGAGTGGGGGAGGCCACTGGGTCTCTTTATTTGATCTGCTTCCCAATGGGGCCATTTTGAATACATCTCTTTTTCCTGCTTCTCATTGTTACAGGTCTGTTTAATTGGCCTACTGAGGGAGAGCCGCAATGTGGGATCTAAGGGCTGCTAGGATGAGGGCTCTGCCCCTAATAACTCTGGTAATGAAGTATGTGGAATAAATGGTACTGAAGAGAAACTAGACTGTGGGTCTGCATCTCATGGCTCACCATCCCCGCCCCCTCTAAGATGCTGGGAGAGCCTCACTTCAGAGCAGCCTAGCCACAGGGAATGGGGGGGGGGGGAACTGCAGAGCAATGGGAGGCTGGGGTCTGGCTGGAGCCAGCATCCTGGCAGCTCCTTCAACAATCCCAACACATCCCTCCAGTCTCCCCTTCTCTCCTTCTTCTTGGCACTCCAGCACTTCTCTCTCTCTCTCTCTCTCTCTCTCTCTCTCTCTCTCTCTCTCTCTCTCTCTCTCTCTCTCCTCCTGCTTTATGTTTCTGGCCACTGAGGACACAGATTTAAACCCAAAGTAAGAGGTTTAGATCGCCCTGAAGAGCTGCTGATGAGATGTCTCGCCCGGACATTCCTTTCATCAGACTGCAGCCTGCCCTTCCCTGAGTAGCCCAGGAACCTCGGCAGCCGGGGAGAGCGATGAGGCTGCCAGCGCGCTGCCCAGAGGCCCAGAGCTTGCTGATGACATTGCATTATGAAAAAGCTGTAATAATGTTCCACTCCTCAGCCTCCTCTTTAATCACCCAGGGGACACTGGAGGGAGGGACAGAGCCGAGGGATGGCTGTCTCTGAGACTGCCCTGCTCCCTTGTTGGCAAAACTGGAGAGGGAGGGGGGAAGCCAGGTGGGAGGCAGGTTGCTCCATGAGTTGGCGTGACCTAGGTTTGCTCTTTGTGGCCCAGTTTGATCCTTCATGTTAAGCAGCCATGCCTGCTTACAAGAGATCATCTGGAGTGGCAGGGAGCCCTCACCTAGGCTTCCAAGGCCTCCTCCCATCAGTCACTTGCAAATAATTCTTTCCTAATCACACATGGCCTCAGGGTCTCAGGATGCTAGTGTGTATGAGCTAGGGAAAGTTAACTAGGGGGAAAAAGCTGTCATCCACGCTGGGTTAACACTTTTCAGCGTGGCTGCTTGGAGGTCCCCCACACTTCTGAATATAACTCCTCATCCACACTCTGTAAATAAGCCCAATAAACTCCTACTTGCCCTCGGTGAACTCCGGGGGAATCTGAACTTGGTTTGTTGTCGAGATCTTGCAAGGAGGGATAGATGTTGGTGGCTCCCAGAGGAGATGGTCCTACAATGTTCTTCTGTGTCACCTGCCTTTGGGACCATGTTAGGGTCTTACAGAAGTGGGTAGTCTTCAACATGTTGCCAGTCTCTGAGGACTCAGACAGAGGAGGGGCCTCACAGAGGAAGGGTCAGAACCTGTCTCGGAGGTACTGCGGGCCCTGCCTTCTCTCACACCTGCTTGCATCCTCCTTCCTCACGTCAGGTATCCTATGACGGTGATTGAGGGAGAAGCTATTGTAAAGATGGCTCTCGCCAAATCCATTCCTACTTTGGATAATTTTTTTCTCGTAGATAGAAATTTATTGCTCATAACTCTAGAGACTGGAAGTCCAAGATCAAAGTGCTATCAGATTCTGTTTGGTGAAGGCCAGTTCTTCATAAATGATGCAATGGAGGGGGGGCCCGAGCAAGCCCCCACCTCAGGCTCCACACTGTGTAGCCAAGGATGACCTAAAACTTCTGCTCTTCCTGCCTTTCCCCTCCAGATGCCGAGATTCGAGGCGGGCCACCAGCCTTTCCGTGTGACCGTGTGGGAGTCTGCCATGATGCACCTGGAGGTCAAAGGACTATTCTGTAGAGTCTGTTTTCTCCTTCCAGCTTTATGTAGGTTCTGGGGATCGAACTCGGGTCACCAGACTTTGCCGTAGTAAACACCTTTACCCACTGAGCCATCCCATCACACCCCTGTGACAGACAGCCCTCCCTCTAAAGGCCCCACCCTTAAGAATCGTTGCCCTGGGAATCGTGTTTCAACCAATGAATTTGGAGAGAAGACACAAGGGAGCCATTGAAAGAACATAAATAAGAAATGAAAAGGCAGGATTCATAGACCAGGAAAAAAAAAGAGAGAGAGAGGAGAAAAAGGAGGGGGAGGAGAGGGAGGGGGAGAGGAGGAAGAACGGAAAAGTACCAGCTGGAAGTCTTGATGGGAAAGTCAGGGGCAGAGTCTGTGAATCACCCTCCTCCTGTCCCGCTCCTGTCAGCTCCTTGGCATCTAGGCAGGGCCTCATGACTAGTTCTTGCCCGTGGGGTGTGGGTGTGTCCGTGTGTCCTTCCTGCTGCGGCCTCACTTGTACCAAGCAGCAGCTGTCTGGACTGCATGTGGAAGACCACGGCACCTCAGGTTGGGAGGAGCCTGGGTCCCCGCTGACCGGCCCTGGCTGGAAAGTTACTCTGCTGATTGGTGTGGTGTATCACAATCTACTCTGCCTAGAGCCTGTGTGCTTCTCAACTCAGAGAGAGGACAGCCGCTAGTGTGTGCAGGGCTGGGAGCTAGTGCTGGGCTCATAATCAGGCATCGTGTGCTCCCCAGTGCTCTTGGTATCCCTGGCTTTTGTTTCCCCATTGAATGCTTGTCAGTCAACCTGGATGGAACACCCACCTTGTTCACCACCTTCTCTACCCCTTTCCCAGGCACACCTTAGCGGCTGCCTGCAGGACCAGCACGTCTCACTGCTCCTGCAATTCCTGGTAACAGGTGAACTGGCGGCCACGCCCCCCACCCCCAAACAGGAGTGAGATCTCTATGTGGGATCTCAACTGCCCTATGACCTCATCAAGTTCTTAGGGAGACCACATGCCCTTGTCTGGTTTTTTTTTTTTTAATATTTATTTACTTATTATATGTAAATACACTGTAGCTGTCTTCAGACACACCAGAAGAGGGCATTGGACCCCATTACAGATGGTTGTGAGCCACCATGTGGTGGCTGGGATTTGAACTCAGGACCTCTGGAAGAGCAGTCAGTGTTTTTAACCGCTGAACCATCTCTCCAGCCCTTGTCTGGGTTTCTAAAACCGAACCTGATTCTGTTCCTTTCTTTTACTGTGAACTGCTTTCCCTCAGGAATGGAACTTGGTCAGGGCCTTGAACATATGCAGAGGAAGAGGAGGGGGAGGAGGAAGGGCACAGTAGGAGGCTGAAAGAGGAGGGTACTGTGTGGTAGTGGTCCAGAGAGCAGCAGGTCAGTCCCTCAGCTGAGAGAGGGTGGAGGGGAGAGCTGTGGGCAGCTGACGTGGTACCAGAGAAAGCAGTCTTCAGGGATCTAATTGTCATTGGCAAACAGAGCCATTCCAGGATGGTTCCCATTTTCCTGCTGCAGGCACGGCACATGCAAATTAATGACATCATTACCTTGGCCAAAGCATAATTTGGGAAGCTAACCTGCTTTGAAATACATGTCCTCTCCTCTTCTTTCTTCTGAGATAGACGCACTAGGTAGCCTCTGGAACTCACTGTGTAGACCAGGCTGGCCCGACTTCACAAAGATGCACCCGTCTCTGCTTCCCCAGTGCTGGGATATACCACTGCAGTGTGCCCCACTATATAAACATTTCTGTCTTCTCTCCTGTCATAGTGGATTTTTAGAAATATCATACTATCATTAGATGCCACCGGTGCCTAAGTTCTGTGCTCTAGGGGTTTCAAACGCTAGGCCTCTTCTTTCCCGGGCTTGCTTGTAGACACGTGCAATTTTGCTGAGACAGGAAAAAGCAACCCAAGTTGGCCTGAAGCTCACTTGGTAGTCAAAGATGACCTTGAACTCTGGACCCTCCTGCCTCCACCTCCCAAGTGCCGGGACTACTAGCATGTACCACCAGCTGTGCAGTGCCTGGGGATGGAACTCGTGACCTGTAACCTGGGCAAGCAGGCTACCAACTAAGCTGTGCTCTCGGCCCTCCCTCTCCTCATTCCCGTGCAAATATTTTCCCAGGCCCATTGCTACAGAGTTTCCTGAGAGACCACAGGAAACTGGTGCGCTGTTCTTGCTGCGCACACACCAGTTTCTCATAAATTGGAAGTACCGGGCAGCCCGCTGATCAGAATAAACAAACAGAAAGAATATTAAGGCGCACCAGTAATCACTGGTGACCTCAGCAATTTTATTAACAAATTTATTTCCCTAATTGGGGAGCATAGCGCAGCGCTGGGCTCCAGGGCATTGTAGTAAGCTTCAATGCTGCAGAAGAAGGAATTCATTAGACCTGTTTGCTCTGGTTTCTCATTTACTTGTGTCCACCATGCTTGTAAACATCGTCTTGGGGTTCCTGGTCTTCTAGGTTCTCTGCTTCCAACGCACACCCCCCACCTGCACCCAAAATAATAAATAAATAGAAATGGAGAATACAGCCCAACACTGTGGGCTCCTCTGTGGGTACACTCTGCTTCCTCTGGAAGCTGCGGTTCCAGGTCAGGGACATCACGTGGTCACAGTGTGGAAAACTTGCTAGTTCCACTAGGCTGCAGGGATCCTCCCCCTCACATTTAGTTGGGGGGGGATCACTCATCCCTGTCCCACCTATGACTCATGGGGGAGGCATCAGCTCTGTCTACCTGGGGAGGGGCTGATCCACACAAGCAGAATATTCTTCAAGGCTTCTTCCAGGGTCTTCTCCCTCCTGGGGTTTTTTTTTAGGGGTTGAAGACCATGGCCTGACAACAGAGAAGCAGTCTGGAATGCAGGCACCCTGCAGCACCACAGTGCTAGCCTCTGACCCAGGCTACACCCTCCTGTGCACTTGACAATGACACCCCATTTTGTAACTGCACTGTGCAAGCTGCCCGGTGGGGGGTGGCTGCCTGCAGAGCAGATTTCTGTAGCAATTGTCAACACCGCCCGCCACATGCAGAGATGGCTTTTGAAGGTAGATATGGTTATTACAAAGACACCTACAGGGGAAATCTAGACTACCCTAGCTTGGGTCCCTTGGCAAAATTCTGCAGCCCAGAGAAAAATCCCAGAAAGTTCCAAGAAGCTTCATTCTCCTTCCTGGATATCCCGCAGAATCCCAATGAGGTTTTCCAGGCCAAAAATATAGCCAGGATCTGGTCCCTCGTAGGTGGTGTGCTCGTTCCAGGAGCCCTTGAATGTCGTGTGAGCGAAGTCAATCATCCGGACATCAACTTTGGCCGGGTCTCCGGAAGTGACGCCGCCAGAAGTGCTGCCTTGGGTGGTCTGGGGAGGCTCCCCATCATAGATTATGAGGACGGAGCTGGAGTAGAAGCGGTAAGAACTCTGGCTCCTGATGACAGTGAGCAGCGCCTGCAGCCTACGCAGGATGGGCTCCAGGAGCTCGGCGCGGAGGCGGGTTCCATCATGGAGGAACTGAGAAAGGGCTTGCCTGAATCCCTCCACCGAGAGCTTCCTTCCATAGTACTTATCTTTGCAGAGAAAGCTCTTCTGATCAGTTTGATAAACCTTAGGTTGGACAAGAGAGAGAGGGAAAAATATATATATGAAGGATTATAAAGGATTGAGAAGAAGAAGAAGAAGAAGAAGAAGAAGAAGAAGAAGAAGAAGAAGAAGAAGAAGAAGAAGAAGAAGAAAAGTGCTGTAGGAGATGGCTCAGTTGACAAAGAGCTTGTCTAGCAAGGTCACATCTCTGTGTGCGATCCCCAGTACTGCATAAACTGGGCACTGTGGGGCAAGCCTGTAAAACCAGCATATGAAAGGCACAGGCAGGAGAATCAGAAGTTCAAGGTCATCCTCAGCTATGCAGTGAGTTCAAGGCCAGCCAGTGCTACTGTATCTCAAACCAAACCAAACTTGCCTGTTCTACAGGAGCAGCATGACAAGCCCCTATATGAAGTGATTTCCAGGTGATTTGGGAAACAGCAGTCAAGATGCACAGGAGATGGTCTCTCATCATGCTCCAGTGTGATGTGTATATTTTCAACTATTTTCTTTGCAGGTCTAGTCCCAACCCGAGGCCCAAAGATCCTTCACCTGCAGAGGTGACCCTCAGCGCACCACTCTGAGGTTTGGATCTCCTCTCCAGTGAATTTCCGATATCAACTTTCCAAGTCGTGATTTAAATCTTGGCTTCTGGCCACTTTCAGTTCAGATATTAGCAAACCCAAGCTGGTAGCTGCATCTGAAATCAGGCTGGCAGACTCGGAGAGCCACTCCGATTAAGTTCTCCTTCCACAGAGTTACTGAGTCTTTTCTCACAGCTTTGAAGCATTCAGGGACGGATCTTCCAGACATTGCTTGGAATGTCTGTGAATTGTCTCCAGGTAAAGAAAACAGGCTAGCTCAGATATACATAGGACCTGCAGGCAGCCAGCACAGCTGCCGGGAGCCTGGGAGTCAGAGAGGTCCTCACCCTCCCTGTCCAGCAAGTGGTCCTTTCTTCACTGCCTCTATTTCCTGCCCTTGGCATGCCGTTCAAAGGGAGCAGGCAGAAGAGAGATGCTGCTGAGGATACCATGGTGGCCACACCCAGTCCAGACAGCCCAGGGGGCAATAGAGACTGAGTCAAAACCTGCAGCTGCAACAGCAAGGGGGGGGGGGGGGGACTTGGCACCGGGAGACAGAGCTGCCTGTAACTGGCTAACCCTGTTTGATGCCTGTCTTGCCTTCGTATTACATAATGTGTTTGTTTTGTTTTTAATCAGAAAGAGATGATAAGCTTTTGGAAGGCTGAAGATGGGCTGCTAAATTAGCCTCTGCAAACACACGACAAGCGTCACTTTTTAGATAAATCAGATCACTTGCAGAAGGCTGGAGGTCCGCAGAGAGATTCCTTTCACTCCACAAATCATCTCGTTCTGTTCTCTCGAGGATTGCATTCCAAGCCTTCCCAGGGACATCTGTGCAATGAATTTATGGACTCAACTTTCAGCTTCAAGGGGTGGCAGTTTCAATTAAGGAAAGCTATAATGTTTACCGTCAAAGCAGAGTCTGGTTTTGTATTGAGTAGACAGGCTGCTGGGGGGATGGGCTGGAGTCCTGCCTTTTTCCCTACAGTCCTGCCATCATCTTATAAGAACAGAGGTAGGGGAGGTGTGGGACCCAGGCAGTAAGGGAACAAGCCACCCCTGTGACTGGGTTCAGTGGCTTCTGACCTTCCCATTGGTTAACCCAATCAAGCAGCAAAAAGAAGCAAGGCTGAATGTCGAAGAGAGATTAGCTAACGGGAATTCAAGAGTCAGTTGCTACACCACATCCGAAGGGGACAGGGCTGAGCTCCGCCACGCATATGGGAGAAGTAAGCCATCAGGTGTATTTTCTCAGCTCTTCTCTAACCCCGGCCCCCCACCGTCATTAAAAGTCCTT
Organism: Mus musculus; assembly: GCF_000001635.26. Taxonomy (NCBI): domain Eukaryota; kingdom Metazoa; phylum Chordata; class Mammalia; order Rodentia; family Muridae; genus Mus; species Mus musculus. The sequence continues at coordinate 27,147,183 of NC_000083.6, forward strand.
CCCGGGGGCTGGAGAGATGACTCAGTGGTTAAGAGCACTGACTGTGCTTCTGAAGGTCCTGAGTTCAAATCTCAGCAACCACATGGTGGCTCACAACCATCTGTAATGAGATCTGATCTCCTCTTCTGGGGTGTCTGAAGACAGCTACAGTGTACTTACATATAATAAATAAATAAATATTTTTAAAAAAATAAGTCCCTCCCAAAGAGGGGAGGACCCTCAGGACCACTGCATAAAGTTTTAACTGCCCCAAAATGGTGTTTTGGACTATCCTCATGGGTGCTCTGTAAAAAAACCAAAAAACCAAAAAACAAACCACCTGTGGGGTGGGAATGCAGCTCAGTGGTAAGTCTGCCGCCAAGGCTCTGTGTTCCATCCCAGCTCTACAAAACACAACAAGAATTACAGCAAAGCCTGCAATCTCAAACCTCAGTGGGTGGGCGCAGAAGATCAGGAATCCAAGGTCAGCTCTGGCTATATAAGGAGTTTGAAGACAACCTGGGATACTTGAAGGTTTGGTTTGGTTTGGTTTGGTTTTTCCGAGACAGGGTTTCTCTGTATAGCCCTGACTGTCCTGGAACTCACTTTGTAGACCAGGCTGGCCTCGAACTCAGAAATCTGCCTGCCTCTGCCTCCCGAGTGCTGGGATCAAAGGCATGCGCTACCACGCCCGGCTGATACTTGAAGTTTTGTCTCAAAACTCTTGGCTGGAGAGATGGCTCAGTGGTTAAGAGCACTGACTGTTCTTCCAGAGGTCCTGAGTTCAATTCCCAGCTACCACATGGTGGCTCACAACCATCTGTAATAAGGTCTGATGCCCTCTTCTGGTGTGTCTGAAGACATCGGACAGTGTACTCGTATACATAAAACAAATAAATCTTTAGAAACAAAACCAACCACCTCCACCTGGCATCTCAGACCAAGAATATCTATTTCCTTGCCATCCGTCATGCCGGGAAGTGGTGGCGCACACCTTTAATTCCAGCACTTGGGAGCAGAGACAGGAGGATTTCTGAGTTGGAGGCCAGCCTGGTCTACAAGGTGAGTTCCAGGACAGCCAGGGCTCAAAAAAAAAAAAAAAAAAAAAAGAAAAAGAAAAGAAAAAGAAAAAGGAAAAAAAAAGGAAAGCATCCATCCATCAGCTTCCTCTGCTGCTCCCTTGCTCCCTTATGGCAAGGAGCTCTGCAGGGAAGGGAGGGTACAGGGCGGGGGTGGGGGTGGAGTGAGAGTGTGGTAGACCTACGGGGATGCCCGCCTCTGACCCCTGCAGCCAGCCCTCAGCACCTACCTGCATGCCACAGATGCGCACACCCAGACAGGCCGAGGTGCTCTGTGCGCACTTCTTCATGTGACGGGCCTTCTTCTCCTCGGATGCATCGTCCCCATGCTGGCGGGTCCCCATCTTCAGATCCAGGATGCAGGGCTGCTTGTACTGTGACACCACATTTTCCAACAGCAAGAACCCTGGATGCGCTAGGTCAAGGAACGCTCGCTCTGAGGTCGTCAGTCAGGGCAGCTGAGGCTGCTGGAGGGGTCGGTCCCCCCCCCCCCCATTCTTCCCTCCTGTTTCCCGCCTCACCCATGAGCCTGGCTATTAAGGATGCAAGATATTCGCTGGCAGCCCGCTTTAATAAGTCCATTTATTTAGGGGAGTTTATGAGAAGATTTTTTTTTCCTCTTTTCCATTTTTGCTCTGAGGTTGAAATTTAAACGCAGGCATGAAATTCCTGGCAGGCCATGGCCAATTTACATTTGTGGCAGGGAATTCACAGGGTTGAGACCTCCAGATGCTGTGTGACACTGAATGGGCCTGCACCTTCTGGGACAGGGGGTTGATGCTCGCCTCGGAGGGAAGTTGTAGGAATATTAATTTCAGCAGAGTAATTATCCTTCGGGAGCCTCTTAGGGATTAGGGCGGCAGATGTGTCCTGGTAAATACGGCAAGAGCAGCCACCAGGTTTGGTTTTGTTTTATTTTTCTCAGAAGAACTCAGAGGGTTGAGGGGCCTAAGCTACCTGGCCAGGGGGGTGGGGGATGGGAGGGGAGTTAGGATAGAGTGGAGGGGTGGGTAGGTAGGGGAGGGATGGAGGGCGTTTTTGTTGTAGGGAAAGGTCTGCCTCCCCTTAGGGTTTCTCCACAGCTCATGGGCTGCAGGCAAAATCTGAAGGGAAGAGATGTTGCAATGGAGTGAGACATAGAGAGACTTCCTCCTGTCCCTACCTAGTCCTAGCAAGAGATTCTCCTGTCTCCCCAGTCACACAGTTCCATCTCTCCCATATGTTGAAGTGCCAGAGACATGCAAGCCAGGCTCTAGCTTAGCCACTAGTGGGATGTCCCCATGCCCTCTGAGTTTTCCTTTGAAAGGAATCTGATTTCTTCAAGACCCTGGGCTTGTGGGTTCAAACCTTCAGATCTCCCTAGATCTGTTTCTCCTGTGTGTGTATGTGTGTACATGTGCATAAGTCTGAGTATGTGTGGCCGTGTGTGCATGTATGTATTTGCTTGTATGTGACTGCTCCTGTGAGTGCCTGTGCATTTGTATGTATATGTGAGTGCATGTGTGCATGTGTCTGTGTGTCCATGTGTGTGCATGTATGTGTGTGTTCGTGCATGTGTGTGCCTGTGTGTGTGCGCACGTGTGTACCATCCGTCCATCTGTTTCTCCCTCTCTGTCCTCCTCTGCTCATACCTGCCCTAGGGGTTGTGAGCAACCCTAGGTTCCAGGGTAGTAAGGATACGGTGTCTCTTGTCCTCTGGGTACTGGGAGCACAGACGAGTCAGGTGGGCTTGGTGACAGTGCAGGCCCCATGGGTTAAAGCCCTTTCTCTCCACCTGGCTCCCATCTTCACTTTCCACCAGCGGAGAGGCCTGGGTACTGAGGTGGCAGTCGGACCTCAGGAGCACCTTGGCTGCACTGTAGAGAGAAGCATTTGAAGATAGCTCAGCAGCTGCCAGAGGAAAAAGGATGGCTGTGGCTCATCGTTTGGGCTCCCTGGCATGGCCTCTGACAAAAGCCACTGCATAGGACTCTCACCAAGCCACTAGAGACACCACAGGGTCCTGACACCAGATCATGCCAGGTATAGGTCTCTTCAGTGTTTTTTGTTTTGTTTTTGTTTTGTTTTTTTTTTTAGATGTGCTACCCCCAAGGGCTGGAGTGATTTAGATCCACTCTTGCTATCAAGGTGATAAAGGGAAGGGATGTGACCCCACCTGGAACCTCCAGGGTCAGGGGTCTAGATTCATGCCCTGGTGTGTGAGGTCCTTGAGACCTCACAGTGCCTTCTAGAGTATGCTCTGCATCTTGGCCCCAGCTATGAAGGGACAGCCCTGCGCTGAACCAAAAACTTAATTAGATCTGAAGCTCCTTGGGGAAGAGCAACATCGTTACTGTATCAGCTCCTGCCCCCAAGGGACTCTGGGAAAGGTCAGCAGACAGTTATCAGAGGCTCCTAAGATCTCTCTAAGGTCCTCAGGCCCCTGGGGCTGTTTTGTCTCCAGGGGCTCTCACTCTCCCTAACTCTTCCCTGCGATCTGCTCAAAGCTGACTTCCAAGAGAAATTAGGCACACTTCCTCTCTGTAAACTATTCCAAGATCTGCGCCTGCATACTCTCCCCCTGAGACCTGCATGGTCTCAGTGAAGCAGGTATTTAATTAAACCGAGCAGGTACCAGAGATCTGCTCTGGAACACACACCATCCTCCCCAAGAAGGGACAGCCCTTTCTTTTGCAACAGCCTTTATCTGAATGTCTCAGTTTCTAGAAGCTAACCCCCACGTGGACTGGCTGGCCTTGGGCACAGTGTGGTGCATGCTGAGGGACAGTCACCCAGCTCCCTGTTCCCTGCTCAGTGGTCCTTACCTCTCCTTCAGTGAGCGAGCCAGCTGGGTGAGGGGGCAGGGGCTGCTCTCGCTGCCGGTTGTCTGCTGAAGTGTCTGCCAGAGAGCTACCGCTCTGGACTCTGGGGAGACCTGGAAAGGCTCCAGGTTCTCCTTCAGTGGGTTGGCAACCAGGCCAAGGTGGCCTCTGCTGTCTCTCCGGAGACGCACTGTGATGGTACCTGCAGGACACAGGAGGGAGGGGAGAACACACTGGGTCATGGGTCATAACTGTTGAGTTTGATGGCCCTAGGCAGTTTCCTTCTCTCCCTCGAAGCTCTCTCAAGGAAGAGTCAAGACTAGGGTGGCTCTGCCTGAACCCGAATATGTCCCCAGTGCCTACCCTGTAGCTAGGGGTGACCTAGGATTGTTTCTTCACCGCACCGCTCACACTTCCTACACTGTTCTAGAATTAGATTCCCAACTTCAAGGTTGCTCACGCCTTCCCCATCACACCAGGACCAACAATTCATCCACATACAACCTGGGATCCCTTAGAGCTGGTCCTCTATGAAGGTGCCTTCCCACTTCCCCGCCTCCAGGGGGCGCCAATGAAGAGAAGCCTGGCCCATCCCTTTTCCATTCCCCTCTGCCTGCTCAGCCATCTCTATCCTCTCATCTGTCTTCATCCAGCCAGCTTCTTCTAGAAAGCCCTCCTGAGGCAGCTGCAGGATTCAAGGTTCTGCCCTACTTCAGACAGTCTTCCCTTCTGCCTTTCCCATCGGTACCCAGCCGTCATCGCTGGCTGAAGATAATAGCATGTGGGATTTGGGATATGTGTCGTTCTTAGGGGAAATTCTAGATCAGTGGTTCTCAACCTGTGGGTCATGACCCTTGGGGGTCACAAATCAGATATCCTGCATATCAGATATTTATATTACGATCCATAACAGTAGCAAAATTACAGTTATGAAGAAGCAACCAAAAGGTTTATGGGTGGGGGGGGGGGTCACCACAGCATGAGGAGCTGTATTTAAGGGTCTCAGCATTAGGGAGCTTGACACCACTGCCCTAGAATCTTCAAGGTTTCCCTAACACGGGGTGCCTTTAACCTCCACAGCTGGTAATCAAAGCAGGAATGTCACGGGCTGTGTAGGCAAGGACCTCCCCTGAGCTCATCTGAAATGCTTTGCAGTCTCCTCGGATACTTTGGTGGGACACAAAACTATGGATGAGGGGCAGTTAGCATTGCACAGTCACCTTGTGGAGTCCTTGTCACAACGGAGAAGCCCCGGCCTCCCTCTGTGGTTCCTGGCCTTGTCCTAGTCCCACATCACAGACAGCCTTCCGTTCTTTGAGAACAGGGCATCTGGTTGTCCTGTCCTCCTTCCTTCCTTCCTTCCTTCCTCCCTTCCTTCCTTCCTTCCTTCCTTCCTTCCTTCCTTCCTTCCTAGTTTCACCCTCTTCTCAGCTTGTCTGCCTGCCTGGTGCTGAGGAGCTGACCCCATCCAGTGCCCCATGCCTTCCTGTGCTTTCTCTACTTTCCAGTGGCTCTGGCAGTGGGGCTCTTGTGGAGGTGAGGGGTCAGGAAAGGAAGGTACTCAGCGTCTGTGTCCCTGCCCTGTGTCCCTGTCGGTAGGTCAGGTGCTGCAACGTTCCACTGGAGTCTCTTCTCCCTCCCTCCCGCCCTGCATGCTTGAAGTGGTTACAGTTTTCAGTGCACACTCGAGTCTGCATGGATTTCTGCAAAGAGCCCCTTACAAAAACTCTCTTGAACATGGTTTGTGTCCTACTGACAGAGATGGAGAGGAGGTAGGGTCACACGTTTTATGTGCTCTATACTTGTTTCTCCCCAGGCTCCTTGGTTACCTCCCCCCTATGAGTGGCTACTCCCCTGAGCAGACAGGGAAGCCTGCTGAATTATTTTCCTGAATCCCGGCCCAGTCCCTGGGGACTGTCAGTGTGGACCCCCACTCCTGGGGTGGCTCTCCAGAGTCCACTATACCCAGCCCAGTGGAATCCCTAGGCAAGTTCTGTCATCTCAGATTCCTAGTGGCCTCATTCTGCAGCGGGGAGGGACATTCAGTTCTCTCAGACTCTTGAAACATCTGCTTCTCCTCCACCCCTCCCAGGTCTCCATGTCCTGAAGACACAGAGTAGTAAATAATGCTGTTGATATTTGTGCTTATCTGACACCAGCATCATCCTGAACCACTCCTGTCAAGCTCCCTCATTCTGTGCCTGGGGGTGGCCAGATAGGGACATTTCTTTATCTCTCCTACACTATGTGGCCCAGGACTGGCACTTTCCCCTTGTGGTTTTGAAATTACAGCACATCCATAAGTTGATGCAGAGGGCTGGGGGTCGGGGTGGGGGTGGAGTCTGAGCCAAGGTCACATGACCAGTGTGCCACAGAGCCACCTAACACGTGCCTGCTAAGGAAAGGGCATGTTATAACACATTTCCCAAGATTCCATGGAAAGTCTGACACAATTGGGTTCTGTTTACCCACAAGTGCATATGGGACACTCCTGCTGTGTTCCCAGAAATACTGGTTCTGGCTGGTCTGTTCTGTGGAGGGGACAGAGAAGTCATGAGTCGAGCCCTGCATGGCCTCTGCGTTTCTAGCTTGGAGTCCTCGGGCAGGAGGTGTTTGTTAAGGGAGGAGACCTTTCTAGCTCTCAACGTGAGTCCTCTATGACAAAGGGAGAGCCCTAGCCGCCCCCGTGCCTGTCCTGGAGTGAGTCTGTGCCCTTCCAGCTGCCTAGTGGGTCCAGGAAGCTCCACTGGCTAAAAGCAATGTCCTTTAGGGTCTCTTAGACTTCACATTCCCATCTGGCAGCCCATGGCCTTTTCTACTTGAGAGCCTACGGTGACACGGCTGCCAGAAAACACAGTTCTTGGCAGCTTGTGCCCAGGAGGCCTCCCCAGAGAGACAAGAAATGTGACCTTCCCCGCTGCTCCAGGCCCCACGCCTGTCTGAGCTCATCGGGTCGAGTGCCTGCGTAAAGGCCGGGGAGAGGGGGTGCAAATAACCCACAACTGATATAACCCAAAAGTCATTTCCATTTCTCATACAGCCAGAGCTTCCAGCTCAGCATTCCTGCAGCTCTCTCTCTGTTTCTGATGGGCTCATCATCTTGTCCGGCTGTCTTCTAGCTCCTGTGACCTCCTTCTCTCCTCTCTCACCCAGCCGGGGCTCAGCACAGCTCTCCCCTGGAGCCGGCCCATTGAGATCTCCCTTGTAAACTGTGCTGAGCTGCCTGCCCTCACCCACGAGAAGGCAGACTCTCCGGTGCTTGGGTTGCGCTATACAGTCAGGAGGCTTCGTGTCTGTGGGTCTGAGACCTGGAGACCTGGGATCTGTTGCTGAGGCCCTACTGGGAGCCTTGGGGCTTGCCATAGCCCGTCCCATGCATCTCAGCCCGAGAGCGTGCCAGCTGGGCAGACAGAGTGCTTACTGCCACGATTGGCATGCCCGGAGCATCTCAGCAATTTCGGTTTGACCAAACAGCTTCCCGAGCCTTGGCAGAAATTGTATCATGTGCTTATTTTAAGCTTATGAGAACATTCACCGCCGCCATCTGTAATATGAATCTGGCCAAACCCTCTACCAACTGAGCCCGGGTGCCTGTGCTCATTCACCCAAGGCTGACTGAGAGGCAAGGAACTCAGCCTCAAGAGGGCCATACTAGGAGTCCAGCTAAGGTCTAGAGCAAGCTGCAGGGACACAGCACTTTCCTTCAGAATGCCATCCTAGCCCAAATTCTCCCTGATGTCTTTGTCGGGGAAGGCACTGTGATGGGCTCCGTGGCACGCAGTAGCCATTTTAGAAATGGCTCCACCTCTCTGCGAAAGCTATTTCTATGCGGAAGCAGAAGGTTATCTAACTGGCTGGCATGATGTTTTGCCTAAGTACTTCTGAGAGAGTCCATCTCCTCCCTCCTGGGGCTAGATGGACCCTGAAATGGACACGCCAGGTATCTCAGTGGAGTGGGTGAATAGAGCCAAGAACCCACAGAGCTAGACATCAGGGCTTCACACCCCAGGCCCACCTCTCTCGGCTGTGTAGCCCCAGGCAAGCTGGCTTTCTTTATCTGCGTCTCTGGGGTTATGAAAGTGCTGGCTTCTGAGAGGAGTTATGAGGTTTATGTAAACTGGGGCCTCTTGCAATGGCCCAGAGCAAGTACCAGGGACAGGCCACTACAGCTTCTTACTGATTAAAACCAGCCACCTCCGTTACTGGTCCCCGGCTCTACTGCGAGTATCTAAGAGTGACTGGGGGAGCCCTGCTGGACTCTGAGCCTATAGGGTCTCCTCACATTGCCTGGATCACGCTCCAGGCTCTGCTTCATCAAAGCCTGGCTTTGGGGTGCCACCAAGCCCTCTCAGGCTAGCTGGTACTCATCCATTATCCTAGGGAGTCAGGAGGTTCCTGGCTCCAGCCATTCCCCACTGTGTTTAGAAACACCATTTGTAAGACATCCTAAAGGCAAGGCTGACCTAGACCCTGTGGCATGTCCACTTAGCTACAACCTTCGGCCAAAGGTACCAGCGGCATCCCTCAGCGCAGGAGAGTCTGACCTACGACTTCCCTGCTTCTTGATGGTGGGAGCAAAATGTATCCAGGAGAAAACATCTTTTGATTTCTCAGTTTTGATCTTTTCCTGGACTGGTGATACAAGACACAGGCCTCTCAGGACACCAGGCAGGGGCTGCCACCCCCAGTTGATTCATGTGGTCACATGCTAAGCTGGGGCATGAGGTAGACTCTGTCTGTTAAGTGCATTTTTTTTTAATTTATGATATTTTTAACTTACAATGTTTATTTGTGGCTGTAAGCCTTTTTTTTTTTTTCTAAGAAGGGAGCGTCTCTAATTGGAGTTAGCAGAGCCCAAAGAGGCATCCCCAGGAACCAGAGGTCTGTCTGGGCAGGTGTCCAGTGCCCGAGGGTGCCCTGTCATCCCCAGCAGACCGTAGGCCTGCATAGACAGGACATTGAGTCTGCATGAGTGAGGTGGGGGTCTCCTAAAGACCCAAGCAGCCTCTCCCCTTTGCCCAGGGCAGATCCCCACAGTTTTTTTTAGCTCCAGAGCTGCGCCAAGCAAGCGTGAATTGCTGCAGGCAGCAGCCCGCCTCACGCGAGGACCTGCCACCCTTTGCTATGCTGAGTTCAGTTACAGAAGGACAGACATTAATTCCAGTGAATTGTCTGAGAAGATAAACAATGACCAGCCAGACAGCACTGGCCTGTGACCTCGGAAGACCGTGGGGAAAGGCTGGGGCATGTAAGAGTGGGGCCCCACAGACGGCCAACTCTCCTACCTCCCAGGACGTCACAGAGGCCCAGTGTGAAACAATACTCAGAAGTCACATCCAGGCCCAGGGCGTGGTGGTGCCCAGCAGCCATCATTCTTGTCCATGGTCAGTGTTAAACCTGAACTTGACTCATGACCCTGGGTTCTGATTGACAGGTCCAGAATGGAGTCCAGGAGTCCTGGTGAAACTTCACACTCAGAAGCACCAGCTCAGACACATCTAGCCTCCCCAGCTGTCCTGCCGCTGACCACAGCCGGTTTCTTTATTTTTTGACCCTTGAATTTGCTACGTAGCCAAGGGCAACCTTGAACGTCTGGTCCTCCTGTCTCTACTCCTGAGAAAGAGTATTCCAGGCATGAACTGGGGATGGAAACCAGGGCCTCACGCATGCTAGGCAGACGCTCTCCGGAGGACGGAGGCACATCCCTAGCTCCCCACAATGGTTTCTGATGGGCTTACTTGAGTGTCATAATTGCTGTCCCTGCAGACCCTTTGGCATAGGGCAGCAGCCTTCAGTCATGAAACACTAAGTTCTTTACGGAGGGCCTGTCCTCTAGGAACCCACTCAGCTCTGGGCTGGCACCTGGCAGTCAACTCTGTAGGACCTCATTTGCCAACTCCTGGGTGTGGGCCAGACTCTTACCCTTGGATCTGGAGAGGGGTATCAGATAAGAAAACCAAGAAGAGCTCTCTTCCCACCACCACCTTGTCCTGGGCTCCAGAACACACCCTGCCCACCTTATAGTTTTCTCAGACGCACACACCAAAAGGCAGCCTGGCCTTTGCCCTGTCTGTATAGAGTAGGTATTCTAGACTCCTAAGCAAGTCCTGTCCCAGATTCCCCATGTCCTGTCTGTCCTGGCTCTCCAGAGGGAGGCCCAGGAAGCCTCCCTTGGTCCTATGTTTAGCCACAGCCACACCCACGATTGCTCCCAAAGCACAGAGTAGAACACACATCCCATCAGAACCCCATAGGACTGGGCATTCTTTGACGCCATGGCCAATTCTTTGATGCTGAGTGGCTTGACCTTATCTCCAAAGCCATTAAACACTCACAATATGGGAGCTTGGAGCGATTCAGTGAAGAAGCACCAGCACAGCCCTACTGGGTGCAGGGATGAGGGCTCTGTCTCCACACAGCCCTTTACACCCCATGCCCAGTGACAGTACAGTAGCAGCAGCAGCTGAGCCCACCCTGACCCCATCCCTTACTCACCTTTGTACTTCGGAGTGAAGCACTTCATGGCCAGTGGCAGGGACTCATAGAATTTCTGTTCCTGGGAGACAAGGGGCTTGCAGACTGTGTAGGCGTCATACTGCAGCACACTCAGGTGGCCCCCGACCTGGTGCAGGAAGGGCTCCAGTGGCACACCCACCCCTATCTTCCCCTTGTCCGAGCTGTGCCGCACCACCATGGCACCAAGTCCTCCCAAGGAAGGCAAGAGGGAGAAGCTGCTGTCCCCACCAGGTGGGTTGTCCGGCAGCTGACTTCTCTGTAAAAAAACAAAAAAAGTAAAAAAAAAACAGAAATTATATGGTGTATTCTAGGTGTGTGCTGGGTGTGTGTTGGCTTTGTACTGGTGTGTGCCAGTGTGTACCAGTGTGTTGCCTGTGGACTCAGTTTTGCTTAGACTTTGTGTTGTGTTTTGCTTTTGATATGATTTTTTATTAGTAGCTGGCCTTGGTCTGCTTCTATGACTCAAGGGTGAGACTACATAACACCCTGCGTCTTCTGGATTTAAACACTGAAACTTAAAACTCACAAACAACCTGCATGAGAGTGAGTTTCCAGGCTCAGGGTCTAGTCCTGACTTCTCCTGCCACATTGCCTCTTTCTCCTTCTGGAAACATCCATCTCTACCCAGGGAGAAGCCAACAGAGCTGCTGGGTCCCCGCTGTCTGACAGGGCTGTTTTATTTCTGTAGAGCAGAGCTATGCTCCAGCAATTTGTGATATTTTTTATGACTGTCATATACAGCCACTGTGTGACCTTGGGCAGGTCACTGAAGCCACCTGGGCCTCAGTTTCTTTATGCAGCAGACAAGGATGCAGAGTCAGGCACAGAATTAAGACAAGGGTCCAGAAAGTCCCCTGAGCCTGGCACCAACACCTCCTCTGAGCTCCCTAAGGTGGGCCTCCCTGACCTAGAACAAACCCTGAAACTCTGGAAAACCAGTTTCTAAAGTCATTCTAACTCTCTCAGAAGAGTGTCAAGGAGTCCGTGAGGGAGGCTCTTCTGCCCGAGTGTTTGTCCCATCTGAGAGGACATTCCCACAGCAGGGCCCTCACCACAAGTTATTAATACCTCTCCCTCTGCTGGAGACTGGGCAGCACTGGGCATCATTAACCCTCTAATTGACCTTCACTCCAGGCCCTGGGCATGGCTGGCTGGCTCCACAAGCAGCAGTGCCTATCACTTCATTGGACTTAGGCTTACAGAGGCTCTCCCGGCTGCCTGGGCTGCCAGCGAGCGTACCACGGTATGAAAAGTCCAAGTCTGGCCTTTCCCTGTCACACAGGGTCTCCAAACCAGCCCGTGTCCTTCAGGCCACAGAGTGCGCCTGTTGGAGAGGGAAGGGCTACAGGCCCTGCCTGGCACCTACACATTTGCTTAGGATATTGGGGTGGCTGGTGAGGTTATTGGGGAAGGCAAGGGTAAAAGCCTGAGATGAGAGGCTGGGCCAGGAAACCCAGAGGGCTCGTTTTGAACCTCTGTCCTGAGGTGGAGTGAGGCCACCCGTGTGTGTGAGGGGGTGTGTGAGGGTCTGTGGGGGACAGATCAGGGGGTGGGGTGGCTTTCAGGATCCTTGAGAATCTGGGGATATGTGTGGACAGATAAGGAAATGGGACCCAGACCACGTGGCTCAAGGGTGTTCAGCCTGTGGAGATTTACCTTGTCCCCAGGCAGTGTCACTTATGGTAACTAGAGGAATGGCTAGTCTGTAAAGTTCATTTATAGCCACTCCTGGAAGGAGGCTAGCTAGGCTCCTGTGTCACACCGGTCTCCCTGAGAACAGCCCCATACTTGCCAGGCATGGCTCTCAAATGCCAGTTCAAGCCTGCCAAAACACACTGCCTTGTTCCACGCAGTCCCTCGTACTGCCACACACGTAGCCTTGGCTGTAGGTCACATAGTAGTTTGGATGCTTTAGCCTTATGATGACCCTCCAAGGTCACTGGAATTTCTAGCCTTTACGACGACCCTATGAGGTCATTGAGCTGTCAGTCCATTTTCTGGCTTAGGAAACAGAAAGGTCAAGAGGGTTTCCTGTGTGCACCAGCTGGTATGAGAAGGACCGAGATTTGAACCAAGACCTGCCAGGCTTGTCTGCACTCAGTAGCTCCCAGCTTGCTAGGAGGCTAGGATGGTTATCGTCAGATGTCTGTTATCTACCTTAAAAGTCAGGAAACAGCCCCAAAGAGAGACTGGGATTTGGTCAGAGTAACCTACCTTTAAGACACAAGCTTTACTGTCCCCCCAATGTTAGATGGTCCCTGCACCTCACTGAGTGAATGTGTCTGTCCTGGTGGGGTGCTCGGAAAGAGGGGAAGGCCAGACAGTGGTGGCACTCACCTTTAATCCCAGCACTTGGGAGGCAGAGGCAGGCGGATTTCTGAGTTCGAGGCCAGCCTGGTCTACAGAGTGAGTTCCAGGACAGCCAGGGCTACACAGAGAAACCCTGTTTCGAAAAACCAACAACAAAGAAAAAGGAAAACGAAAAAGAACGGGGAGAACCACAAGGGGCTGTGAAGAGCTTCTGGCCAGGCTGCCAGCACCATGTGAGGAGAGTGTCCCCATCAGTAGAGACTCTTTCCTTCCTGCTGATGACTAGAGCCTGGCCCTTCTTTCCTGTCCTCTCAGAGGTGAGATGCTCAGGCCTGGCTACACCTACTCTGGGAGTTCATTCCCAGAGTAGATCCTGCACTTTGGAGCAGAGCTCCATCCTTGAATCTGGGGTTGAGGGCAGAGATCTAGTGCCTTTCCTTAAGAACACTGGGCTTGATGGCTGGGTCAACTGAGGCACTTGCTCTTGCAGGCTTTATGTTTTAGGCCTCTGAGGGTCTCTGTGTTCCTGGGATGCACAGTCTGCAGTCGTGAGGCAGTTGGGGAGGATGGATCAGATGCAGAATGGGCTCAGATGTGGGACCGTGGCTTTCTGTACTGGCCCGAGGTGTCTGAGGTTTGTTTTCCTTTCACTCCTTTTTGTATGGTGGCCCACGACCCTGTGGGTCTGAGGTGGAGGTGGAGGTGGCGGTGGCTTCCATTCTCCAGCCCTTCTCCTAGAAGTCCCAGATCAACAGCCCTACCTGTCTGGGCCTTCTGAGCAGACCCAAAGTCCCTACCCTTCTTCCTGTGAGTCCTTCCTCAGATTTGTCAGGAGGCACAATCTCCCCTCCCTCAACCACAGCTCACAGAGGCTGAGGCTGAGCTGGTGATAGAGTTTGTTCTACTGTCCACTGCTGTGGCCTTGTCACGAGGTTCAGGGGACAGTGTACACACACAAGACTCCTCCACATGGGCATCAGTCAGTGCATGGGTGACTCTCCAGTGAGGCACCTGCCTGAAGGGACACCCCATTCTGACACATTTACAGGAGACCTTTACCTGCTTAGGTTTTTCTAGCCCACACCTCTTCCTCACACCCCTAGCAGTTGTGGAAATGCTTTTAGCAAGAAGGGGCTCGGCAAAGGGCTGTCCCTTGCCCCAGCAAGTGCACAGGAGGCCCCATCCCTGGCCCCTCCTGCCCTGTGGCAGGGTCATGTCCTCAATGAAGTAGCACTGGGCTGCACTCCAGAAGCCTCAGGCTAACTTGGGCCTCTGGGGTGCGGCTGTAGGGCCAGTAGTGAGTAAGGCCACATCGGGACAAGCCCTTTCCTGAAGTTTTGAGGCCTGAGTGGCAGCCAGCCTGGCTCTGTTAGGTTGGGGAATACTCCCTGTTCTGAAAGGAGGGGGAGCGGCCATTTCACAAGCATGTATGAGCATTGTAATAACCGGTGCATGAATTCATTCAAAGACATTTATGGGATTCCTAGAGTTTTGTTCTCTCTCTCTCTCTTTTTTCCCCCTCTCAATCAACAAATTCTAATAGTCAAAAAAGTACTGTAGGCTTACTGGTAGGGGGGAAATTATGCTGAAAAATGAGTCCTTTGGGATAGAGGAGGGGGTATAGCCCAGGAATGATAAGAGCAGAGATCTGGGTTCAAGTCCCAGAACCACGAATAGACAGCATGTTCTCTCATATGGAAACCTAAAAGGTTGACTGGAAAGTACAAGAGCAATGGCTGGGACCAGAAAGGGTGGGCATGAATCATGTCCTCCACCTGCACACACCGGGATACCACAGTGAATCCTACTGATTTGCATAGTTAGTAACCAGGGTCCTTATGGAAGGGCTGGGGAGTTCTGCATTGGGCTGAGGTTAAGGTGCCTAAGAAGTGACCAAGAGCAGGGGAGAGGCTGGCTTAGCCTCGGAGAGATTGAAGAAGACCTGCTCAGGGCAGGTATGTAAAGAGAGGCAGTAGACAGGGCAGGAGTAGGTGACTAGAGTGGTGTGTGTGTGTGTGTGTGTGTGTGTGTGTGTGTGTGTGTGTGTGTGTGTTTATGTGTGTGTGCTGAGTCTGGTGGACAATCGGGGAGGCTGGGGACGGGGAGCCCAGCCTGCCCTGCTGGGGGGCAGGTCGGAGGAAGGGGGAGGCAGGAAGGCTCAGTGACTGAAGTGTTTGCTGTAGAAGCTTGAGCATCTGACTTTAGATCTCAGCACCCATGAGAAGGACAGATGTGCTACAGTGGTACACCCCTGTAACCCCAGCCCCATGGGAAGGACAGATGTGCTACAGTGGTACACCCCTGTAACCCCAGCCCCATGGGAAGGACAGATGTGCTACAGTGGTACACCCCTGTAACCCCAGCCCCATGGGAAGGACAGATGTGCTACAGTGGTACACCCCTGTAACCCCAGCCCCATGGGAAGGACAGATGTGCTACAGTGGTACACCCCTGTAACCCCAGCCCCATGGGAAGGACAGATGTGCTACAGTGGTACACCCCTGTAACCCCAGCCCCATGGGAAGGACAGATGTGCTACAGTGGTACACCCCTGTAACCCCAGCCCCAGGACACAGAGACAGGGGGGGCTCCTGGGGCTTAGCCAAATTGGAGATCCCATGAGAGATCTTGTCTCAAAAAATAAGGTAGCTGCTAGGCACCGTAGCACACACCTTTAGTGCCAACACAGAGCAGGTGGAGGCAGTGGATCAAGGCCACAGTGAATTCTAGTTCTACAGAGCGAGTTTTAGGTCAGCCAGGGCTGTAGAGAGATTCTGTCTCAAAAATGAAGAAATAGAAGCTGGAAGGAGAGTTCAGTGGTTAGGGGCACTTGTTGCTCTTGTAGAGGACTGGGGGTCGGCTCCCAGCTCCTATCTGATGGCTTCCAACAATCGATATCTCTGGTTCTGAGGATCAGATGATCTGAACTTTGCTGGTATCAACAGATGATCTGAACTTTGCTGGTATCAGGGACATACATAGTACACATATACACATACATGGTACATACATGTAAAACCTACATACTTAATTTTTTTTGTCTTTTGTTTGGAGACATACTCATAATTTTAAATAAAAAAATAAGGTGGAGAGATAACTGTGGAAGACATTTTACATCAACCTTTAGCATGTGTGTGTGAGTGTTGTATGCACGCACACACACAGACAACACACACAACACACACAACACACACACACAAGCTTGCTGGGCCTCAGAGAAGAGCCTGGGAGGGGACAGTCCCCACTCAAATTACAGAGGTACAGAAGCCTTCAGAGAGAACATATCCTGAAAAACCTCAGGTGTTCGCGGGAAGGGCATTCTGGGAAGGACATTATTAAGAAAGAGACTGCAGCAAGGCACAGCAGGGCCACACAATTCAAACGCCGAGTGGTTTATGGTCTGCCCTCTCGTCTCCAAAGCTCTCAGGTACATTTCATAGGCCTCTCCGAGCCACCAATTGGGGACAAGTACCATTCAACGTGCTTGTGATGCCTGAGGGGAAATCTTTTTAATCTATTAGAGATGAGAGGACCCGAAACCCATTTAAAACCACTTAGGTGGTAATGGGCAGGGGAGTTTCAGAGTTCCCCACGTGGCTGAGGGCCGTGCATTATCCGGGCCCATCCAGGCTGCAAAGGCGGAGGGTTATGTTTCCAGAAGGAGTTAATGGCGTTTGTAAGTCCATTCGAGAACAACCCAGGAGCCCTAGGCCTGCCTGGCCTGCCTGGTTCTCTGGCTGGGTGGGATCAATACAGAGTGAGTTCTGGGGGGCTGCACACGTCACCTTCCTGGCCGTGGCTGATAGATGTGTCTTCAGAGAACATCTATTTCCCAGGAAGGCACCATTTCCAGGCTCTTGGGGCCACGCTCCACACCCCTCGGCCCAGAAACTTATCTCCATACCAATTTCTTTCTTTGAGAAGGGATCTCCCCCGCTTTCCCTCTTAATGTTTAAAATCTCCCAACATTCCCTCAGCTTGAGAACCGAATACAATTTTAATGCCATGATTATGAGTTCGGAAGCCCTTCAGCCACTGACAAATGTACCCAGCAGCTCATGCAATGTTCTGAGCTCGCTGCCGAGACTGGGCGGGCATGGGGAAGGCTGACTGCTAGAGACTATCACCCTAGAAGGGCTCTGCAGAAGCAAGGTTGGGACACTGTTCCTCAGTGGTTCCTGCCCAGCAGGCTTCGCTGTCCCATGGCCTCTAAGCTGCACCCAGGACCTCGGACATTGTTAACGAAGACCTCTGGGCATGACTTGCAGCCCATTCCCCATGTCTGCTGCCTTTCTTTATATAACAGGATTGATCCCTGAATGTGGGCAAGAGGTCTGTGTCCTGGAGACACGGGATTGCCAGAGGCTAGCATGGCGTGTTATGGTAGAGATAGCAACAGATTTCTTTCTGCTGTTGCTTATTTGGGTTTGTTTGGTTTTGTTTTTGAGGCAGGGTCTCCGGGCGAGGCTGGTTTTGAACCCACAGTCTTCCTGATTCTGTTTCATTTTCCTGCTTTTGGGACAGGTACTGTTCAGTGTCCTTGTGATGCCCGAGGGAATGTCTTTTCAGTCTGTTAGAGATGAGAGGACCCAAACCCATTTCAGACGGCGTAGGTGGTAATCAGCTGGGGAGTTTCAGATGCTTGTATTACAGAGTGTGCCACCATGCCCAAGTGATACAGTGCTGAGGACAGGATCCTAGGTTTTCTGAGTATCAGACAAGCTCTCTATCCACTGAACCACACTTCCCAGCCTCCAGCAACAGTTTTAAAGGTAAGAGCACAAGAATTATGCAGAACATGTGTATGTGTGTGCGTGTATGTATATGTGTGTGTAGTTCGTATGTGTGTGGTATATGTGTATGTATGTATACATGTGTGTACACGTGTGTGGTGAGTGTATGTGGTATTTGTGTATGTGTGTTTATGAGTGTGTATGTGTGTATATGTGTATATGGTGTTTGTGGTGTAGTGTGTGTGTCCATGTGTGTATGTGTTTATATGTATGTGCTGTGTGTATGTGTGTGTGTATATGTGTGTGTTTATGTGTATATGTGTGTGTATGTGTGTATATATGTATGTGTGTAGTATGTGTGTCCATGTGTGTTATGTGTCTGTATGTGGTGCATATATGTGTGTGTGTGTGGTGTGTGTATGTGTGTGTGTATGTATCTATGTATGTGTGATGGTGTGTGTTTATGTGTATGTATATGTATGCATGTATGTGTGTGTGGTGTGTGTGTTTGCATGCATGTGTGTATGCTTGCTGTTCTTATGTTCTCTTCCCACCAGAGCACCCTACACTGCCCATTTCTGGAGTGAATCTCTTAGGGAGACTTGCCAGCACACCCTTCCCCGGCAGAGGGCAGCAGTACACGTGTGGATGCCAGGAATATCCAGGAGGGATTAACACTGTCTGAAGACTAAAGCCAGTAGCCCCTCCACAGCTAACAGTCAGTGGGCATATTCTTGGGACACCCTGAGTTTGTCCAGACCTGTCCCAGAGTGCAGAGCCCACAGCTGAAGTTCTCCTGCCCCATCAGGAATGTCTTTAAAAAGCTCTGAAGTCATCAAGACTGGGTCTGTCTCCTCTTATGGCTGCCTCAGTAGAGACAGGGACCGACAGGGGCTGAGAAATGGCTCTGCACACAGGCAGGTGCCCTGGATTGCACAGGAGCAGAATGCCACAGGGCAACGCAGGCCAACACAACACTGTTGCAGACGTATGCCTCACACTCTCACTTCCCCCAGCAGCCTGCAGGTTTCCTTCCGTAACAACCAATGTTCATAAAGTTTATTGCTGTTCCCCGCGGCTGATAGTGAACAAGACAGCAACCATAAGGATTTCTGCCTGGTGAGGATTTATTCAAGTGCCTGTGCAGAGGGGAGGGGCTGCTGCTGGCCCCAGAATGCAGCCAAGAGGAGGCAGAATGCATAGGGGCAGAGGAGGGCTTCTTAGGTTCCTGAGAGAGCATGGTGGGCCTAGATTCAGGGAACCCCCACAGGAGGGACTCCAGCCTCAGACTCCCCATCTGTAAGTACCTTCAATTCAACGGGCATGTGGCAGAGAACCAGAGGATGGAGGCAGGGCCTCTGGAGAGAGAATCAGAGGGTGGAGGCAGGGCCTCTGGAGAGAGAACCAGAGGGTGGAGGCAGGGCCTCTGGAGAGAGAACCAGAGGGTGGAGGCAGGGCCTCTGGAGAGAGAACCAGAGGGTGGAGGCAGGGCCTCTGGAGAGAGAACCAGAGGGTGGAGGCAGGGCCTCTGGAGAGAGAACCAGAGGGTGGAGGCAGGGCCTCTGGAGAGAGAACCAGAGGGTGGAGGCAGGGCCTCTGGAGAGAGAACCAGAGGGTGGAGGCAGGACCTCTGGAGAGAGAACCAGAGGGTAGAGGCAGGGCCTCTGGAGAGAGAATCAGAGGGTGGAGGTAGGGCCTCTGGAGAGAGAACCAGAGGGTGGAGGCAGGGTCTCTGGAAACTGAGAGGAATCTTAAAAGTAGGACTGGCTCTTGGTCTAACACAGCTTTAATCAGATGAATCCCTCCTGATCCAGGGGCAGATGTGGCCCATGTCAGAAGGATCATGACCCTGGGGTTCTGTCAGGACTGAGTGAGGTGTGCTGTGAGACCTGAGCCTCTCATAAATGACTTCGGATTCCTGATGTCTCATGGGTAGTTTCTGAAGGAAGTGTGGCAAGACACAGAAAGAATGCATGGAGTCCGGTATGGGCTACACGAGCATGCCTGGCAGCATCCTCTCCATTTTCCCATAAGGTCTTTCAAGAGGAAAAATTAAACCGCAGAGCTAAGCTAGGCATGGCGGTGCACACACATAGCCCTGGAGCTTGGAAGCAGAGGCGCGAACATGTAGGATTCAAGGCTAGACTTGGCTATAATGGCAAATTCAAGGCCAGCCTGGATTACATGAGACCTTATTTCAAAGGAGTGGGGCTGCGTCCCCCTCCCATACCTCCATGTATAATCCTGAGATCATAGAAATGGCTCAGATTCAGGTCTCGGGGGCCACTGAAGACCCTGCAGGCGTGGGGTCTCCAAGATTCTGCCTCTGTCTAGGGCAGCAGAGGTCATTAGCCTTGGTTCATGTCTCCTATGAATGTCTCTCAGTGACTTCCCTCGGCCACCTAACCTTCTCCAGGGTGTCCCTGCACCCAGGCCCTAAGATACCACCCACAGGTACTGATGTCACCCGACCCCGTGGTCTCATCAGGAGGAAGGGTGGGGCTGATGGGACAGGACATGCTGATCCCTGGCTCCAAAGTGTGGAGGGAGGACTCTCCTCGGATGCCTGCCTCTGGGAAGGTTTAACCCAGTCTGAAGGAACGTGGCTGCCTCCAGCCCTTCACCCATAATCCATAGCCACTGCTGTAGACCTGGCTTGCCCACTTGTGGGTCAGGGGGAGCACATTAGTGCAGGCTGAAAGAGGGAGAGGGGGTCATGCTAAGGGGACAGGAAGAAATGGGACATGGACATATGCCCATATCTCTAAATTGCTGCCTGTCCCAGCCCCTGCACACCCCAGCCTGCACAAGCATGCACACACACACACACACACACACACACACGCACGCACAGGTAAATTCCAAGTCACAGGCACCTCCAACAGGCCTATATCCCCTATGACTCCCAACCAGTCTGTAGGGAAGCTACCCCACCATGGGAGCTGGCCTATGGCCTTGACACCCTCTGTCCCTCACCCTGGAACCATCCAGGGCTCAGTAAGATGGTTCTTCCCCATCCTACATCAAGGTTGCACTCACCAGAGCCTCTTTCTGGGGGGTATCAGGGAGTGTGCAGTAGGGGCTCTTGTCTCTCAGTGCCCTCCTCTGTCTGCAAGCACAGGAAAAGGTCTGGCCCAGCTCAGTTCTCCCGCTGGGGCCCGGGTGGAGTTTCCCGTCCAGATCTAGGCTGTCAGTGGCCTGGGTAAGGGAAACCACCTGACCCTCTAGGCCTGAATGCCCAGCTGTCAGCTGGTATCCACAGCTCTGGAGTGGGGCCAGGGGTCTGGGAGGGAGGGGAAAGAGGAGAGAGGAAAGACGAGGAAGGTGGGCAGGGACTAGGAAGAAGGGGAAAATTTGGGGGAGTAGGAGAAGGTAGGAAAGAGAATTCAGCTCAGCTATCTTGAAGTGTGACTGGTTCTGAAGTCTAGGTACTAATTGCTACAGAGTCCCCAATTATTTATTTAAAAAATCATTTTATATGTGTGTGTGTGTGTATAGATACACACATATAGATAGATAGATAGATAAATACATACATACATACATACATACATATCTGTGTGCATGCATGTGTAAGGGCACACACATGCCATGCCATTCCTGTGGAGGTTAGAGTATAACTTGTAGGCATGGGTTCTCTTCCCCATGTGGGTTTCAGGAATTGAAGTCCAGGGTCAGGCCTGACGACGTGTGCCCTTACCTGATGAAATCCTCTCATCACTTGTCCTTTATGTAATGCTAGGGTAGGACCCAAGGTCTCACACAGAGAGAGTCTGCAGTCTGTAGTGGCTATTCCTGGTCGTCAACTTGACCATATCTAGAATGAACTACAATCCAGAAATGGAGGGCTCACCTATGATCCAGATCTTGAAGCTGGAAGACACAGGCTTCTGACCTGGATCTTAGCATGGAGATCGTGAGGCATAGTGGCTATGAAAAGTTTAGGCCTAGGCAAGGTAATACATTCCTTTAATCCCAGGAGATTAAGGCAAAGAGTTCTCTGAGTTCAAGGTCAGCCTGGGACAAATCAAATCCCAGATCTGGGCCACGCCTTCTGCGGGAAGTCTAATAAGGACATGGGAAGAAGGAAGACTCTCTTTTTCACCTGCACTTACTTGCCAGCACATCTGTCGGAACCTACATCTACAGAAGACCATCGGAAACAACTAGCCTCATGGGACTGAGCAACCACTAGATTCTTGGACTTCCCACCCACAGCTGCCCATTGTTGGGGAGTTAGACTACAGACTGTAGGTCATCATAACAAATTCCCTCAATATAGAAGTCATTCCATAAGTTCTGGGACTCTAGAGAATCCTGGCTAATACACAGCCCTACTAAGCACTTGCAGACCTACTGATCCCACCTCAACCTTCTCTGTTTTCTTTTCTATCCCTGCTCAGAAGGAAGGACAAGGCTGGGCTAGGCCATGTCCTCTCTTTCACCTGGCACCCCCACCCACTCCCAGCTACCTCAGGTGGCTCGCCACGAGTTGTGGATGCTCAGAAGATCTCAGGTCCAGAGTAAGGCCATCCATCCCTCTGTCAATCCAAAAGTGCTTCCCGGTAAGCACTGTTGGAGGCCCGGGGGTACCAGACTCTCCCAACAGAGGACCCTGTCAGAACAGAGAGAGGCTCAGTCAAATGGAGGGAGCTCAGATTGGACCTGGGAAGTGATCTCCTGACACCAGAAGGAGGAAAGAAACAGTGGGAAGATGGCGGCGGCAGCCGAGGGGAGGAAGACTGAAGGTCCAGCTAGGGCACGGGGAAGCCAAGAGGATCAGAAGTGATGGGAACTGGGCAGGAGCCCAAGCCTGGAGCTTCTCAGAGGAACCAAGGGACTAGAACACAGTACACTGGAAGTCAGCCTTGGGTTTGCAGTTACAGGCAGGCTGTGCCCCAAAGGGAGCACACAGGGGAAGGCGGATCAAAGACAGAGGCCACCGGTGTCACCCTCCCAGGGGGCCTTCGGATGCTGGTGGGAGGGAAGATGAGCTGGGGGGTAGGTATATGAACATCTGGCCAGGGAGAGATGGTGTGGGGTAAAGGGCATACATCAGGTCTAGACTGCCCCGGGTCAGCCTTCCCTTCTATCCTTTAGGTTGACCAAGCTGTGTCCCTCTCAAAGCCTGGCTGGCAAGAGAAACATCTGACTGTGGCCACAAAGGCCTAAGTGTACAGAGGAGCTGGGCCAGCTGAGGGAACCTTCACACTGGGCTCCTTTCCCATCTCTGCCCAGGTCCCCTTCTGTGGCCTTCCCCACACGGGACAGGACAGAGTGGGGCCCCACCACAAACGTTCCCCAGTGCCATCAGTGAACTCTGGTTGAACGTGGGGTGCGGCAAATTACGGGATCATCTGAAACTAAAAGGCTTGCGTGTGGGTCTCGGCCTATCCTTTCTCCTTAGCACTTAAAACTACAAGAACAAAAAAGTACAATCAATTCCATGTGTGCCAGTCTCTCCCCAGCCAGGGGTGACCCCAGTTTCCAGGGAAGTGAGCCGGCTTGAGCTCAGCTCCACCCACGGCACAGCTCTGATTACCGTCCTGGTTTCTTCAGCTTTTCCATCTCCTTCCCCCACCCTCAGCTGCCCTCACATGCCTGATCTGGGAAACTTAGAGCCACAGGGGTTGAGCAATCCCTTGAGGGTCTAAAAGGTGTGATGCTTCCCACCCAAGCCAAGTGCCAGTGAGTGGCTGAGCCTGGACTTGAACCCAGGTCTCGAGGAGGGCCACTGTCTGCTTCCTGCTATTGTTATAAAGAGCCAGGTCACCTGTGCCTTCTTTCTCATCTCATTAAGCTCGTCGGGCCCTACTGTGCATCAGAGAGACACAGCTATTACCAAACACCAGAGAGGCTGTGGGAGCTCTTTCTATTACGTAATCAAGTAGGGCACTTTATTTCTGTCCTTGGCCCTGGCCAGCCTCTCTCTGTGCCATTTTTCCAAAGCTTCTCAGATGCCTTTGTTCAGCCGCTCCCCAGGACCTATGTCCTCCCACAGTCCCCTCCCCCAGCCATCCCCAGGTCTTCTGCTCCAGGACTGATGTCTGCCCTGATGAACATGGCTGTCTCCTGGAACCACTGTGTCTGACCGACACCTTTGGTGGTGCTGAGGCTCACACACACTGTCTCTCATTAACCCCAAACATTTCTCCGATGGCTATACCCTTGCCCTGCTCACCAGTCTCCTGCTTCTCAGAGTGACCTCGCTCTGCTTCAGCCCTACGCCTATAAGCCATCCACAGCCTCTCCCTTTTCTCAGACTAAGGTCTCCATCCTGCCTTCAGTGGTACCTCCTCACTGGCCATGGCCCTGGCCCAGTCCCATCCCCCGCTGCTCCATCTAAGCCCAATGTCTCTCCTTCTCCCCTCTGCCTGGTTGCCTTCTCCTCGTGTAGTAGATTCCAGCTTGAGAATCACAGCTGGGAAACCCTCACCTCCTGACACACCTCAGCTGCTCTTGAACATTCAGACTGGCCTGCATGTGGTGGCTCCCTGCTTGTCCCTGCTCCTCCAGGATGGGGCCTGGCCTGCTGATCAGCACTGCAGCATGTTTTATAGCTCTTTTCTGAATGAGTGAATATCTGGCTTGTTCTGATTCTGGCTTCGCAATGTCTGGCCTACAGAGTGAGGGAGTACTTCTCTTCTTGGCTTCTCATAGTTCAGGCTCCAGACTAGGTCACCATGGCCCTGAGGTGTCCCTCCATACTGGTCCCTGTCCCCATGACTCAGTATTCCAGCTCTCAGTCAGTGACAACAGTCTCCAGGATGTGTCATCATCCTGTCCTGCCTGGTAAACACGGGTGGCTGCTGACCAGCAGGAGTTCCAGTGACGCCCCTTCTCCAGCCACGTGAATTGGTGCATGTCTGCAACCCAGGCATCTGGGAGGTGGAGGTGGGAGCATTGGAATTCACGGCCATCTCTGGCTACATAAGGCCAGCCTGGGATACATGAGACCTGGCACCAAAAGCAAACAAATACCACACCTCACCCCAGCACGGGTTGCCCAGCACGGCATGCCCCATCATTTTTTATCAAACCACCAGGATCTTTAGGAAGCCAGCATGAAGTACACTCGAGTCTTGAGAGGCAAGGCCTGAAGGCCAGAAATATGCAGCTTTTCCCACCAGGGTCTCTCTGCAGGCCCGGCCAATCTGGTGCCCAGTCTCAGGTGGAAACATCCCGTCTGGGTACTAGACTCTGCCCCAGCATTTACCTGGGCTCCTGCTGGGTTCTAACAGTTGCATCCCTAAGATCCACTGGGATCTAGATGGTTGTAGCTGCTCCAGCCTTGCCTCCACCTGCTCCAACAAACCCAGGTGTCCAAACTGCAGGATCAGGGGGACTGAACCGTCAGATTGAGGGTCTGCCTGGGAGGCTGTGGTGGTCTCAGCACTTGGATGCCTGGATGGGTGATATCATGGCACCTTTGGCAGGCTGAGTATGCACATGGGCGGGGGTGGCTCTGGGACAAGGAGAGAGGTACTGAGGACATTTGCATTCACATCTACATCTGTGCAGCCATCATTTAGTGGGAACAGCTGGAGAGTTGGTTACTCTGGGCCTCTTTCATTCCCACAACCCCGTGAGGCATCAGGCAGAGACCACTTCACCTGGCTGGGCAGTGGCTGAGCCAGGCTCCAAATCCCACCCCCCATGCCCTATCTTCCTGTCATAATCTCAGCGTTACAGGGATACATCTTCAACCGAGTGTGGTGGCTCATCCCTGTAATCCCAGAATTTGGGAGGCTGGTGCAAGAGGATTGCCATGAATGAGTTCAAGGCCAATGAAACCCAAACAAAACTATAAAACCTAGCCTGTCAATCACCACCGCTCCACACCCCAATGTCAGACAACCAGTAATGAACTGTCCGGGCTTCAAGCAGTCACCTCTGTCCTGGGAGGGCTGTCAGCAGAAATGCCCAACACACCGCATGCGGCTGCAGAGGAAACTGGGTCTTGCCAGTAATAGCAGGTGACAATTTGCTTCTCTAAACTCACAACTAGGGTAAAGGACCTCTGACTGAGGGCGACACAGAACACCTGGGTCTGTGATCTTGAAGCTGAGACAGCTCTCAAGAGAGCTCTCTGTAGATCTTTAACCCAGGGAAGAGTCAGCAATCGTCCCCAAGGACGTAACAGCTGGCCACATTGCCATGTTGTCCCTTGGCTCTTAAGCGTCCCATGAGGAGTATTTGTGAGTCTTCTGTGGTGGCCAAAAGCCAAGAGCATCTGTCGCTAATTTTCCTTCGGTGGGTTGTGGGGCTTAAGCCATCTTCATCTCTTTGCCTAAGCCTTAAGTCCCAGTGATAAACCGAGGCAGGAATCTGCTAGTTTACCCTGGTGGACCAGTGACTGGGCTTTCTGACAGAGTGTAGTTGAAGGTTACAGGCTGTGGGTGCTCCTCCACAAACATCTGGGAGGCTTTTACCCAGCAGGCATGAGGGCTGTCTCATAGAGCCCCTCCCCTAGGCTCCCTGAGACTTTACAACTGGGGGTAGGAATCCACTGTGCACCCAGGTGTAGGTCCCCACCTGCCACGAGGGCTGTTAACAGCCCTCAGGCCCTGCTTGATTAACAAGGGAGCACAGGTGAACTCCCCAAGATGGCGGTTGCTCAGCTCCCAACACCATCCGAGGCAGAGGCCAGCCAGCCCCAGAACCTAGCCTCAGCAGGCGGCTAATCTCTGAGAACTTTTTTCTTTTTCTCCTTTCTCTCCATGTGTTTAAGTTTGTGCTTGTGTGGGGGATGGGGGGGGATGCGTGTGTGTGTGTGTGTGTGTGTGTGTGTGTGTGTGTGGTGTATGCATGTGGGTGAGTGTGGAGGGAAGGCCAGAGGACAAACACAGGGGCTCTTCTTCCTCAGGTGCCACCAACACTGTGTTTTGAGACAGGATCTCTCCATAGCCTGGTCATCTCTAAGTAGGCTAGGCTGCCTGAGCAGTGGGCCCCGGGGATCTTGCTTGGCTCCACCTCTCCAGAGTTGGGATTACAAGTGTGTGCCACCACACCCGGCTTTTGTTTTTTTGTTTTTTGTTTTTTTTTTTAACCTGAGGCTTGGTATTGAACTTGGGTCATCATCTTTGAGTACAGTACCAGCTGGTGGATCTTGCCAGTCTCTTCCCCACACAGCTTGGGTTTGTGGAACTCCAGGAGCCATAGTTTCCTGAGCCTCAGGCTGGGCCTCCTGAGTGCTGAGATTCACCACCACTTTGGGCTCTTTTTGGTTCCTCTTTCCAGAGTCCAGGGCTGCCCCAAAGGCTGCCATCCTTTGGGCCATACAGGAAGTAGGGGGCCCTGCCCCAGGGTGTCTTCCCGCCTTGATTTTTTTTTTTTAAATAGCGTTGTTGGCTAACAGCCTGAGCTAGCTCTGCAGAGAGAAAGTCCCAGAATATCAGAGCTGCAGGGCCATGGAGCCACCTGCTCTGGTCCTTTCATTTCACAGGGGAGGAGAGACAAAGCAACGCTGCTGGAAGATGAAAGGACACTCTGGGCTTCTTGGTGGCCAGAAGAAGAATTGAACTAGTCCCAAGTTCCACCCACGGCCAGCCTCTTACTGCCTGGTGGGTTAGACTGTGTGTGCAGACTCTCCGGGTACAAATCCCTGGCTCTGACCTTCACTGACCGCGAGACCCACCACAGGCAGGCACCTCACTCTCACCAAGCCCCAGTTTCTGATCTGCAAAGCAGGGATGGTTTTTCTTAGCAATACTGTGCCATGCCAACTCAAGGAGAGAACATTTGGTGCCGGCTGACATGGGCCCCCCACATGGTGCAGGCTGACAGGGGATCCCCACACTTGACCTATTTTTTACTGTGACCAGAAAGTGTTGATCCGGGCCTTATGGGAGTCGGAAGCAGTGGAAATATGGCGGTCACACATTCCAACCCTGTATTCAGTCCGTGAATGGTACATTTGGTCACAGTACATAATTGAAGCTAGGGTTATCTCTCAAATTCAAGACATATGAGGAGCTGTGGGACAGGCTGTGGGGATGGGGTGCAGGCTTCCCAGGAGCTGCAGCATATAGGCAGCAGGGCCTTGCAGTTTGCATAGGAGTCCCCAGACAAGGAGTGAAGCGAGCCAGCACTTGGGAGGCAGAGGCAGGCAGATCTGATTCAGAGCCAGCCTGGTCTACAGAGTGAGTTCTAGGATAGCCAGGGGTACACAGAGAGACCCTATCTTGAAAAACCAAACCAGACCAGAAGTGAGTGAGTGTGGGGATGTAGCTCAGCTTCCATGAACAAAACACTGAGATCAGTTCTTGGCACCAACAAACTGGCAAAAAGACTCCCAGCTTGACCACACAGCCCCTGCCTCCAATATGTGTATAGGGCTGGCAGGACGGCTCAGGAGATAAAGGCACTTGCCTTCAAGCCTCATATCCTAGGTTTAGCTTCCAAGTGCCACGTGGAAGAAGACCAGAATCCCGAAAGCCAACCTCTGACCTCTTTGCATTGCAGCATGCACAGCATATATGCAGTGTGTGTGTGTGTGTGTGTGTGTGTGTGTGTGTGAGAGAGAGAGAGAGAGAGAGAGAGAGGAGAATCAAGTAGGGGGAACAACAGCAAGACAGTCAGCACCCATAAAGCCAGAGAGACCTAGAAGAGCAAGATATTTCTGGAAGACTACGGGGTGGCTGCTGAGTGTGTGGGATCCCTTCTTCCTCCCTCCTGGGGTGCCCACATATAAGTGGTAAAGTCAGGACCACAGTTTTTTGAGAACAACACGATACAGTTCCCACAGTCGGCTCATTAGACAGATGAGGAGACCCAGGGGGACCCCCAGAGGTTCCCAGCCAGGCAGTGTTCACCCCTATCTGCCCACCCTCAGGCGTGGCAGGGGAGGGGGGAGGACTCGGAGGGGGTGTGGCTTTCTGGGGAACTCTGCCGCTGGGAGGAGGGTCAGCTGGGGCTGCGGGGGGCTGTGGGAGAGAGGAGCAGCTGGCTGGATGACAGCCTGGGGGCAGCTGGCCCATTATTTATGGCTATTTCTTTGAGAGTCCTTCAGGACCGCTCAGGTAATTGAGTAAGCGAACATGAGCACATGCCGGCGATCATTTAATTGTGGCAGAAAATGAAGTTGGTTGCAGCTGGGGGCTGCCAGCCCTCGTTTCTGCTGAGCTGAGCAAGTGGGGCTGCAGTAGCCATCCATCCTTGGCCCGCCCCCGCCCCATCCCTAGGCTGCTAGCTGAGCCCATGCCTGGGTGCACTAGTGGTCAGGGAATTTGTTCTTTGGAAGCACCACTCTAAAGGCCTCATCTCTGCTCTGGGGGAGGTGTGTATGTGGGGGGGGAGGGGCTCTGTAGACAGTGAAGGGGATGAGGGGAACTCAGGAAGACGGGGAGTTGGATGGGTGCTAGCAGCCCTGGCAGAGACTCAAATCACGATATGTATGACAGCATTATCATCAGACACGTTGAAGCACTTTCCTGTACTAGGCACTAAAGGACCTACCACTGATCCTCTGCTACCCCTGTGGGGAGTGCTAGTTTATCCCATTTCGAAGGTGGAGAAACTGAGGCCCAGGCTCCTCATTGCTCACTCTTGGGAGGCTCTGGGGTTCTGGGGGCCCTTGAAGGGCTTCAGCGGGAGTTCAGCTGAGAGTTAATGAAATGGGGATCCAGAGGAGCCATCCTGAGCCCTAAAGATCCCTCTGTTCTGATTCCACACTAGCTACTCACCTGCTGCCTGGTCCTCCAGGATACAAGCCTAGACTCTGTGTCTGAGGCAAAATGAGGGCTTTCTTGACCTCCCAAACTCTGGCCTTCTTTCTAAACCTTCTGAGGAGGGACAGGCTTGGAACACCCTAAGCCTGGGCATCTTCCTGAACCAAAAGGCCACCACATCTTCAGTGTGAAGCTGGGGAAGGCAGCCTGGGGCTGATGGGAAGGGGGCTGGGTGCAAACCCTAATCCCATGGGACCTCAGGGGAGTCCCTGGAGCTGAGGTGACAATTTAGCAAATCAAAATAGTCCTTTAGTCCTTGGAGGCGAGGCGAGGCTTGAAAGAAGATAGCAAAGACAGCCCTCCTCCTGTCCTCAGGACCTCGGGGTCTCACAGGCTTGGAGATTCTGACAGGGAAAGCACCCACTTCGAAGGATGACACCAGAGAGAGCCAGGATGGTGGTCAGAACCTTGAGGTCTGTAACCCAAGAGAGGAGGCCTAAAGTCTGATCAGAGAGTCTGAGGATGAACTGAAGACAGATAGAAACTCCAAAGAAAAGGCAACCCCTCCCCACAAAAGCAAATCTATTCAATTTAAGGGACTACAGGTTTTACATGGAAAAAATAAAGTGAGACAAAACTCTGTCCTGATTCCCACAGGACCCCAGTGGAGTCATGCTTTCCCGTGGCAGTAAACGTGAGTGCTGGTCTAACAAAATGCTAAGATATGCACAGAGACAGGTGTGGGGAGCTAACACACAAGCCTTATGAAAGTTGACCCCTGTGACCGTGTTACATAGGTTGGACATGCGGATCCAAAATGGTCTGTAGACATGGCAGGGACTGGGAATGGGGCAGAGAGCAACCAATCTTCCTTCATGTTCCACTAAAGAATGTTTTATTTCGTTTTTGACTTTTTTTAAAATTCTTTTTTTAAAGATTTATTTATTTATTTATTTATTTATTTATTTATTTTGGGGAGTTTTCGAGACAGGGTTTCTCTGTATAGCCCTGGCTGTCCTGGAGCTCACTTTGTAGACCAGGCTGGCCTCGAACTCAGAAATCCACCTGCCTCTGCCTCCCGAGTGCTGGGATTAAAGGCGTGCAGCACCATGCCCGGCTTATTTATTTATTTTTTAAAGATTTATTTATTTATTATATGTAAGTACACTGTAGCTGTCCTCAGATACTCCAGAAGAGGGCCATCAGATTTCGTTACAGATGGTTGTGAGCCACCATGTGGTTGCTGGGATTTGAACTCGGAACCTTCGGAAGAACAGTCAGTGCTCTTAACCACTGAGCCATCTCGCCAGCCTTCCCCCCCCCCTTTTTTTTTTTGTCCACATATTATAAAAGTTACACTTCCTGGCTGGTACAGCGCCCACCACACTAGCCAATGACCCAAGTTCAACTACTGGGACCCAAGTGAAGAGGTACGGAGAGAACTAACTCCATAAAGTTATCCGTATACCTGTATACCATGGTATGCACACATGCATACACGTACGTTGTCAACGTCAGCTGCAGCATCCTAATAGCAATAGCAATAGTAATAATAATAATAATATTTATTTATTTATTTATTTATTTGTTTGTTTGTTTGTTTGTTTGTTTGTTTGTTTTTGAGACAGGGTTTCTCTGTGTAGCCCTGGCTGTCCTGGAACTCACTCTGTAGAACAGGCTGGCCTCCAACTCAGAAATCCGCCTGCCTCTGCCTCCTGAGTGCTGGGATTAAAGGCGTGCGCCACCACTCCCGGCTAATAATAATAATAAATTTAAAAGTTACATTTACCACTGGGTGGTTGTGGCACACACCTTTAATCCCAGCACTCTGGAGGCAGAGGCAGGTGCGTCTCTGCAGGGAGCGGTTCTGACCCTTTGATCACAAATCTGCATGTGCTTGCTGTAGGTCTCCAATTGGCTCTTGATCAATCAATAAAGATGCCAGTGACCAATGGCTGGCTGGAAGAGGCGGGACTTCCTGGTTCCTACAGGCGAGGAGAAAGGAAGAGAATCCAGATACTTGGGGGAGAGAGACCGGACAGACTGAGAGCGACAGGGGAGATCTCCCAAAATGTAGACGGAAAGGGAAGCGGCAACTGGGCAACTAAGCTGAGGGCAGATTTAGAGGTGTTAGCCAGGAGTACTGGAGGGAAGGGCTCAGTAGCTGTGAGAGGCTTAGAAGTGCCCAGCCTTCTCAGGAAAAAAAAAAAAAAATCACAAAGGAAAGAAGTTACACTTACTATTTGTGGTGATTTGATTAAGAGTGGTTCCCAAAGGTCTCAAAGGCCCACCCCACTGCCAGCTAGCTCGCTCTGCCTGCTACTTTCAGATAAAGATGTGAACGCTCCACTGTTCCCGCCACCATGTCTTTGCTCCGCCTTCTGGACTCACTCTCTGAAACTGCAAGCCCCTAGATAAACTCTTCTATAGCTTTCCTCAGTCATGGTGCCTTATCGCTGCAACAGAAAAGTAGCAAGGACACCATTCTCTTTGTCCATCCATCCCACTCATCAGGAGTCAACTGGTCTGGGCTATTTAGAGGCAGGACCCCATGCAGCTCAGGCTGCCTGGAACTCTCGGTGACTACGGACGGACAGGGACGAGTTGGTTGGTTACTCCCACTGGTACAATAGTGGCATGAGTATTTTGGGAGTGACCAACCACCTCCTGATTGGATTCCCCGCCCACTCCTCACCAGGCCAAGAACTAGTAGCTGGCTAGGGAGAGGCGCTAGGAGAGAACTTACGACTTTATTGTGCTAAACGGACAATTCTTGTGTTAAACGGTTCCCTAGAGAATTCCCTTTCTGCCCCCAGAACAGTGTAATTCAACATCTATCTGCAGAGCTTTCTGAAGTAGATGTTGATTGACAGCTCGTAACAGCGCAGAGAATCCGAGACAGAGGGCTCAGGCCTAAATGGGCCGCCCTCGTCGAGTCCAAGGATCACTGTGGCAGCACGGAGGGGCAGAAGGACTCAGAGAGGCAGAGGCGATACAGGATTCTCTGAATATGACAAGGCTGTTACCCACGTGAACTCAGAGCTGCTGTGACTGTCTAGCGTGGACAAGAAGCTCACCAATGTTGCTGCCGGGCAGGGGAGAACTGGTTTCCTTCAGGTGCGGCCCCTGAGAGGGGCATCCCATATTCCAGTGGCTGGCTCTCCATCCACACGCATACCGCACACCGCACACCGCCAGCATTAAGTGGATTCAACACTCGGTGAGCCGAGGGGAAGCCGGAAGGGAGGTAGGGAGAGTTGAAGGGGAAGCAGGGTTAGGGTGGATCTCATCAAAACATGTCTTATTTATGTCTAAAGTTCTCAAACAACTTTTTTTTAAAGGAAGAGATGAGAAAAGAAAGGAAAAGACCCCACAGTATGTGTCCCGTGCATCAGACCCCGTTCCCAGGCCTTACCCTGAGAACCACAGAGGTGACGGGGTGGGGGTGGGGGACACCAGGTGGGCGTGGCCAGTGGAGGGTACTGTGGCTGGAGAGCCTGAGCTGGCTCATCAGATCTCTAAAGGCATGTTAAACAGAGAAACCAATTCTGCTAATGGGGCTGATGCGTTAATGGCTGTCTCACCAACCAGCAGTTTCCCACAGACTCAACAGGAGCACCGGAAACCTCCAGGACGTCTGAAGCCAGCATGTGGTTTGTGGCTCCTGGCAAAGTCCCGGAGAAGCGCTGGGAGGGGCTAGAGGTTTTGGCACCAGGCTTCCCCTGGGGTCCTCTGGGCCCAGAATCTTCTGTCTACCAGTGCTCGCGCATGGCGTGTTCTACCTGGATGGTAGTGAGGAAGCAGGGTCTGGTGTGTGTGTAGTGTCTCACATGCATGTGCACATGCTTACACACAGGGTGGTAGTGCGTGAGGCTGGCTGTTGGGTCCTTCAGCACCCCCCTCCCCCAGGGTGGCAATGGAAGCCTCTGGAATTCCCCCTTCTGTAGGGGATTTTAGAACCAGCCTTGGCCAAAGCCTCATTGCCTCAAAATAGTCCCCGGCTGTGGATGATAGCTCCCTCAGGGGCTCTCCTCTGTGACAGACATTTTTTGAAGGTGAGACCCTTGTGGACTTTTACTAAAACAATATAACAACAACAACAAAAACCCACCAGACATAGTGACACATTCCTGTAATCCCAGCATTGGGGACCTTGAGGCAAAGGCACAGAACGTTTGAGGTGAGCTTGGGCTACATAGCAAGGCACTATCTCAAACAAACAAACAAACAAACAAACCCAACAAAATCAAACAAACAAACAAAAACCAAAAACCAAACCAAAACAACAACAACAAAAATCCCAAGGTGCTGGCTCAGGGATTAAAGGCACTTTCTTTTGTTTCCCTTTTGATTTTTTTTTTTGGGGGGGGACAGGGTTTCTCTGTGCAGCCCTGACTGTCCTAGACTTTGCTTTGTAGACCAGGTTGGCCTGGAACACAGATCCACCAGCCTCTGCCTCCTGAGTACTGGAATTAAAGGTGTGCGCCACCACCACCTGACTTCACTTGCTGCTCTTGAAGATAACTACGTGGAGGCTCAGCTATTTGTAAATTCGGTTCCAGGGAATCCAGTGCCCACTCTGGCTTCTGTGGGCACCAGGCATACATGTGGCACACCGACACATGTACATAAAACACACACACACACACACACACACACACACACACACACACACACACATGGCAAAGGTTAAGTGAAAAGAAGGCATTTGTAAGGGGATTTCAGGTTCCATTGGGCTTTGGCATGTTTGGGTGTGGAACAGCGTCTGTGTCCCTAGAGCCACAATTGAACCATTTCACCCCAATCCCTACACACACACACACCGCTGACTGAGTCACTGTCCCTTGTGTTGTCAGAGCCTTCCTGGGATGGAGCTGAAAGTCAGAGGCTGGCTTTCCTTACTCCACTGAGGCCTACCTCTTGAGGACAGGTATCCCCCACTGCTTCTCTGTCCCTTAAGCCCACTCCGTTTGCTCCTGCTTGTCTCGCGGCACACTCCCAAAGGAACATGGGTGGGTTACAGAGGCCAGAAGTGACCACAGTCTCCTGAGGAAGGGACTGGCTCAGACCATCAGTGTTGGTCTGCCTGTGCTCAGCTCCTGGCCTTTCAGGAGGGGAGCAGCCTCCTCCATCCTCAGTCCAGCCTGGAGTTTTCATCCAGCTGGGTGTGGGCCTGAGAAGGGGGAGTGCTGCCATGGAGGGCCGTGGATCCTATCGGCCCCAAATGTAACAGTGGAAAAGGGTCCAAGGCCTCACCCTTTGGATCAGTGGGTCCCGTCTCAGCCACCAGAATGGCTGTTTTGGGGTCCTAGATTTTCTTTTTCAGAAGCCAACACCCCTTCTCTGCCCGTCCCTCCTCTGCTCGCCCCTCCTCTGCCCGCCCCTCCTAGCTAGAGATACTTCCTAAGCCCCTCACTGGATACCTCAGAGTGTACTGTAGGGTGCCCGTCAAGCCCTTGGCCTGGGCCCTGCTCTGAGGCTGCCCATTCTGAACTCTGTCTTCCCGAAGCAGCCAGCATGAGCTGCCACTCCCTTCCCCAGAGCTGGAGGCAGAGGCAAGCTGCAGCTTCCTCCCTCCTGCTGACCCCTGCTGGCTGTCCTCTGTCCACTGGCCTCCCATAGGGCAGTGTGGTGCCTGCAGACTTCCTGCACAGGGAGGCTCACTACTTTACAACGCAGCCTGCCCTGGTCAGTGACAACCTAGCAGCTGCCCTGTAGTCCCAGCCTCATGAGTGACCTAGGAGATAAGGCCTGTGTGACCTAGTCATCAGTTGGGGTGCCATGTCACTTTGAAGTTCGGTGTGGCCTGAAACTCACTCTGAATCCCAGGCTGGCTTTGAACTCGTGTCCTCTGCTTAGCCTCCTGGGTGCAGTGTGTACCTCCATAACCAGCTTATTCCATTTTTTTTTAAACCCATTGCAAGGTGGTCACGAGCAATGTTCCCATTCTACAGACAGGAAGCATGAGGTCTGGACATGAGTCACCCAAAGTCACGTAGTTAGGAAGCCAGAGAATCACAGGGGCTGGGATAGAGATCAGAGTCCCTGACCCTGTCACCTGTGCTGGGGACAGCATGCTATAACATCACACTGGCCTCATGTCCCCGCAGGTTGGGTCTCCCCTCCCACCAGGACCTGGATCTTTGTAGACACACATCTTTGACTTCATGCTCCAGTGCCTTCCTCCTCTCCAGGAGGCCTGGGGGCAGCCATTCCATGGACCAGGGGCTGTCACTCCTCTCGGGCCTTATAAAGGGTAGATGGGGTGGGCTGGCGGGGAGCACAGAGCCATGCCAACAATGTAGGTGGGTCCAGGCAGTCCTGTGCGTACCAACTTTGGCCAGGACCCAAACCTCCACTCAGAGACTGGCACAGGCCAGGGAAATGACATTTTCCTATTGAGCCTCTGCCTGCCTTGCCTGTTGGACCCCTGGTTCCTCAGTGTCCCAGCAGGGATGAGAAGAGAGAGCTGTCGCCCGAGAAAGGGCCTTTCCCCTCCTTCTGAGAGCTGCTAGGTTCCTCTCTCTGCCTATGGAGGCTGGGTGCAAATCAATAAGATGAAATAAACACGTTTGTCCCTGTTACGCTCCATCCTGTTAGATGTACCCCATCTCTCCAGCCTGTCAACTCCTCTTTAGATTCCAGCTCTATCATTGGCCACCCCCACTCCCAACCCGATCTGTGGCATCTGCAAATTTGATAAAGTACCTGATGCGCGTTTGTCTCCAAGGAAGCCCTCCTCCCTCCTGAAGCATAGACCTGCACATAGGCCTGAATGTACATGTGCGCATGCGCACATGCACACACACACACACACACGCACACACACACACACACACATGCTCACACTTCCTGCTTGCCAGCATAGGCCTGTATACATATGTATACACACACACACACACACACACACTTCCCTCTTGCCAGCATAGGCCTGTATACATATGCATACACACACACACACACACACACACTTCCCTCTTGCCAGCATAGGCCTGTATACATATGCATACACACACACACACACACACACACACACACACACACTTCCCTCTTGCCAGCATAGGCCTGTACACATATGCATACACACACACACACACACACACATACACACATACTTCCCTCTTGCCAGCATAGGCCTGTACACATATGCATACACACACACACACTTCCCTCTTGCCAGCATAGGCCTGTATACCTATGCATACACACACACACACACACACACACACACACACACACACACACACTTCCCTCTTGCCAGCATAGGCCTGTATACCTATGCATACACACACACACACACACACACACACACACGCTCATACTTCCCTCTTGCCAGCTGGGCTCATCGCTCTTATTCGGTTACCATCAAGAGCCCATCAGGGATCCAGGGTGCCTGTTCCCATGAAGGCTGGGCCCGTAGGAACTGTGCACACATATAGGCCCGTGTCAGAGCTGGCTGCCTCTACAGCCTGTGACCTGCTGTGTCTTGCTGTCTAAACTATGGCCAAAGTGATCAGCCACCTTAATGCCTTAGCTTTGCTGGGACTGCATATGCTTACCCACACCCACGCCCACGCCCACGCCCACGCCCACACCCACACCCACACCCACACCCAGGTAGGTATGTGGCTGTGACAGTGGCTGCTTTGGCAGAGCTGCACAGGCAAGGCAGCCTCCTTGCCTGCAAACCTGCTGCCTCTCTGCAGGGGATGCTGGCCCGGCTTGGTGGTGACTATATCTGGTGTGACTAACCTGGGAAGCTCCAGCTGCAGCCCTCACTACCGAGCTCACCGTGGCTCTGTGGAAGAAAAGAGAAGGAAAAAAAAAAAAAAAGAACGGCCTGTAGAGGCTAGAAATGACATCAGGCCCCTGGGAGCTGAGGTTCTGTGATTGTGAGCTACCCAGTGTGAGTGCTGGGAGCCAAGCTGGGGTTCTCTGTAAGCTCCTAAGGAGACAGTCATCACCCTCGTCGTCTCTTTGTTTTATAAACATTTTATTAATTAATTAATTATATCTGAGTACATTGTGGCTGTCTTCAGACACACCAGAAGAGGGCATCGGATCCCATTACAGATGGCTGTGAGCCACCATGTGGTTGCTGGGAATTGAACTCAGGACCTCTCGAAGTGCAGTCAGTGCCCTTAAATGCTAAGCCATTTCTCCAGCTCAACATTTTATTTTTAATTGTCTGTCTGTCTGTCTGGATCTGTGCACATGAGTGTGAGTACTCATGGAAGCCAGCAGAGGGCGTTGGGTTTCCCCTGGAGCTGGAGCTGCCTGATCTAGGTCCTAGGAACTGAACTAAGTTGCCACATGTGACCTAGGCATCATGTGCCCACCCAACCCCTGATCCCCTGGAAACCTGGTAGCTTTGAGGGATGAGTCCCCTGAATCCTCCCAACAGAATAGGTGTACAGAGGGTTAGCCAGGCCTGAGTAGGGCCTGTTTCTAAGCTCACTGTCCACACTGATGTGGACACTGGAAATCACCAAGGGAAGTAGGTGGGGGGGGGGGGGTCTTGCAAGATGGGGACTATGTACTACCTCTGAGGGTGACTGTCCTCAGAGCCAAGCAACTGCCAATACAGGGGAGTTCAGCTGGTTCCTCTCCCCAAAAGGATTCCTGCAGCCAGGCTTGCTGACCATGACCACCACCACCACCATCCCTACCCACATTGGAATGGTGGAAAGAGTAAAGAGATCCTACCTAGGCCGAGTATCTAGCCCATTCCCTACCACCTGTCATATACAATGGCACCCCTAACCGCACATGGCTGCAGGGAAGAGCTTGAGTATGCAGACCAAGGAAGAATAGAGGAGGAAACTCCATCTGTGCAGTTATGGGGGAGCCCTTATCCCCGCTGGGTGAAGGTTTTCCCGGTGCAGTCTTCGGGGGAGGAGCACCCACGCCCTTGTAAATAACCCCTTACCTATGCTCTGTAGGGAAGCCAAATAAACGTATTGGTTCCTCTATTAGCCAGGTTTTCTAGAGTAACAGAATGTATAAAGGGGATTTATTAAGATGAATTGCAGGCTGTGGTCCAGCGAATCCAACAATGGCTGTCTATGAACAGAAGGCTCAAGGATCCAGTAGTTGCTCAGTCCACGAGGCTGGATGTCTCAGCCTGTCTTCAGTATACGCTGGAATGCCAAAGAAGAAGGCTCTGAGGCCAGTGAAAGAATGCACTTGCTAGCAAGGTGAGAACAAGCAGGCAAAGAGCAAAACCAAGTAGGCTGCCAGCAGGAGGTGTGGCCCAGGTTAGAGGTGTGTCTTCCCACCTCAAAGATCTGGATCAGAAGTGGATCTTCCCCACTTCAAATTAAGCAAACCTACCTCACAGGGGTGTCCCATCTGGGGGTTTGTTACTTTCAGATGTAGTCGACAAGCAAGAGTACCCATCATTTCAGTGGAATCCTGCCTTGGTTTGTCACTGGGACCTTAGGAGAAGGAGTGGCTGTTTCTTACATCTCCTGCTGGGAAAGCCTTTTAGCTACAGCTTGCAAGATAAACGCTTTTCTTTCTTTCTTCTCTTGAAACAATGTCTCACACAGTCCATGTTGAGTTCAAACTCGCTAGTCAAGGATGATCTTGAACTTTTTTTTTTTAGCTATCTTCAGACACACCAGAAGAGGGAGTCAGATCTCATTACAGATGGTTGTGAACCACCATGTGGTTGCTGGGATTTGAACTCAGGACCTTTGGAAGAGCAGTCAGTGCTCTTAACCGCTGAGCCATCTCTCCAGCCCCGACCTTGAACTTCTGATCCTCCTCTCTCCACCTCCTAAATGGAGTAACTACAGGCCTGCAGCTCCATGACCAATCACATGGTGCTGGGGATGGGACTCAGATTAGTGAGGGCTCAGGCATTCTCCAACCTCCAACTGCACTACATCCCCAGTGGTCTTCAATTCAAATTGAAATGTTGTAACAAAAACAGGCCCCAAGGGACTTAAGATGAACTCAGTCATCTCCAGGTGGCTCCATTCTGGCCCAGCCTTCAGAGTTGACTCACCTGTTCACACTGAAAGAAACTGGCACACTCCTGTGTGTCAGCTGGGACGCCTGGGCTCACGGAGACAGGTGGCGGATCTCTGCCTTCAGCTCTGTCCTAGAAAGTCAATGATGTCTTTCTATAGGGTTCAGGCTCATGAGCAAAATTACTAAAGACACAGGGCTTCTTGGGATCTTAGATGGGAACCAGCCAGTGTCCTTCTGGCCATATCACACTGATCAAAGCAGTCACAGGGAAGCTCAAAGCCCAGGTTCAAGGCAGAGGGAAGAGCCTTCGGCTGTCACAGAAGAGTAGGGGTGGCCAAGAGTGAGGTCTTCAGTAGTCAGCACCCTGAGTGTCCCATGGAGCTAGCCCAGCCTCCTCCACTCAGGGTGAGGAGATGGGGTTGGCAAAGGGTGGAGGGTCAGCCTCACAAAGGGGCTTAGAGGAACAGAGCAGGCCCATTTCCAAGGCTGCTGGCTCCTGGGCGGGGCTCCCTCGCCAGGCAGGCTCCAATGCCAGCTCTGTTTGCACATGCTAGTATTTGCAATCAGAAAGTTCAGTGGTCCTTCCAGTGTGCTTAAATTAGTCCCATGAAAACCAAATCATTTCATTTACGGAGAAGGGCTTAATTGCCAGGAGAACGAGGCAAAGGGAATTCTGTTGCCTGTTTTCATTGAAGAAAATTACCGTACTTTCCCCTGTCTCCTTACGAGACAGAAGCAGCCCGGAAGCTGGGCTGCCATCAACAGCGAAGCATCTCCCGGTCTTGCTTCTCAGTGTCCATTTGTCATTCTGCACGTTCAGGTCCTCTCTCCTTACAGGAGACTGGGATTGCTCATCTTCCCAGCCTGGACAACCTGGCTTGGGGGCACTCAGTGGCCAGTGCTCTCCTGATGTACAACAGTTGCTCATGCTTGCAGTGCTCTATGCACGCTGTGAGGTGAGGGCCCTACCCACATTCCCCTTAAAACGCAGTGACACATCTACTCCTGACCTTGGCCGACCCAGCCTGGTCTTGCAGGCAATGGAAATTTTCTCCTTGGGATGTCAGGATGGACCAACTCTTCAGTGAGGCAGGCAGCAGGAACAGTACCTCTGCCAGGCAATGGGTAGCGCTAGGATCTCAGCAGGTAAGAGAGAAGGGCTTAATCCCTCAGGTTAGAAAGGAAAACAGAAAACAAAGTCCAGTCAGCCTGAGCAGAAGCTGAAGGATTAAGGCCTTAGGGGTTCGGAGTCCAGCTCTTCTTCTGGGACGGAGGTTCCTGTTTATTGGCTGAATATTTATAGCGTGGCAGACGTGGGCACACTTCAGGGGAGAGGATCAAAGACACACATGGCCATGAGAAGCAGAGACTGGTGCAGTTGTGGCCAGATGACACTAAGTGAAATTTGTAGCAAGCCAGGGGCTGGAGAGATGGCTCAGTGGTTAGGAGCACTGACTGCTCCTGCCGAGGACCTGGGTTCAGGTGCCCAGACCCAGGCTGTGCAGCTCACGACCACCTGTACCCATATTCACAAGCAAATGCCCACACAATTAAATACATTAAAAATGATTTTTAAAAAAAGGTAGCAAGCCAGATGCTACAACAGAGGGAAAGGAGGGGTAAACCTGAAAGAAGAGAGGCGTGGGGTATAGGTGTAACCTCAGATAGGGAAGGTGAGCGGGAACAGGACTGAAAGAGGGGGCAGAAGCCCACGGGCAGGGTAGTCAGGGGGACATGGAGCAAGTGAGTAGTGACTGCAGAGACCCACAGGCAGGAGTTGTTCGGGTCCAGGGAGTGTAGAGGAGAGACTGATCCCCCGCCCTGCCCCCTTGCTACAGCCCAGAGAGGCTGCTCAGGGTCTCCAGCTGGCCACAGCAGGGCACAGCTGTCCTGCGGATGCTGGCGCCATGCTTTCCCCATCTGGGCAAACATGCGCATAGATAGCACCATGTCCATCCAGCTGCCTGCCTCTGTTGTCCCTCCTGTGTCCGAGGGACCCTCTTCGGGGGACACAGTTGAAGAAACTGCCTAATGTCCCAAGGAGAACTTTCTGGGACAATTGGGTGACATGTCTGCTCTCCTGTCCCTTCTGTCTGGGAGAGGAAGGATAATGGATTTGAGTGTGCGTGTGTACCTCAGCGTGGGGACTGTCTAAGCTCAAAGTCAGTGGTGCATTAATTAAGGGGAACAGCTGCTACCCAAGTTGTCTGATAAAAGAGTGACGGATGGCTGTGTTCACCTTTGTCGTGAGTAGAGAGCCTCTGGGAGGCAGCTCAGAGCTCCTGGGTGTGTGTCCACGCTGAGATTTGTGGGGAACAGTCTCCCTCGCCTTCCTGATGCTTCTTCAGCGGCATGCGGAGCCCAGGAGAGCTGCTTATCACCCAGGTCTGCAGCCTGGGATCATGTTGGACAGAGCAGTAGAACCACCCAGGGTGAGTGCTGGCCCAATATGCACAAAGCCCACCAATCAATTCCCTCACACTGCACAACCCAGCATGGCAGTGCACACCTGGAATCCCAGCACTTGGGAGGCAGAGGCAGGCAGATTTCTGAGTTCGAGGCCATCCTGGTCTACAGAGTGAGTTCCAGGTTCCAGGACAGCCAGGGCTATACAGAGAAACTGTCTCGAGGAAAAAAAAAAAAAAAAAAAGCAAGCCCGCTGGCACGGCTGAGCATAGCTGATGAGCTCCCAAAGTGTAGCCTGCGAGCTGCTCTGAGCGCTGGCTCTCAGGCCGAGAATTGCTTCCCGTTGAGCTGGCTTCTGCTCTCCTTCCCAGGCACAGCCATAGGTTAGTTTTCCCACTTCAGACAAAACCTGCCAAGGGAAAACTTTCCACGGAGACAGAAGAGGGACACACAGGCTGGTTTCTTCCTGAGTTGTGCACTGGGCCCCGCTACAGCTCACCAAGCAGGTGTGTGTGGCAGGAGTCTGACAAGCCCGTGTCCACACAGATGGGGCCAAGTGTGGACAGGAAGGAGGCCAGGA
Source organism: Mus musculus (assembly GCF_000001635.26). NCBI lineage: Eukaryota > Metazoa > Chordata > Mammalia > Rodentia > Muridae > Mus > Mus musculus. The sequence goes on from NC_000083.6 coordinate 27,189,234, forward strand.
CTGGCTATGACCACAGTACATAGCTAGGTTACCTTGTTTCTGGGCCACTAGCCTTTCGGACTAAGAGGTGAATGCCTATAGCTTGTTTTGCAGCTTTCTGAAAGCACCCCAACTCTGTCACAGCCCATCACCAATGCTGGGCCCAGAGACAGGAAGCTGCCTCCTTCAAGGGCTTACCAGCTCCGTGCAGCTTCCCTCAGAAGCCCTGGGAGCCTTGGGACCAGGGGCTCAGTGCTGAGTCCACATGGCTACCCTGCAACTCAAGTGGCTGTAAGCAGCTTACCTAACTCCCAGGGCCAGGGCAGCCTGGCCCTGTCCAGCCCTCCGCTGTAGGGAGACAGAGGAAGCACCACAAATAAAACCACATCCGTTCTCAATAAATATTTTATTTTTCCAACAGTTCCACCCCCAATACAAAAGCCATTGTCTTCTGGCTGGGGCCTGCTCAGTCCCGGTCCTGCTGACCACCCAGACACACGGCAATGAGCATACTGCTACACGGAGACCGAAATGAGCATACTGCTACATGGAGACCACACTTTATTAAGAAACAGAGACCAGCAATAGGTCCAAAAGGGGGTGTCTTGTGTCTTCTGGAGGCAGCTGCACGTCACCTCCAGGGGCTGTCCTCCTGCTGCTGTAGGTGAGACCCGCCTGAAGAGTTGCTCGAAAGCCTCCCTCTCAGCTAATGAGGCCCCCCACTGGGTGTATTTAGAGCAGGTCCTCCATAGCCGAGGGCTAATGGCCCACACTACTCCATGTGGCCTGCAGAGGGCAGTGTGCAGCCACGATGCTGCACCCTACCTGTGTGGCTAAGCAGCCAGGAAGCCTGTGCACAGTAAGTAGGTGAGGAGGCTGAGCTCCACCCTGGCTCAGGTGGCACTGCTGACCTGTGAGCAGCTCTGAGGCACAGGCAGCTGTGGCTGGACTCCCCACGCCTTCCAGACCCCAGCCACCTCTGCTTGGTCCCCTCCAGCTGCTCCTACCTTCTATAACATCGTCCCCTTCTGGACAGAGGCCCATGCAGGAGTGGGCTGGGTTCCTCCCCTCCCCTTAAGCTCCCTGGAAGCGAAAAGGCACATGGACCAAGCTTTGCCCCACCACCCAACCCACCTTCCAAGCGAGGGGCTTCAGGATCACCGTGCTGTCTAGCTGTGTGCAGGACCTCCAGGGTTCCAACCACTGCCCATCTTTTTATCCAGGGAGAACAAGCCACTCTCCCCTGTCAGTCAGTAATACTGACATAGAGGAAGGGCTCCCCTGTTCTCCCGGCTACCCTAAGTAAGCCCACATGTTCCAGACCTGAGACCCGGAGGGCAATCAAGGCAGGTGTGAATGAGCACCAAAGGTCTGTGTCCTTGCCCCAGCTGGGTGGCTGGGTCAGGCTGGCGGTAACAGGCCCTGCCCTATCGCTCTGAATCAGAGAAAGAGGAAGGCTTAGTCCATCTCCACACCAGCATGTCCTCCCCGGCCACTCGGTGGGACTCAGTCTGGATCCGAGATTCATTGGAAGCCAGGAATTCCACAGCACGGTCCCATACTCGCTTCATGCGCCGCCTGAAAGGAGAAGGTAGCGCTCAGCTGGGTCAGGCTGAACCACTCCATTCCCACAGAGGGGCGGGCATTCCTAAGCTCTACCACACTTGGATAAGCCAGCAGTGGACATGTTGATAGGGCAAAGTGAGGCACTGGGGATTTCCTCACCTCCTGTGCGCCACAAGCCTTGGTACAGAGCTAAGGGGCTGGCGGTGATGGGTACCCAGGACCACGTGGGGACTGTGCTTAGCTCAGATGCACCCCTTGTAGCATAGAGGACATGCGGGTGTGAAGATGAACCAAGATGGGAAAGCCACCCCCAACACGGTCCTGAAATCTTTTTTGTTGGGAAGGGGACCCACAAAACAGTGATTGGCTCCGGCTGACTCCTAAAGATGTGTCTCTGCTCACAGGCATCACTTGTCCCTGTCCTCACAATGCTGGGAATTTGGATGCTCTGATTACCCAACATGCTACAGACACAGAGCTCGGAGGATGGGGTGCCAGCCTCAGGCCAGGTCCCCAGGAGGCAGGAAACAGCACCTCGTCGGCAGGAGGGCCTGACCCACCAGTGGCTTCAATCAGCTCCCTCACTCGTGTCTCCTTTGAGGCCCCAAGTGTGCCCTTACCTGGCAGACGGGGGCTCAGACCCACTACAGGTCAGCTCTGCACCACTGTACCAGCATGTGAGGTCTAGGTGACATGGCTGCAGTCAGGGTGCCAAGCCAGCTCTGGCTATGTTCTCACGGGGAAATGTGTTGATATCAGGCAAATCAAAGGGCCAACAGCACTGTGCAGTGCTTGTGTGCCTGGAACTAGCATGCCAAACTCCAAGGCCACCTCCTCAGCACCTGTGGGACCAGCCACTGCCCCGTGTCACATGGTTTCCTATGCTTCCTCCTCCTGCTCTCATGTCCACCAAGGTGTGGACTCTGGGTCTCCACTTGCGCCGCACACAATGAGTGGAGCGGTGTGGCCTGAGTGCCTCGCTGTTCAGGGCAGCCCTCTGCGAGGCAGTGTGAGCCCACTGTATGAGAAAGAGGCTCACAGAGGCTGGCTAAACAGCGTGCAGCAGGGCCAGGACAGGACAGGAGTCTGGGTGCAGCAAATGGCTTCCCCGGGGAGATGGAGAGCTGAGGATCACCTGAGGACCCACAGGCTGACCTCTCAGAGACACAGCGGCCCACTGTGGGCAGAAAGCCCTGCCTGCAGCCTGTGGGAAGATGGAACCCAGCAGCTGTCCAATGCATGTTGCTGGAGAGCAGCCAGGACTTTTGTTCACGGGATAACTGCTACTAGTGGCCTCGGCCCTGACAAGGTGTCAGCTGAAAATGACCCAGGGGCAGGGCAGAGACAGGGACCCCAGCACTCAGGAAGCTACCCCACAGGGATTGTCAGTTCAGGGCCTGCCTGGGCTACAAAATAAGATTCTGTTTCAATGAAACAAAACAGACAAAATCCCAGACCTGCAAATGCTCTTCTCATCTGATTCCCTGGCTACACAGAAGGGTAGTGCAGGGGACAGGGCCTGGTGGCAGCTACACAGAATGCTACCACAGCAGTCTCACCCATACATGGGCCCGCCACTATTCTCATGTCTGTGAGCCACGTGAGGACCAGGAGAATGTGTAACCTGTGGGACGTGGCACATGGCACGTGGCAGGGGACACTCAGCTGGAGAATAGCCCAGTCTGTACTGACACCAGGGAGGACCCTGCCGAGGCGCCATCCCCACTGTCCAGTGTATAGCTTCAGGGTCATGGCTGCAAAGTGTCAAAAGTTCCCTCCCTTTCCTTGCCAGTGACTGACTCAGAGAAACTGATGCTGGTCCACGGGACCCTAAGGCTGTTCTCAAAGGCTGCTGGGAGGGTTTCTCTTGCTTGGGAGACAGTGCCTGGTAGCACGGGACTTGGCTGGGAACGAGAGTGTCTACAGCTAGCACCACTGAGGGGACTGGGCCTCAAACTGGCACAGTCTGTGGAGGTCTGCTGATGGCCTGGTCCTCCTGCTTGGCTCTTCTGCCACAAAGCCAAGCCAGCAGCATGGGGCAGGCAGTCACTCACAGGAGGTGAGGCAAACTGATCCTCTGGGGCTGCTGATGCTACGGCCTGGGCGCCCTCCCACGTCTCAGCCCCCCCTGCCCCGCCCCCGGCAGGACTCACCGGCTCTGTGGGGGGATTAGACTGTCCCGCACGTGGAGGATGCCCACGTAGGGGTAGCGCTCCATGTCCTGTTCCCAGTCCACATAGTGGTCCTGAACCACATCTGGAGAGAGAGCGAAGCAGTTAGCACTGGCCTAGTGGGTCTGGGGTCCTCCCCTGGGGGACACGCACCTATGATCTTCTTCACCATCTCATACATGGCCTGCTCCTCCTCCTCCAGCTTCCGCCAGCGGTACTTCAGGAGGATCAGCAGCCCCCACAGGAAGGCCAGGCCTGGAACACAAGGAACACCATCCCTACTGAGCAGGGACAGGCTGCTGTCACCTAGGTGTCCAGGTCCCCACCCCAGCCCAGCTTAGCCTCACACCATCCTCTCCCTTATGGGCCAGAGCCTGTGTTGTACACCAAGTGTCTGCACATCTGAGATCCGGCCAGCTCAGTGTGGGGGACGCCCTGCACAGGGCAGCCCACAGTCTGTTCCAGGCTACCTTGAAGGCTCCTGTCTCCACTCCCCAGCCTTTCCCTTTAAGACACATCTCAGGCTCTCCCTCCCTCCCGAACTCCACATCCTCCCTGCCTGTACCCACCTCTGCAGAGGTTTGCAGCTTTCTGCAGTAAAATTAGGCCAAGGTCCCACAGCACCTCCTGAGTGGAGCCGGTCTGTGTACTGGGACCCTGACTGGGCCTCGGGAAGCAGCAAAGATTTCCACAGGGCCCAGCATCTCTAACAAGCTCCTGCCCCACCCAAGGACATATATATCTACTTATAATACAGATCCAGCCACCAAGCCCCAAGGGTAAAGACAGTTCAGGGCAGAGGCCAGTCTGTTATCTCCTGTTTTGTGAGTCAGCCTCCAGGTGCACTGCACGAGATGACCCCTTCAGTGTCCCCGACTGAGGACTTACACCAGAAGAAGATGAGCACGTGGGTGACAGCGGTGAGCAGGGCGCGGCTGAGGCGGCAGCCTATGCCCATCCGGGGCCGGGCGGACTCCAGGCAGACCACTTTGTCCACTGTAGTCGCCAGCTCAGATGGGTCTTCCCCTTTCAGCCTAAAACAGGACACAGGCTGTAAACACACTGCAGTGTGAGCCCCACTCCTGCCAGCAGCGAGGGCACAGAAGGAGGTCTCCACTGCTCACAGATCAGCCCGCTGTCCTGGCTGTGCTCTTGCTTGCAATTTCCCACACTGGCTACTTAGAAAGAAGGAAGCTTTAAAGATGGCAGCAGGCTTGAACCCCTGCCGCTGAAGTGGCATCCCCCTCTGCTGGGTCTTTGACAGCCTCTCTCAGCATGCAGAAGATTAAGCTGTAAATTGGATTCCCACCTCCCAGCATAGAGGAATGGAAATGTTTACTGAATTCCTGGTTTTGCGAGAGTGGCAAGAACTGAAAGACAGAGCCCAGGAGGCTGTGTCTTGTCCATGAGAAGCAGGCACAAACTGCTTATGTGTAAAGATCTGGGAGCACCCATTAGGCCCATGGCAACAGGAAACGCCAGGTGGCAAGAGGCCAGAGCCCTGGCCACCGTGTCCCCAGCTGAGCGGCTGGTGATGCCACACTCTCTCTGGAATTGCTGCTATGTGGAGCCCCATCCCTTGCTCCCCGGTTTCAACCCAGGCTGTCTGAGCTTGCTCACTGCCCTCCCAGCTGCCTGCCCAGCAGGAAAAGGCAAGTGTCCTTCTCTCCCACGCTGGCAGCTCCAGTGTGCAAGGAGCCCGTGTGGAGGAGCAATCCACATACTCCTCTGCCTTTCCCCGAGCCGCTCAGGGCAGCTGTTTTTAAGCCTTCGGATCTTAATCGTGCCATGCATCCAGTTACCGAGCTTTAGGCCGAGCTGCCCAAGGGGCCGCGCTGGATGCACTGTGATGGAATTAGTAATTTGGGTGGATTAGAGAAGAAGAGAACAAAACCCCAGAGTGTGTGTTAATATCAGGAGCTGGAACCGGAACACAGACTCGACAAGGAGCAAAGGAAGGGCTGTGTGGCCCCGCCTCTTCCACAAGGCTGCTGGGCACACCCCAGTCCCCAAGAAGGTTGCTATCTGTGCTAGCAGGCCTTGCCAGCAATGGAAACTCAGGGACCTGCCAGGTCAGATCAGATCCCAGCACCTCCCAAGTCCTTTCCAGACTGAATGAAGCCAATGGCCCGAAGGGCTTCATCTACATAGGACACGCTGCAGCCCAGGAGGGAGCCCAGGGCATCTCTGTCCCAGCAGCACATGAGCAGGAGTTAGCAGGGTTGGCCAGCAAGGCTCCGACCCCAACACCTGACCCAGGCAGTGCTGCTCTCCAGTCTGCAGCTGCCGGTGCCTGCCCCGCTGTCAGTGAGGGAGGGCGTCAGCACAGGGTGGGATAGTGGCAGCCTAGCCCCCTGGGACAATGGCATACTCACCAGATGCCCACGTCCTTGTTGCTGCTCAGGATCCAGGTCAGCGCAGCCTTAAACCTCGAAGAGGGACTGCTGGTCACATTCTGTGGGGTGGAATATGGGGGGTGAGCTCTGCCCAGGGGCTGCTGCCAGGACATCACTCTGGGTCTTGAAAGCCTTCTCCTGTGTCTCCCATGCATGCACATCAGCACACGATGCATGGCAAACAGGCAGGGAGGGCAAGCTGGGCTGAGGAAGTTAGGAGAGGACCGTGGGAGGGAAGCCCAGCAGGAAAGCAATGCAGGGCTGAGGTATCTGAGAGAGGGAGAGGCTCTGCACAGAGGCTGGAGCAGCAGCCAGCCACAGGCACGCCCCGGCCTCCAGACCTCGGTTTCCTCATCTATGAAATGAAACTGAACTACATCCCCCTTAGGCCCCTGCAGCCCTGAAGCTACAGGATTCCAGGAGCCAAAGTGGACAGGAGAGGATGTGCCTCCCACTGCTTGGGGAAGTGGGAAAGTGTCAGAGGGGGCAGCCCTTACGACCCTTGAGGTTCCCTGATGAAGGGGCTGCCTGCCATGGCCATGGCAGTTCAGCTGGTGAGGGCCTCAGGTAGGACCAGGTGTCTGCACATACTTAGTAGGGCCAGCTCTGGGGCATGGCCCCCTCCACAGTAGCTCAACTCTCCACTAAATTTAACAGGAAGAAAACCAAAGACAGAAAGCAAGCCCGAAACAAAACGGGAGGGGAGCAAAGGCCTGGGTGCGGGGATCAATAGGAAGCTGCAGCGGCGGCGGCGGCTGCAGTCCAGGGGAGCAGCCTGCAGCCGACTCACAGCTATGTACTCCTGCGCCTCCAGGACTGGGATGCACTTGCTCTTCAGCTTCTCCGGGTTGCCACATTCAAAATTACCTAGGAGGGGGAAAGACACACTCAACCACAGAAGAGGTGAAGAAATTACTCAGAAATGACCTAAAAATACAGCGAGAATCAAGTCATCAGCTCTAATCAGGAGCATGTGGCCCAGTGGCACCCGGCTTCTGGGGCATCTTCACTCTGCAGCAAGATCAAAAGCCACTTAAGCTTGGATCGATTCCAGATCATTAAAACCTGACCTGCAAAGCAGGGCAGCGATTTGCATTAAATGACGGAAAAGCTGCCCAATGCCAGAGTCTGCTTGTGTCTGATCCCTAAAGGATCAGACAGAGCTGCGGACCGGTACCAGAACGGCTCTGTAAATATACACAGCCTGGGAAGAAGAAAGGCAGGAGGCCGGCCACACAGACACTCTCATCTGGACACATGCTGGAACCTGCAAGCCAAGGCCATTGTTAGTGGATCCCTGGGAGGGATGTTCAGAAGGAACCCAGGGACAAGGAGACATCTGTGGGGTAAGCTGACAGACACAGCAGCTCCTGTAAGCTCTGGGAGGCCTGGGCTAAGGACCACCTCTTGAGAAGCCCACCGCAGACCTCAGGACTACCACAGCTGCTGCCCCCTCCATAGGGCTTCCTGCATAGAATGAAACATGCAGCAGGTATCTGACACTTGTGCACAGCCCACCGTGGGGCTCAGCCTGGCCGGGCATGTGTCCATGCGTGGACTGGACAGAGACTCTGACACAGCCGAATCCTCCTACCTCAACACTGCTCCTGGCTCAGTGCTCTCTCAGGCCGGGGCAGCTTCTCTGAACTCCCGCCATACCTGGACTAGCCTTGCCCGCCATGGTACCTAGATGACCTCCTGATTGGTTTCTCTGTCCCCTTTCCCACCCAGAGCTTTGTCAATGAGGCTTATCGATGACTCTGCTTCGATGACACAGCACTGCTCGGCTGCTGGGTCAGCCTTCTGGCTCACACTCAGCCTGTCACTCCCTAGTGCTGCCTGCTGCTGGGCAGGCTCCTGTGACCTGGCATCATACCTCCCACCATGGCTCCTTCCCTCCTGCCTGACCCTTCCTGGGTGCACACACCCAGGCCCGTCTGTCCTAGCCTAGTACTTTCTAGACTACACTGCTATGCCACTGCCCTCCTGCAGTGTGACCCCACTGACCTCCTGCAGTGTGACCCACTGTCCTCCTGCAGTGTGACCCTCTGTCCTCCTGCAGTGTGGCCCACTGTCCTCCTGCAGTGTGACTCTCTGTCCTCCTGCAGTGTGGCCCACTGTCCTCCTGCAGTGTGACCCTCTGTCCTCCTGCAGTGTGACCCACTGTCTTCCTGCATTGTGACTCTCTGTCCTCCTGCAGTGTGGCCCACTGTCCTCCTGCAGTGTGGCCCACTGTCCTCCTGCAGTGTGACCCTCTGTCCTCCTGCATTGTGACTCTCTGTCCTCCTGCAGTGTGGCCCACTGTCCTCCTGCAGTGTGGCCCACTGTCCTCCTGCAGTGTGGCCCACCGTACCTCCTGCAGCGTGACCCTCTGTCCTCCTGCAGTGTGACCCTCTGTCCTCCTGCAGTGTGGCCCACTGTCCTCCTGCAGTAAGACCCACTGTCGTCCTGCAGTGTGACCCACTGTCCTCCTGCAGTGTGGCCCACTGTCCTCCTGCAATGTGACCCCACTGTCCTCGTGCAGTGTGACCCACTGTCCCCTATGGCTGCTCCTTGCTACTTTGTGAGCTCTTCTTTCTCCCACCCTTTCCTTCTAACCTTTTAACCCCTAACACTAGACAGTAGAGAAAAGGATAGAGAAGGGGGTGACTTCTTGCTTAGTAGGAGTTTGAACTTTGCCCTCAGGATAGCTAATTTGTTCTTTGCAGGCCACTACTTAACAAACCACAGCCAACAGCAACACCCAGCAGCAACCAACAACCCATTCTCTCTCTCTAGGCCCTGGCATTTATATACCCTCTGAAAAGGACCCAGAATTCCAAACTATCTGCCGCTGGCAAACCCACGCCCCTGCCAGAGCAGGAGGCAAATCAAGGTCTGCAGCTATGGACAATGTGACGCAGCCCCAGATCCCATACCTGGGATTCAAATGAAAACACAGGGCTGGAGAGGTGGCTCAGCGGGTAAGACACTGACTGCTCTTCCGAAGGTCCTGAGTTCAATTCCCAGCAACCACACAGTGGCTCACAACCACCTGTAATGAGATCTGACGCCCTCTTCTGGTGAGTCTGAAGACAGCGACAGTGTACTTATGTATAATAGTAAATCTTTGGAACGGAATAAGCATGGACTGAGAGAACAGAGTTGACCAGAGCAAGCAGGGCTGATCAGGGTGAGCAGAGGTCCTAAAAACTTCAATTCCTGGGCTGGAGAAATGGCTCGGCGGTTAAGAGCACTGATTGCTCTTCCAGAGGTCCTGAGTTCAATTCCCAGCAACCACATGGTGGCTCACAACCATCTGTAATGGGGATCCAATGCCCTCTTCTGGTGTGTCTGAAGACAGCTACAGTGTACATACATAAAATAAATAAATCTTAAAAAAACAAAACAAAACAAAACTTCAATTCCCAATACCACATGAAGGCTCACAACCATCTATACAGCTACAGTGTACTCATATACATAAATCTTTTTTAAAAATGAAAACATATTCCTATAGTATTTCTGTGTTTTTCAAAGAACCATCATTCTCAGCACAGTCCTAGGAGGCTCCAAGCAGCCTGTGGGCAGGACCCTGGCAGTCACCTCACACACCCCCAGGGCCAGGACACCTCTAACAGGATGAAGGAGGCGCTTCACATTCCTGGTCAGCCGCAGTGAGACTCCAGCAGGGGCCCTTGATGGCTTAAGCCAGGACCAGCTCTGGAAGGTAGAGGGATGACAGCTACTCAGACCTACTGGGGAGCATACCACCTCTACCTCAGGCTGCCCACAAGCAAGGACGGGACCTGGGACCAGTGCCTCAGGTCCAGGGGATTTCCAAGGCCTGGGCCTTCCAACCAACACAAGGCCCCAAAGCATGAAGGGACAGAATCTCCTACCTGCCAAGAGGCCCATGTTTTTGTAGACCCAGAGAAGAGTTTGAGACGCAAGATCCAGGCCCATACTGAATGCCCACAGGGCTTGAAGGGACATGTCTGCGTGGTGGCTGTAGCCAGGGGCGCGGTGGCCACTCACCTGCCTGGATGGCCAGGAAGTTGTACAGTTCGTGCAGCAGCTCCAACAGGGCCGCCTTCTGCTTGGCCTGGCAGAACTGAAAGGCAGGGGAGACACTGGTCAAGGGTCTGTCTGCGTCTGCAGCCAAACTGCCACGTCCGCCTGGACAGCAAGGAACACCTCTAAACTTTAGGGGCCTTTTTGTTTTTAAGGCAGTCTTATGTAGACAAGGCTGGCCAAGACCCAGTTAAGAATTATCTTTAATTCCGACCCTCCTGTCCCCACCACAGGCGTGTGGCTCTATGCCTGCTTTACGCAGTGCTGGAAACAGAGCCCAGGGCCTCATGCACATCGCCAGGCACTCACTGTGCGGACTAAGCCATGTGCCCAGCCCCACACATAGTTGTCTAGGACAACTGGCAGGGCAAGGGGCGCGGAGCGACTGGCTGTGGAGCAGACACAGCAGAGTCACAATGAGACGACCACCATGGCTCTGGCCCGACTTCTTGAGAGAGGAGCAAGCAACGGCACCAGGGCTTGCAGAGGTCAGAGGAGCCCACAGAGTATCAGGGACTGCGGGTCTGAGCCCTGCCTGAGGAAGAGCTGCAGCAGGACTCGATGGAGCTCACATATCAGCCACTTGCACTGGCTGACAGCAGCCTGAGGAAGCAGGCCAGCCATCCAGTACCAGCCGGGAGGACGGCCTGATTAAGACAACACACCCACTCCCAGCCTGTCCCTGCATCCCCCACAGTGGGAGGGAGAAAGAAAACAGTGCCGGAACCCTGGGCTGCAGACACGATTAAGAAGACTTCTCTGATATGTAAATGCTTATCTGGATTTTGGGTGAAGTAAGGCCACCCAAAGGAAACTCAGCAAGAACCTCACTGGGACCAGAAAGTATGTTCCTGCCTGTGGGCTCCTGGACCCGCCCTCCACGACGACCAAGGATGCCCAGAGCAGCCAGAAAATGCATCTTGCCTGGATAAGGCCCAGCCTCTGCCCTCCTATCACAGTGCAGGATTGGTTAAAAATCTAGAATGTCTGGAGCCCAAGGCCCCAGGCAGTTGATGGGTACAGCTTGCTAGCTCTGCACAGTGCAATAGGGACCTGCAGGGTGTCTGTCTGAGTAGCTCACAGGAAGGCCAGGAGCAAGCCTGCGCTTCCTTCAAGTGGGCTCCACCACTCTACAGACTGTGCAGGACCCAGAACTAGAACTAGGAACCTTGTCTAACTAAAAGGGCAAACAGAAGACCATCAGAGGGGTTGCGTGAAAAGTTCTATAGTTCTTGTTTCTGCATTTGTTCGTCTCTTTGGCTGCCTGTTTCTGGAGCACACTGTCTAACCATCAGCCCAGTTTTATGATAGAAAGCAGATTAAACTTATTATGAGCCTGGTTCTGCAGAACAATGGGGAAGCAAAACTGCTTTGTGGATGAGAGCAATAAGGGAGTGTCATAAAACACCCGCAAACAGGACACAGCAGCAGCCAAGGAAATAAAACGGTGTCTGCAGCAGGCTGTCCTTCATTAACAAGGGGTACAGTCAACGCAGGAGTGCTGTTTCTTGGCCAGCCCCTGGGCTGCAGAGGCCTGGCACCCACACTTAATAATTAGAGCGCTAAGTCATGCCCTCTGGCAGCACACGCCTCCTCCTGGTAGGATTTATGACCTGAAAATTTACTGCCTCGTGTCTTCCTCAGAACCGGCTGCCCAGCTGCGAGTTAACGCTGCTCACATGATCCGTAGGCTGAGGAGCAGTCACCTTCCCCAAACATTAGTTATGGGGGATGTGAGGGCTTCATAAAACAAACTGAACACATTGGCTAAGAGGGCTAATTCCCCTTACCACGTGCTTCAAACTGGCCCCTGATGTGTCAGAGCAGGAACCTGAACATTATCAAGAGATGGATGCACACCAGAGAGAAGGTAAGACTGAGTGTAGTCTCTCAGGGTCAGATGCTGGCAGCCTCGCCCCCCACAGTGCCAGCCGGACACCCATGCCCATCTCCCTGGACTGACTGTGGCAGATCGAGGGCCTCAGATGCTCTCACTGATAGGGGTAGGAGCCCGGGGCTGGACCCAGGGAGCTCACCCTTCCATATTTCAAGTACCACTGTGCTCCCAGAACTGAATCTGACACAAACATCGTCACAGAACATGATGTGATTCCGGTACGTTCATGGAACGTTCTGGAAGCGATCCCCTTACATGATCCTTTCATGATCTGGGCGAGTTTCTCTCTTGGCAGAGCTCTGAGTCCTCAGGAAGACTCATAGAAGGCAGATCGAACTTACCTCATCTGTTTTTCTCTCACAGTCGACCGGCAACAATTTCACTGAGACGGAGAAAAGAAAGAGGAAGGTTAGAAGTGCGCCTGGGCAGCGGAGAGAGCTCTCAGGACCCAGGGGGAGCAGGACTCAGCTGACACAAAGGTGGAGACCAGCCAGCTCTCAGGGGCCCCTGTGTAGTGTGGGCTCTAAGGCCCACGGGTTCCCCCATGTTGGGTAAGGACTTTGGTAGCTGGGGCCTCTTTCCAGCTGTACATGAACCAGCAGCCACAGATTCCTGGGCTCCTTAACATCTGTGTCTGCTCCTGTAAAATAGGACTGCATGGGCCTTCCTCAGAATGCACACTGCTGGAAACCCAGCACTCAGAAGATGAACACAGGACTGCCACACGTTTGAGGCAGGCCTGGGGTGCAGAGAGGATGTTGTCTCAAGAAACAAAACAAGGGGCTGGAGAGGTGGCTCAGCTGCTCTTGCAGAGGGCCTGAGTTTGAATCCCAGCATCCATGTGGCTGCTTACAGCCATGTGTCACTCTGGTTCTGGAGTCTCCATTGCCCTCTTCTGGCCTCCATAGGTACTGTATGCATGTGGTGCAGACACACACATAGGCAAGTCACCCATACACATAAAAAAAACAAAACAAAACAAACCCACAAACAAGATAAAAACCAAATGGCCTTTGTTGCTTAACTCAGAGAGTTAGGCTCAAACAAGACAACATAGGGAAAAGTCTTTTATGAACTACAAACGACAGTATGTCAAGTAAAAATAAATGCTATCACAGGAGGGAACTCTAGGGACCCCAAGCCTGTCTTAAATTATCTTAAGCAGAGCGTAGCACCCAACACTATGTGACATCATCCCCTGAGCGCTTACAGCACCTGTACAATTTGCTGGCACTCACCTCTGTTAGCCTCTAGCTGACCCAGAAACTATTCCCAGGGTGGATAACGGACCCTTGGGCATCAGTGTGGCAAACAGACTCACACACGCCCAGACATCCATTCCTCACAACACTGAAGACAGTGGTTGGGCTCTCCCTGTATTTCAGCTACTCCTAATTGTGGGAAATGTGACCCTGACTCAAGGCTGGCAACAGTGTTAACCTCGAGCACGCTTCGGAAAGAAAACGAACTGTCATTTTATACCTAAATTTGTACCCAAAACAATCTGGGTCTGGTGATTCGGGTCTATACTTTCCAGCTTCGGGGGAGGTAAGGCAAGATCATAGGTTTGAAGCCATCCTGAACTAGAGTGAGTTCTAGGTGAACCTAGACAGCTTAAGGAGACCCTGCTTCAAAGTCGTTTTCAAAAGCCAGCTAGCGAGAGTGTAGCTCAGTGGAAACATGCTTGTCTAACGTATGTGAGACGGACCCTAACTATAACCCCTTATACCAGAGGGGGAGATTTTCATGAAAATAAAGAAAATAAAGCCGCGTTTCTTCTTTTGAGTAATAGGCAAAAAAAAAAAAAAAAAAAAAAAAAAAGACATCAGTCCTCAGCTATTCGGGAGGCTCGCTCTCTTGCACCCCTCAAGGGGTGCGGAGTCACGTAACTGAGTGTGGGCAAAGACGTCTAGGAAGTCGCCTGACTCACAGGCTCTCTCCCAACACAGCCTGCGGGGGGGGGGGGGGGAGGCTGTGCCTCACATGCACCCCTGTGGTACCAGCTTCGGCTTAGAACAACTCTCCCACACCTGAGCCACAGGCAGGGTCAGACTCCTTTTGACAAATGAAGGCCCGGTGGTGCCAGTTTTGCTGCTACAAAGCTGAGACCACGGCAGGCATTCCCCGAAGGCAGGGAAGACAAGAGGGGCAGGGGTGGGCTGACTGTCAAGAGTGTGCGTGTGGCTTTCCCTTGGAAGGACCTGGCTGTGGCTGAAAGGGAGACTCTAGAAAGACGGGGAAACAGAAAAGAGCAGAAAGTGGAGGCAGAAAGTGAGGGTCTGCAGTCGGTCGCGGCTCACAAGCCGGTCTGGGTGGGCGAACCCCGTGCCCCGGGCCCTCCCCTGCGCCGGCCCGGGACGTACTGTTGTCCTCCGCCTCCTGCGGCGCCGAGGGCTTGCCCATCTTCACCCACAGGATGGCCAAGAAGCCGAGCAGCAGCCCCAGGCTGGCCCAGAGCAGGAGCCGAGACAGGCAGCGCTCCAGCCACCGGCCCACCTCGGGTCGGGTCCGCCCGGCGCCCGCCGAGCCGGTGCGCGAGCCCTTCAGGCCGGGGCGAGCGTCGGCGCCGAGGAGCGCCGAGTGCGGCCGCGCAGAGGCCGACGGCGGGGCCCACCAGTGGCGGCCCCGGCCCGGGGCGTGCCTGTCCGGCGTTCGTGTATCCTCGTCATCCTCCGAGCTGCCCCGGACCGAGGCGCGGCGTCGCAGCGGCCCGGGCCCGGCGTGGGGCGGGTAGGAGAGGCCGCGGCTCGCGGCCCAGGGAGAGGCGGAGGCCCCGAAGTTGCCGTACGGCCCCGAGGCGTCGGAGGCCGCGCTAGGCGCCGGCGGGGAAGGCGACAGCGGCCAGGGCTCCGAGCGCAGGACGCTGGCGGCGGGCCGCGCGCGCAGCGGCGCTTCCTCGCGTAGCCGGGCCTCCTCCCGCTGCCGCTCGGGGCCCCGCGGCCCGGCGTCCTCCCGCGGCCCGGCGTCCTCCCGCAGCCGCTCGTCGTCGCGCAGCCGGGCCTCGCCCCGCAGGCGGCGCAGCTTGTTGCGGTAGACGTTCCGCGTGGTGTCGGTGATGGGGCCTGGCTGGAAGCCCAGGGCCTGCAGCTCTCGCCGCAACTCCAGGTCCGACAGGCCGGCCATGGCCAGGACACCGCCCCCTCGCCCGCCCCCGGCGCGCACCGCACCCGGAACTGCTCCCGCCGGCAGCCGCGGCGGAGCGGGCGGGGCCGCGCGCCATGATGGGAAGGGCGACCACGGACGCCATATTGGGAAGGGCGGCGCATGGAGGCTATGTCCGCCATGATGAAAGGCGTCTGTGTCGGCCTGGCGCCGCCATGTTGGTGAGGTCAAAGGGTTGGTTTGGTTACTGTTTTGTTTTGTTTTACTTGTGTGTGCAGGTGCTTTCATCTCTTCCCCCCGCCCTCTAGCTTATCTTTATCTGTCAGACCTAGCAGTGTTTATCCTAACGCAGCGTTAGCACGTGGTAAACGTTCAATGGAATGTTGATTTACTTAATGGATGAGCTCAATGGTGTAAGAAAACCACCGCCATTAATAGAGATCCGGCCCACTTGCCAGTCTCCGGATGGGCGTCGAGGCTGTGTGTCGGATTTGGGTGGTGGAGTAACCGCCCGGCATGCTCTCCAAGACCTTATCTTGACTGCTGCTTCAGGCCAGCTTCAGGCATGCACTTGGTCGACACTGAAACTTCAGGAGTGTGCACCCTTGGGACTGGAGAGATAGAAGACTCTGGGCGTAACAACACTTACAGAGGAGCTAGGGTTTGGACATCAGTGGCTGGTCACGTCATGGACAATTCCAATTCCAGAAGATCTGGTATCTTTCTCTTCCGGTCTCTGCTGGCATGGTATG
Source organism: Mus musculus (assembly GCF_000001635.26). NCBI lineage: Eukaryota > Metazoa > Chordata > Mammalia > Rodentia > Muridae > Mus > Mus musculus. The sequence goes on from NC_000083.6 coordinate 27,205,150, forward strand.
AACCTGGTGCACATACAAGTGGGTAAAACACTCGCACATAAAATAAATATATTTTTTTAAGGTGCAACTCTGAGACAGATTGATCCTCTGTGGCCACGGGTGACCCAAAATGTCCTCATAGGTGGATCCCTATACTCTGAACTCTTAGGGGCAAATACCTATGCCCTAGGTTCCCGTAAATGTTGGAATTCTCTTGGGTGATGGGATCGGGAGACCCGTGTCTTACGGTTTAGGGGATGATCTGCAGAGTCTTGCAGTTTGATCTCCAATCTGCAACCATTTAGTGTGTGGTAATTTCCAATTAACATTTCTAGCCAGCTTCCCATAACTCCCTAGAGGGCTGCTATAAGGATTAGAAGAGACCTTCAGGACAGGGCCTGGAGCGCACTCCTCCCTTAGACAAATCTGTGCAGTGTTGGAGTTGGGAGCCTTGAGGGGGTGGGGGCAGTGATGTGGTTACCCTTACCCGTCCCCCCACCATCTAACAAACACAGTTCATGGCCTCACCCTCTCCCCTTGCTGTTCCTTCCACATCCTTCACCCATCACCTCCCTTTTCCTGGCAATATTGCAGCTCCAGCTTCCCAGCCCTCGAGATCTCCCTGCAGCTCTACCTGCCACCCTCCCTGCCTTCCCTGAGACCCTGGGCCGTGCTCCTCTGTCAGAGTTTCATCGCTCTGTCGCTTGTTAAACCCCAGGAGTATTCAGTGCCGGCCACACAGCTGGGAAAATTACAGCCTCAGCTCCGCTGGGCTTCTGTCGTTTGCCTCCCCTTCTCCCTGACTTAGCTGCTCCCATGTGGTGTGATTTCTCTCACCAAGTGTTGTTTTCCTTTTCTCTGCCTGTGTTTTCGCGGAGTGCCACGGATTTGATATAGTGATTGCCTAACACATATACCACATAATAGTATTTTATTTCTTCCAAAGCACTGTTTGCATGACAAATGAGTTGGTAACATTTGAGCAACTCCTTGCAGCTGTATGTATGGCTCAGTATCCGAAGCACAAGCCTGTCAGCGTCGGTACTGGCCGAGTGCATTCTCAGAGTGTCTGAATGGATGTTCAAAGTGAGCATTGTGGTGTCTCACAGACCTGTGGTCTGTTTCATCCCAGTGAATCTAAGGAGGCATAGAAATCATGGACGGTTCCGGGGCCACCCCTAATGGTGGCACACCATTCAGGCATCCTCTCACACACCTAGGACCAAATGATCCATAGCAAGCTGTATTGACCTCCCTCTAGCCTAGAACTCAGTGTTAGCCTTTAGCTACCTTGGCTTGCCCTGTGGCTCATGGGTGGCTTCTGGCTTTGTCTTCTGGGCCTCTTGGTCCTAGGCATTGTGTATCAGCAGCCTCCAGCCCCAGCCACTTACAGGGGATCTGCCCCTCAGGTCCCCTTCTCTGCCCCTGAAAAAGAGCCTTGGGGGGTGCATCTGCTTCTCTGAGTTCCCGGCCCTGTCTGTTCTTTCTGGGGGTTAGACCACTGTGGTCCTCCATGGTACTCCGTCCCCAGGACTCTTATTCTGTTGGTAGATTTGCTGGGCGGTGTCCACGAAGCTCCTGAAGGAGCTCACCTCTGTCTAGCCACCTCTGCCCCTGTCCTGTCAGAGCCTTCCTAAGGGGTCTGCCTGGCATGGAAGGCGTATGTAACAAAATGGAAATGGCTCAGGGTCGCTAACTGAGAGCTAGCTCTACTTTGTCATTACCGTGTGTGTGTATGTGTGTGTGTGTGTGCACATACGTCCTCATCATGTGTATAACTGAGTGTGTAAGTGTAATTGTATAAGTGTGTGGGTGTGTGTGTGTAACTGAGTGCACGTGTAAGTGTGTATTATATAAGTGTGTGTGCTATGTGTGTGTAAAGTGTATAGCCCTTGCTATGCCAGTCTTTTTGACTTATTAAAGGCAGACAGAAAAGACAAAATGTTGAGCCTGTGGCTGTTTATAACCACATCCACAGCAGCAGCAGAGGTGATGAGTTGCTGGAACCCTCTGGGTCCCCAGAAGGCCATCACATCATGCCGCTCCTCTCTTGCTAGCCTCTTCCTGTTTCAACAGAGCCCTGTAATAACAGTGGCCATAAATCTTTCATGGCTCCATTTTTCCCTCCCCCACTCCCGGCCAGGAAACAGTACACACGTTCAGTCCTCGTCATGCCGAGTGTGTTCTTGACTCACACTGTTGAGAACCTCAGCTGACCCAGGCTTCCTTTGATTCACACGATAGTGGCATCACACAGAGGGTGTGTGGGGGTCCTGGGGAGAATGCAGTCAAAAGTGGGGCTCAGATTCCACTGGTGTGGCTTCAAGTGGACCCTGCTTGCTACCTCATCTCAGTGCCTCGTGCAAGAGGGGCCGCCCACCAGCTCTCTCCCAGCCTGCGGGTCAAGGGAGGAGGTAAATGGAGTGAGAGGGAAATGCCGGAACAGGCTCTACAGGCTGCTGTGCCCCTTGCCTTGCACAGCTCCCCCTCTGGACCACACATAGGTGTCTGAGGCTGAGCCTTCTTCTGAGGCACAGACTGTATCACCAGTGTGCTAACACATTGCGCATGAGGAAAGCGCGTGCTTTCAGATTGCTTTCTTTGGGGCTTTGTCCATGATTAGATTATACTAAATTACAGAGGACGGATACCAGGCAATTACGCTCTGCTTTTAACTATTCAGTCTTATGGTTAATCTGTGCACCTCAGTAATTACGGAATCCCACCAGTGTGGTTAGGGAGAAAGCAGTGCATCATCTCCATCTTGTGGGGCCAGGCTCAGGTCACCCAGCTATTATCTGGGTCCTGTGTCAAGAACAAGCCTGCCTACCAGGGGCTAATCTCCTCTCAGCCACCTTAAATCATCCTGCTTTATAAATCTCTATAAGGGAAGGAAGGCCCGAAGGTCAGGGCCCTGGGTGCTCTGGGCTCTTTGGTTCTTTCCCCTGGTTGGTTCCCTGTTCACACATTGTGGAGTTTGTGCATGTATGAGTGCAGAAGACAGCGGCAACGTTAGATGTCTTCCCCAATAGCTCTCCTTGCTGAACCCGGAGCTTACCAGTCTGACTCATCCGGCTACCCACTGAGCTCCAGGGAGCCTCCTGCCTCCATCTCCCCAGCACAGGATGACAGGTGAACACGGCTGTGCCCAGCTTGTGTGTGGGGCTGGGGCCTGAGCTGCTCGTCTTCTTCTGTAGCAACACAGGGTGCTGACTGAGCCGTCTCCTCTGCCTGCCTGCTAGAGATTTTGTTTTGTTTTGTTTTGCTTTATTCTTCAAGACAGGGTTTCACTGTGTAAGAGCCCTGGTCTGCTGGCTGGTTTTGTGTCAACTTGACACAGGCTGGAGTTATCACAGAGAAAGGAGCTTCAGTTAGGGAAATGCCTCCATGACGATCCAACTGTAAGGCTTTTCTCAATTAGTGATCAAGTGGGGAAGGGCCCCTTGTGGATGGTGCCGTCCCTGGGCTGGTAGTCTTGGGTTCTATAAGAAAGCAAGCTGAGCAAGCCAGGGGAAGCAAGCCAGTAAGTAACATCCTTCCATGGCCTCTGCATCAGCTCCTGCTTCCTGACCTACTTGAGTTCCAGTCCTGACTTCCTTAAGTGATGAACAGCAATGTCGAAGTGTAAGCTGAATAAACCCATTCCTTCCCAACCTGCATCTTGGTCATGATGTTTGTGCAGGAATAGAAACCCTGACTAAGACATCTGGCTGTCCTGGAACTCACTCTGTAGACTAGGCTGGCCTTGAACTTAGAAATCCGCCTGCCTTTGCCTCCCTAGTGCTGGGATTAAAGGCGTATGCCACCACTGCTCAGCCCCTGATTTTTTAAGAGTGTGTGTGTGTAGTTGCTAACAGAGGCCAGAAGAGGACAGCTCAGATACTCCTAGAGCTGGAGTGACAGGTAGTTATGAACTGCCCATTGTGGGTGTTGGGAACCAAACTTGGGGTCCTTTGAGGGCAATGCAGGTTTTTAACTGATGAGCCATCTCTCCAGTCTCAACACTAAAGGCCTTCATTTTCTTTTTTCTTTTTCTTTTTTTTAAAACCAGGACTGAGTCTCACTTTTCTTGTTCTCTGAAAACGTGATCACTTCATCTCCGTTCAGCTTGGATCCTTCCCGCCCTTCCCCCAATTTTCATTACTCCCAGGGTCCATGAGCATACAGCAGGCAGTCAAGTCCACAGCCAAGACACTGGGAGAGCTTGTTCACAAAACAAGACAAAACAAACAAACAAACAAAAACCCACTTATTGAGTCAGACTGTGAACAACAAAAGAGTACCAGGAGAGGCAGGGAAACCAGAGCTGACAGGCCTCACACACATGGGGCAAGGTGCAGACAGGTGTTGGTGGCCTCTTGAGTCCCCAGTGGGGCTGATTACCAAGAACTCCCAAGGGATGGCTGTAGCATGGGGACAGCAGGCACTGGCCGCCTGCTTGTTCTGAACCAACCCCTGCTCTTCTGCAGAGACAACAGCACCGCATCCCCTGGGACCGTACTCCACCAATTCCCAGCTTAAAAAATACAAATAAGAGTTCTAAAAAGACTTCATGTGGCAAAGCCACCCAGAGAATTGTGGTCCTGGTCCCAGAGCCAGCCTGCTCTCCAGATCCCAGGAGCTTAGGACAACACTACAGGATACCAGTCCCCCTCCTAACACCCAGGGGATGGAAGTTTCCTTCTGGGGACAGGGAAGTGGTCTCACCATAGGGCAGAGGGAGAGGGAAACTGTAGGAAATGAGGTTTCTTGCATAGAAGAACACCAGAGCCTCCTGTTCTTCAGTGTTTGGAAGAATGTGGCAGATAATGGTGATCAGAGAGGGAGCTGGTATGGGGGAGGTTGAGTCTGGATGCAGACTTCCTCACCTACAGGTCAAATCTTGACATCGGTCCCCAGACACTCACGACTGCTCTGAGGCATGTGGTGTGTATTTTGGGGATGTGTGGAGTCATCTGGCAGGGCAGGGTCTGTTCCCACAGAAGCACCCAGGGAACTCAATGTCCCTAGCAAGGGAGGTAGGGTAGGGGGTTCTTGTACTGGTAACCACTCTCCAAAACTCTCTCTGCCAGCAGAAAGGGAGGTAGCAATGGAGGCTGGCACAGTGGCTAACTGCTAGTAACCTATGTTGGTGAGAGCTTTTTGCTACCCCACCTAAGCTCCGGGATTGGGCCATGCTACCAGCCCCCGCCCAACTTCCCTTGAATCCAGGGATAAAAGACACAGAAACACACAGTTGTTTGTTTTCAATTTGCCTTCTTGGCACAATGGCTGGGTGGTACTATCTTTCGCCTGGAAAACGTGGCCTTAAAATCACTCTTGGCTCTGCACCTCCCACCTGCCCTAAACTTTAGTGACAAGTCCCATCTAGCTCCTGCTAGATGCCCCTGACCACCGCCTGTAGGTGTGGCCTGTGTGGCCACTCAGTTTTGAGATCTCATATGGCCCTGGAAACTCTGTCTCTCCCTCTTTGCATCTCTCTGCTTGCCTCCAGGGACCTGGAAGTCCCGCCTATCCCATCTGCCCAGCAACTTTCCTGTGGCTTTCTTTACTGACAGATCAAGGACCAATTGGGGAACAGGACCTTAGAATCAGAACTGCCCCTACAGCTCCAGTTTATAAATAAATGAACTTTTGTTAGTATAACGTTAGAATGAAAATTTCCATTCAGTTTGTAGAAGAAGCAGACATAAGTGGGCTGGCCATGTGATTTTTGCCACCAGGTGACACAACTGTAATTTTTTCAAACCTTGTTTTTAATGGTGGTTCTTAAACACTTTAACTTCCCTTGTAGCCCGCCATCCACCAGAGGTAGTGGGAAAGAAAGGATACAGGGGAAGTGGACCTGTTTAGAAAGGATTTTTGGAGCATCTCCTGTCTGTGTTGTCTGGAAATTGTCAGTTCAGTTCATAGGTCAGCAGGCAGCGGCAGCTCAGCCCACTCACAAATTTCATACTTCACGGATACACCAGCAGTCCATTTAGCAACAGCGGTGACACGACCCAGCAGAGACAGCCAGGCCTCAGCCTCGGCTCCAGTCAGCAGGAACAGCAGCAGTTCTCAGCTGTGCTTCTCTCAGGGAAGTGAAGATCAGCGAAGACTCAAGACCCACAAGCATTGCACAACTAGCTGTACCAGCAAGCCAAGCTCTGTCTCCGTCACTCCATGGAGTCCTATTTATACCATCCAAACATCACGTGCTCTCCACATGCCTCCCCTCAGCACCTGCGTTCAATCACCCTGTGTCCGAGGAAGCAGCAACAAATCGCAGCACGTCACCAGAAGATTTTTCTCTATGGAGTCCTGACAAATGCAGCTCAACTATGCAATCAATGTAAGACAGACCAATACATGTGTGTCCTTTCACGTGCCAGCTTTAGCAGAGCATCCTATCTCCTGTGTCTGCTTCAGGGAAACGTTCCTTCAAGAGTCTGCCTTAGCCTTCCACACCTGTGTCCACTTTAATGAAAAAGTCCTTTGTGTGTTTGCCCCAGCAAAACACCATCACACACAACTGACTTTCCAAAGAACGCTTAGTTTCCACTTCAGACGACAGCCATCTGCTCTTTGCTGGGCCGCTGGGCCAGCGCTCCATCAGGATTAACATTCAGAGCTTCAGGGATGGTAAAGGGTCCCTTGAAAGTTACCCAGCACAGGTGAGTGAGGAGGTCCCGTGATCCCAGACAGAAAGCAGACCAGGATTCAGGGGACCTGGATGACAGCCTTGGTCTTTGTGTTGATAACTGTGTCATGTATGGGCAAAACTGCCACCCCTCTGGGCCTCAGTTTCCCTCCAGTGCCAGGAGTGGGGTGACAGCACAGCTTCCCATCTGCGAGATCATCTTGCTAACGTGCGCACAGTTCTGACTGAGGGTTAACTCCCCCTGCCCTGAACTTTCCCACAGCCCATTTGCCCTTTGGAAATTAGGCCATTAAATAAAAGAGGCATCTCATGGGAGTGGAAGCTTTATTTGCTGAGAGGGAGGGACTTTGTTTCACACTACGGAGTGCACACAGGCTCCTGAGCCTTGCCGGATCGAGCAGGTCCCCGCCTGCTCTCTGCAGGGCCATCACAGGGCTTTCAGGAGCAAGTGCCTGAGTAGGAACCAGTCTTCTCACTGGGACCCCAGGTCCAGGGAGGAGGGCAGAGAGGTGGGAGGCTCTGGCAGCACCCGCTGCTCTCTGTAGCCTGGGGCGAGTCATTTAACCTCAGTGCTGCTCCATCTCCAGCACCTCCTCCCCTCTCTCCTCTCCTCCCAGGGACCAGGAGAAATAATTAGTAGTGGTTTGTCAGACAAGATCCAGCTTTGCAAAACTAACAGGAGCAGACCTTGAACCAGGCAAGGCCGAAAGGATGCAAGATTTCAATGTGCAAAATTGAATAGGGAAGAAAAAGAAATCAATCAGAAAGCAGGAGAAACGGTTAGTGTTTGCACTTTCCTCCCTCCGACTCTGGTATCTGGGAAGATTGACAGTATGTGGGAGGGGGGCAGCTCTGGCAGGTCAGAAGGGCACCTGGAAAGGACCCAGGCTGGGAGCTGGGGCCACCAGTGTACAGCAGAGCAGCCTCCTCTGCACTGGGAAGAGACATCTCACTCTCAAGGGCAAAGAGAAACAAAACTCGGCCCCTACTGGGTGCCTCCTAGAATTTTAGTGGCAGGGTGGATGGAGGTCTGCCTGGCTTAAGCCACGGAGATACCACCCTCTGGTGCTTACCAAAGGGCTCCAGCGATATGACCCCCCCCTCGGCAGCCCTTCTGGGGCGGCCTAGTACTTTTCCAGCTGCCTGGCGGTCATTCGAAATCTCATTTGCGCCGGAGCAGTCAGCTATGAAATAAGTCGTTAGCCTGTGAATGAGGCGCAGGGTTGCTACCCCCCAGGCGCCCTACAGGTGGCAGGAGGGACCTACCATAGTGAGTCACTCTGCTCTGCCCCATTCCCCAGGAATTCTGGAGCCTTCTCCACTTTGCACAGTGCCAGAGTCCTGCTGGGGGGGGGGGGGGGGCTGGGGCTGAAGGGGATATGGGGAGTGAGTGCTACCCCACCTGAACAGGATTCTGCCAACACTGGAAGCTCCCCCAGTACCAGGTTTGTCCCAAGTGATCCCAGGAAGGGGAGAACTTAGTGTTTGCACTTTGAGGAAGTGGGGGGAGGGGAGGCTCCAGTGTAAGTGAAGGCTGGCTTCACCCCTGCCTGCAGGACCTCCAACCATGCATGGGCCCCTGGGGAGATGTGATGTGTCTCTGAGTATCCTGGGAAGGATGTGCCCTTGTCCTCCTGTCCCCTGTGCACCTTGGCACTAAGGGTAGAACTCACTCTCAGTGCCCTCTTCCAGAGTCCCAGGAGGAAGGCCCCATGCTGAGATGTCACCCACAGGCTTGAGTAAGCAGTGGCACCCAGAAGCTGGCCTCTGTCTACTGTGACTCCAGTGTGATTTCAGCAAGCCGCCTTCTCCTTGATGTCACACCCAGGCTCTTTGTGGGACTGTACAGCTGAGGCCCGATGGGGATTCTCCTAGACCTGATTTCAAACCCCATCCATTTCTTCCACTGATAGCCACATTCTTACTGTTGCCTCCCCCCTCTCCTAAGACTCTTTTCCTGATTGGGTGGCTTCTTTAACTGGGTGCCAATGGCACCTTGCAGTTCAGAGGCTGTACTGGCTAATTTTATGTCAACTTGACATAAGAGTTGTCAGAGAGAAGAGAACCTCAATTAAAAAAAATATGTCTCCATAAAATCAGGCTGCAGGCAAGCCTGTAGGGCATTTTCCTAATTAGTGATTGATGGGGGAGGGCCCACCCACTGTGGGTGGCGCCATCCCTAGGCTGGTGGTCCTGGGTTCTGTAAGAAAGCAGGCTGAGCAAGCCATGAGGAGCAGTAAGCAGTGCCCCTCCGTGGCCTCCTGCCTCCAGGTTCCTGCCTTGACTTTGATGATGAACAGCAATGTGGCAGTGTAAGCCAAATAAACCCTTCCCACCCTACGTTGCTTGGTTACGGTGTTTCATCTTTGGCAGTAGTAATCCTAAAACAGAGGCCCTGCCTCAGCTGGAGTCCCACTGGCTACTCCAGCTATAGCTACAATCCTGAGGTGCCACCCCCTCTGCCCCTCCATTTCTGTGATCTCTTTCCTCAGTTTCTGCATCAGATAGGAAATCCTGTGGGGTTCCATCTCAAGCCACTCTGGGTCCTGACCCCCAACTTCCACTTTCCCCTCTCTACCATCTTTGTCGTCTTCCAGTCCCACACCCCCGTGGCCCATGCTCAAATACAACAGTTGGGCAGCTCCCTTTAAAATGAAAATCAGACCATGTTCCTCCGTTGATCAAATCCCCCAAGGCTCCTGCCTCAGCAGAGTGAACCCCAAGTCCAAACCATACAGCCGGTCTATACTGACCCCACTCTCACCCTCCTTTCTCAGCTCTGGCCTTTTTCTCATTATCTGTGAATGCACCAGGCTCTTCTCTGCCCCAGGACCTTTGCACGACTGACATTTGGGTCTTGTATTTAATAAAGTCCAAACCATGCAGCCGGTCTATCCTGACCCAGTGCCAAGGGACCAGGCCTGGTTCTGCGGGCCCTACTCTGTTCCTGCTGAGGACAGATGGAGAGAGCATTTGTTTGTTCGTTATCTCGACTATCTCCCTCCTGGGGATACTATCTCCTGCCTCCTCAGTGGCAGCCCCACCAGGGGTCTCCAGCTCTCCATCTGGGTTCTCTGAGAGATACTCTCAACCTCCCCTGCACACAGTGCTCTGGTCACTGTCTGCCATTCTCAGATGCCTGCCTCACTTTGCCTCATTGCTGGGTCCGTCTTTCCGTCCTGTGACAGCTCATGCTGTCATGCCCTGTTTACTGTAACATCCACCTCTGGCTGTCCTTGCCCGGCTGGAGAAACACATCCTGCACTGTAGCCTTTGCTACTTCGTGGGTTCTTTATTTCCCCACCCTTTACCCCTCTGGTTTCACCTCCTATGCCGAGATAGGAGAGAAAGGAGGAGAGGAGAGAGGGGAGAGGAGGGGGAGAAAGAAAGAAAGAAAGAGAGAGACCCCTGAATATAATTCTTTCCTCTTTTTCCTTCTTTGATCATGGCTCCTAACAACCCGAACCAACTTCCCTCAGTGGCTACCAATCACCAACCCCTCCTCTCTGAAAACTTCCCAGAATTCCAAATGTCACACAATCACAGAAACTATCTGCAGCTGGCAAAACCACACCTCTGCTAGAGCATGAGGCAAATCATAGTCAGCTGCTGCAGACAGTCTGAAGCAGCCCCACACCCAGGGGTAAAACATTCTCATAATATTTCTGTGTCTTTAAAAGAAATCAAAATTCCAAAACTTTCACCACACCACGCTGTCTCTTTCCACGGCCCTCATCGTGTCTGGTTTCTTCTTTGGTAATAAGTTCCCAGAAGCCCATAAGTCCCGCCTCCTTGGTCTCCTGCAGGAGCCTCACTGGCTCTGGACCTGGCACCATTCTCTTTCCCACAGCAGTAAATCACACGGATAACCCTGCCTTCTTCAGCCACCACAACCACACTCACCTGTCTCTGACCACCTGGGCCAAACTCCCAAGACTCCAAACGCACTAACTCTGAAAGAGCCTTTATTTCCAGTGTCTCCTGCATGACGCCTCTCAGGTCCCTCAAAGCCTCTCAGGGCTTGAAGTCAGGCTGGGGGCTGTCCACCATGCATCGGTTCTTGGTGCTTAAGAAAAAATAGCACCCAGACAGTTACTGTTAATTAACTTAAACCGAGAGAGTAATGACTGTCCTTCATGCATATTTAAGTGTGCAGATGCGTCTTTCTTAGCAGAGAGCCTATAAAGAAGGTAGTAGAAAGCCTAGCCTGAGAGGGCGCCATGGGGTGGCCCAGAACTCCCAGTCCCTGGGAGGTGATTGATTAGAGTCGAGGCAGGGAGATGAGTTATGGGTGAAGGAATAGGCAGTTTCTTCATAAAAATCTCGGCTTCCTGCAATTACGAGGAAAACCACTGAGCACATTAATACAGCCCATTTGGGGTGTGTGTGCACAATAACGTAGCCCGTTTGGGGGGGTGCCCACGGTAATGCAACCCATTTCAAGGGTGCCTAGGGGAGCTGGTGCACCTATGAGTCATACTGCTTGACTCTAGCCCCGCCCAGCCTGCAACATGCCAGCCCTCCAGTCAGATAAGCCCGTTGTCATCTCTGGTGATGCTTGGGACGGTCCTGTGCCCTGCCCTGCAGACCCTAGAGCCATCTGGTGAGCTTTAGGCAGACTCAGGAGAAGGTGCACAGACAGCATGTCCCAAAGTGTCATCTGGATTCAGCGTGGCCTGTCCCATATAGGGAGGGGTACATTCAGGGACAGGCTTGGATAGAGCAAGCTGCCCGGCCTCTGGACAGCGACTCAAACTCTGGCTGGATGAGGCAGGAGACCCCCATTTCATTCTCTGTGGATTCAAGGAACCCAAATGCCTGCTCAGCCTCCAGACTCCCCTTGAAGTGTGAGCCAGGATGGTGGTCCTGCTTCTCCATAGCCACACCCCCTGGAGTTGCCATTGGCCCTGATTTTGTTTGGAGTCTCTAGGGAAGGAAGGTTGTATAGCTCACCCTGGCTATGACTCTCAGCATTCTAGTCCTCTAATCCCCCAAGGATCCAGGCCCCACCTTTCATGGCAGCCCAGGATTTCTACCCCTGAACCCCAATGCTTAGTCCCAGGGTCACTTAGAGGTAGAGATCTCCTGTGGCATCGGCACAGGGGGATTCTGGAGACAGGATCTCATGTGGTTTAGTGTCAAACTCGATATGTAGTCAAGGCTGACCTTGACCTCCTGAGCTCCCCACCTCTACTGCCTCAGTGCTGGGATGAGCCCGCTTGAGACTTTTCTTTTGTTTAAAAATGTTAGTTTTTCATCCTCTTGCGTGGGACAGCCTGCTCCTTGGACAGATCTACAGGCATAGGCTCAGGGCCGTCCTTGGTACCACAGAGAAGCCTGGGATATACATCTCCCTCTGAAGGAGTGTGAGGGGTGAGCTGCCCACAGCTCTGAGTGATACTGGTGAAGGTTACGGAAGGATGGAGGCTGTCTAGGAGCTCTTGTTCCTGGAACTGCAGCTAGGGGCTTACCAAAGATGCCTGGCTTCACAGAGCTCAGCATTCCTCGGGGATTGCATTCGTACATGTGTGGGCATGGGCGAGTGTGGGTGCATGGGTGCGGACAGGCGGGCGCACGCGCTTGCGTCTTATCTACATTCTCTGGAGCTCACCGTGCGTGAAGATAGTAATGAAGGCTTCAGTCTGGGAGGTAAGCATGGCAGCTGCGTATACCACTAGCAAGAAGACCGCAGCCTTGCCGGGTCGCCATCCTGGAATCTTGGAGGGGAACATTGACAGAAGGTTATAGCCCAGTGATGGACGGCTTTGCCCCACGCTGGGGCAAGCCTGGCTTCTAGCTGTGCTATTCTGAGCCAGTGCTTGGCTTCTCTGGGCCAGCTGCAGCATCTGGATCCCCTAATGAACTCTGAGCTCTCTGCCCCAGAGTGGTGGCCCCTGATAAAGATCTGCGGAGGGCTGCCCAGCCTGCTCACCCACTTATGGGCTCTTTGTTAGCTGAGGTCAGATGGTGCCCTCATTGCTCAGAAAGAGAACTCGTAAATTACCAACAGAGCCCAGAGAGCCCTAGCTTCTTTAGGGTGATGGAAGGGATAGCTCTGGGTCCATTGGCTCACATGGGGAAGAGGACAGATTGAAAACGTCATCACCCAAGGGCTGAGAGTAGGGTCCTCCCTCACTGGGCGAGCTCCAGCTCAGCCAGGCTCCCTCAGCTCCATCAGTCCTCTCTGCCTCTTGCCCGTGCCTTCTGCTGCTGATAACCCCTGGGCAGAGAGAGCGTGAACAGGCTGCCACTCACATTTAGGTGATGGAACGACAGGCAGGAAGGTAGGACGTATGTGTTGGCAGGGGTGTCCCTCAGGACTCAGGTCATAAGTGAACAGGGAGAGGTGGGGATGGAGAATGTAGGGTGACTTAAGGAAGAGGCTCTGGGTGACCCTGGGCTGGTGGAAGAGCCAGGCTGGGCGACAGCCTCTGGTGGCTCCTTCAAAAAGCAGGGCTGGAATGCTGGTCTTCTGAGGCCTGGTGTTTGCCCCCATCCAGAGCATGGCAGTCTGTGGAGGAAGAAGGGGGGTCAGGTGCAGGGTACCTGATGTAGTCAAGGTGACACCTGCCTCAGGGACTGCTGAGCACAGGGGTGGGACTTCTGGAGGGGGAGGGGGAAGGCAGGCTCTGTGGTCCAGTGCTTAGCCTGGATCCCCTGTGACAGAAGATGGTCTGCAAGCTTCTCCACATCCAGCTTAGCCCCGCCCCCGTCCCATCCCCACCCAGTCCCCCTCCCCCCCCCCCCGTCCTGTCCCCGCCCCCTTCTGCCAGGGCCTGTCTCTTCAGCTGCCAGTCTCTACCACACAGCCTGCCTTCTGTGCCCTCACCATCCCCCCTCGCCTTCCTCACCTCACTTTCTCTGCATTTTGTTCAGACTGTGAGCATCAGGGAGCAAGGATGGCCTAAGTTTCCACTTCAACTGCATTTAATTCCCAGGCAGTCAAAGGGCACCTTCGTGGGCAGAGCCCCTGAGCCACGGTCCGTCTCTGCTGAGACTGATGTGTCCCGTTTCCCCCACAGAGATGCTCGGACGCCATCTCAGTCCGCTGTTCACACTTAATCCACTCCATAGGAATCGATAAAAACTTTAAATAAAAAAAGGCAAAATCCAATTGTTGTTCATTTTCCTGATCCAACTGGCAGCCTGCGTGTCACCCACATTTATCTGTGCTTTAGTGAGCAGGATGTATGGGGTTTAGTGTTGTGACCAGGCGGACTGCCCTCTTCATCACTGGGGACTCCAGTTCAGCTCTGAGGGGTGAGTCCCTCCCCTCCAGTACTAGTGCCTGGCTGGCTGAAACTCTCTGTGGGGTCCCCCTTGGGACCAGATTATTCATAAGACCACAGCAAAGCCACCGTGGTAAGCAGGGCTATGTATCTGCTGAACTCGGCTGGGTTCCCTGCCAGGCACCACCCGAACAGCCTCTGATTGGACAAAACTGCTCCTTACATCTCCCCTGCTTCTCTTGGCTGCTTATGCACCACGAGCCTTCTAGGGTTCTGAGAGGCAGCTGGGGAACCAGATCTGAAGCCCAGTTCAGGCGTGATCAGATGGCACAAGGGCAGGAGGGGACAACTCACTGGAGAGCTCGGTCCCCCTAGCTCCTGGAGCTGCTGGAGGAAGAAGGAAATGGGGGTGGTGGTGTGGGCCCACTGCCCTGCTCCCACCTTCGCCATAGTCACCTGCACCTGCGTGGGGCCCTCACAGCCTGGAGGATGCTCCCTAGTTGACTTGTGCTAGCCGCTGGCCTGCTGAGTCCTTATGTCCATCTTCTTCCCTGCAGAGCCTATTGACCTTTGTCCACACAGATGGAGCACCGGGCACGGAGCCGCTATGGGTGGGGCCATGATAACAGGGGCTCCCAGAGATTTCCCAGATGTCTCTTCTGTGTGTGAGGCCTAGCTCTCCCATCTCCTGTCCACTGAAAACTCAGTGCCACCAGTTCAGTATGGTAGACAGGACTGCCGTTCCAGCACTTGGTGCTAGAGGCAGGGCGTTCAGGAGCTCGCACCAGCTTCAGCTATGTGTGTGAATTTGAGGTTGGCCTGGGCTACTTGAGACTACTACTTTTTTTAAAAAGAAGAAGGAGGAGGAGAAGAAGAAGAGAAGAAAGAGGAGGAGGAAGAGGAGGAGGCTGGGTGATGGTGATAGTGGTAGTGCACGCCTTTAATCCTAGCAGTTGGAGGCAGAGGCAGGAGGACCTCTGTGAGTTTGAAGCCAGCCTGGTCTACCTTGTGAGCTCCAGGATAGCCAGGGCTACATAGTCTCAAAGTCTACACAATCAAGTCTACATAGACCTTGTCTCAAAAATAAAAATTAGAACCAAACAAAAAAAACAAAGAAGAAAGTTCTCAGTGCTGGCCTTGCAGATGTGAACACTTGAACCTACATAACAAAGCTGGCATGGGCGGCTGGAGAGATGGCTCAGCAATTAGAGCACTGGCTGCTCTTCCAGAGGTCCTGGGTTCAATTCCCAGCAACCACATGGTGGCTCACAACCATCTGTAATGGGATCTGATGCCCTCTTCTGATGTGTCTGACGGCAGCTACACATACATAAAATAAATAAATAAATCTTTTTTTGTTTGGTTTTGTTTTTGTTTGGTTTTTTGAGTCAGGGTTTCTCTGTGTAGCTCTGGCTGTTCTGGAACTCACTCTGTAGACCAGGCTGGCCTCGAACTCAGAAATCCGCCTATCTCAGCCTCCCAAGTGCTGGGATTAAAGACATGCGCCACCACTGTCTGGCTTATAAATAAATTAATTAATTAAAAAATAAAAAAGCTGGTGTGGTAGAACCCATTTGTAACCCCAGCAACCATCAGGGAGGCAGAGTCAGGGGATCCCTGGGGCTTGCTAGCCAGCTTAGCCAGCTACTCTAGTCTAATCTGCAAGCTCTGGACCTGTGAGAGACCCTGTTTCAAACAAGAACAGCGCCTGGGAAACCACACCTAAGACTGACCTCTGACCTCTGCACGCATGCCCATATACATGCATGTGTACCCGTGTACCCAGTTATGTACCCATAGGAGCACATATGCACGCACAGATTACAAACATGGCAAAGCCATCTCCCTGACCGCCTTTCCTGTCTGTCCTTGCAGGACCCTGCTGAGCCTCCTCAGGCCAGCACCTCAGCCATCTCATTCTCTGCCTGTCTCCCCAGAAGCCCTTCAAGAGAGAGAAAGAGTTCAGGTTCACGTGGCAGCATCTCCATCAACAACAGGGTCCCCAATGCAGCCAGGAGGCCAAGGAAGGGCTAGAGGTTTGTCATCTAAATGAGACAACCCCACCGCTGTCTGCCCAGGAAATTTGTGGCACCGTGACTGTGACCAGAGTCATGCCCACTTGCCACTGCTGACGGTGCCATTTCTACAACATGCACCGCAGGTGTGTTCCAGGTAAAGCAGCCACTCCATAGGCTGAGCATCCCCCCAATCTAAAGAACAGGAAACTGAGGCACAATTCAAGGTTTAAGGCCGGAAGTGACTAGGCTGGAGGGTGGGGCTGAGGTGGGGCCTCTGGGGACCTAGGGAGCACACACAGGTCCAGGGAGCAGACCCTGTAGGATCTAGACTTTGTGTTTTGTAGGCGGCATGGAGACCCTGTGCTCACAGACAAGCGCTAGAGGAACCAGGGATGTTAAACACACAGTGTCGTTCCTTCAAAGAGAGAGATGCATGACCTGTTTTCCACCCGAAGGCTGGGGCGGATGTGGCTAATATCTGTTGACCTCTGAGCTGTCTATAGGGCTAGGCCACACTGGCTCCCCAGCCCCTAAGCATGCGCTGTTTACCTAGAGCCTGCTTTCCTGGCTAATCTGCAGAAGCCGTCTTTATGGAAGATGTTACTTGTACTTTATGAGAGTTTTGACGCAGTCACGTCTTAAGCTTTGCTGCGCACATGGGATTGAGTTAATTATCACCAGGAAACGGTTCCCAACTTGTGCTGTGCTTAAATATGCCTGAAATAAACCGCCTGGTGTCAGACTCCCGAAGTTGAAACCAACCCGGCAGCTGGGCTGAACAGGAACTCCTTCTTGCCTCTTGCAGATCGACATTCTGCTGGTTGTGGCGCTCATAGCGACCGTCAACGGATTAGGAAGCCTGTGGCCGTTCATAGCGTCTGTTCAGTTTTTGTTTGTCTACGTGGAGGCAGGGTCTTGCCATGTAGGCCAGGCTAGCTTTGGATGCGCCATGTAGGCAAGGATAACTTTGAATTCCTCCACTGCCCAAGTGTTGTGATAGCAGGCCTGGCCAATCTACCGTACTAGTGACACACTGAGTGTTCAGTGGCCTGGAGAGTAGTACCTGTGTGGGGCTTACTCTGCCCTTGAAAGAGGCACTGAGGAAAGTTCTGGAAATGCCTGGCCCCATAGTTAATTCTCCTGCCTCAGCCTTCCAAGTGCTGGGAATGTAAGTGAAAGCTAACAGGCTTTTACAGTTGCCTGAAGAGTCAGAGCTAGAAGCACAGGTTGGCAATTAAGTGAGCGTGGCTATGTCTTAATGGAACTTTACTTATGGACACAGAAATCGGAAGCACATGCCATCTTACAAGAGCTACCTGGATTTCAATACCCAAGGGATTGAGGCAGGAGGATTTTGAGTTCAAGGTCAACCTAGTAAGTAAGACCCTGTTTCAAAAACAACAACAACAAACCCAGCCACACATGGTGACATATGCTTGGGAAGGGAAAGGCAAGGAGATCTTTGGGAGTTCAAGGTTAGCTTCAGCTACATAGGAAGTTTGAGGTCAGCCCAAACTTGAGACCTCCACTCTATGCCCAAAGCCGGGGATAAAGGTAGGTGGTGAGCACTCATCCAGGACCCATGAGGCCAGAGGTTTAATCTTCACTATCATCAAGAAAAAAAAAGAAAGAAAGAAAATAGATAAACAGCAGGTGGCAAGCTCTGGGTCAAGTGTTGCAGTGTACTAAGACATCCGTTCCTTTGGTCTCTGTTGGTGGCACTGTTTGGGGAGGTTAGGAGGTGTGGCCTTGCTGGGGGAGGAGCATCCTTGGAGGAGGTGTGGCCTTGCTGGGGGAGGAGCAGCCTTGGGGGTGCACTCTGAGAGCTCACAGCCTCTCTCTGTTTTCAGTCCATGCTGCTTTGAGCTTGTGGTTATAGATGTGATCTCTTTGTACTGCTTCTTGCTGTCATGCCCCTGCCTCGCTGTGCCCTTCCCCCAGCCTTGAGCAGGCTAAATCAGACCTTGTCTGCCACAGCTAGCCCACTTAGGGTGGAGTCTTCCAACCTATGTGAAGTCTATTGTCCTGCCACGTCTGCAGCTTCCTGCAAGAAGCCAGTACCAGCTGAGCAGCTGAGCTTGTTTTCCTGAGGAGATCCTGGCAAAGTGGGAGATGGGTTCCCCCTCTTTATATTCAGACTTAAGAATTAAAACATTGAGCCTTGATCAGAGAAACTTTGTCTTGGCTCGTTATTTCTCTCGTCCATCCCTCCCACACAGCCCCAGCTTTCCTTTCAGGAACCCAGTTCTCTGTGGCCACTGTCGGCTACACCTCTCTATGGTGGACTCAACCGTCTGGAATCATTAGCAAAATAAACTCTTCTTCTCTAGGAGTTGTTTTGGGTTGTGTTTGTCACAGCAACTGACAGGTGCCCAATGCAGGTCTGGAGATGGAAGGCTACAGTTCCCTTTCATGGAAGCCATGGGGCACATGGAGCCTTCTGGGAAGGTGAACAGACCTTGTTTTAGGAACCCCTCTTGAACCCAAGGCAGTGAGATTCAAAGCAGTCATGCCAAGCAACTACACATCAGAATCAGGTAATATGGCAGCCACCTCATGGACCACTTTTGTCTTCTTCTTCTTCTTCTTCTTCTTCTTCTTCTTCTTCTTCTTCTTCTTCTTCTTCTTCTTCTTCTTCTTCTCCTTCTTCTTCTCCTTCTTCTTCCTCTTCTTCTTTTTCTTCCTCCTTCTCCTCCTCCTCCTTTCCCTCCTCCTCCCCTTCCTCCTCCTCTTCTTCCTCTTCTTCTTCTCCTTTTTATTTTATGTGCATGAGTGTTTTGCCTGTACTGTGTGTACATGGCTGGTGCCCTCAGAGGTCAGAAAACAGTGTCAGTTCTCCTAGGACTAGAG
The DNA here is from genome assembly GCF_000001635.26 of Mus musculus. Classification (NCBI taxonomy): domain Eukaryota; kingdom Metazoa; phylum Chordata; class Mammalia; order Rodentia; family Muridae; genus Mus; species Mus musculus. The sequence goes on from NC_000083.6 coordinate 27,223,869, forward strand.
TCACAGATAGTTTATAACCATCATAGAAAATGCTTGCCTGTCTGCAGCATCTACAGCAGTGACAAACACTAACCGGGCCTCGCAGATTGCTCTCTGACATCTCATTGCGCTTGGCTGACTGTGCATGAGAGCGTTAGCTATCAGCCCTTGTTTTACATGTGGGAAAACCAAGATGAAGCAGCTGGCCCCAACCCACTCAGCTATGGACCCAGCAAGGCCAGGACTCAGATCTGGGGCAGCAGCCTCAGCCTACATTTTAGACAGTGCCCTCTGGCTTCTCTGCATCGGTGAGTAAACATATGACTGCAGTGGGGCACAGGTACCGAGTACTGTCTGTCTGCAGTGGGGCACATATACCTGGAGACTGAGTGCTGTGTTCTTTTGGCTGTCCAAGAGACCCATCCTGTGAGCTGTCTCGATGAGCCATCCCAGCATGCCACAGTCCCAAGCTTGCTGGGGTAGAACATAAACCGGGAGGACAGAGACAGTGGTTCAGGGGTTCAGGCCTTTCCACGGGGCCCAGGAGAGAGTTATGGCCACCAATGAGGCCCCTTCCAAGGAGTCTGGTCCAGAGGTGTCTCTGTCTGAGAGAGAGCTGGATTGGGACTCCCCTCAGTGAGGGGTAGAGAAAGAGTTCTGGGAGTGTTCCTGGATCTCAGCTGATTCAGGGTGAGTGCTGAACTTTAGCACTGCAGCTGCAGTGTGAGAGGAGGGGAGGGCACATACAAGAAGGAGGAAGTCCACAAAAAGCAAGGGGGTGGGGGTAGGGGGACTGGCACAAACTGCTGGACTAAGTGGCCTTCCCTCCTGTCCTTTCTTGGCATCTCCATAGATCAGGCCTGGCCTCAAACTTTCAGTGATCCTCCTGCCTCTGGATGCTGGGCCGACAGGCATTGGGGCATCAGGGGTGGCTGGTTTTGTGTTTTCCTGTCGTGGTTTCTGCATTAGAAATGGAGAAAAGGCCGGATAACAAGCCCAATAATGGTTACTTTGTCTTGGCCGTGTACCTCATCTCTCCCCACAAATGCTCAATTAGTGGCTGCTTTATCTGCTAGACACTGGACAAAAATAGGGAAGGGATAATCTGTGCTCTACATTTTCCAAATGGGAACTGTCACGGATACCCGGGGCGAGGGCGAGCGACTGAAAACCTGGCTCCGGCCTTCGAGAGGAAGCCACAGAGCTCAAGGAAACGGCTCAGATCACATGTGGGCACTTGATGGCCTCTCTCTCCCCATAATGGGCAGAACTATTAGCCACTTAATGCTCTTAACCTAGTGACCTTGGAAATATTGTTTGCCACACACTTCCAGAACATCTTCATTAGGGGCCTGGAATGAGGCGGCAAAGACAAGTTAATTAAATTTGCAAATGATACTAAATCGGGGAGGGCAGACACCGAACACAGGGAGGTGTCAAGGGGTTAGAGCTATGATCTGAAAACCTTCTCAGTGAATGGCTGGACTTAGGTCACCCAGGCCCCCAGGACACAGGACATGGGAGAGGATGGAAAGGCCAGGAGATACCTCTGAGAGCTGACGGGAGAAGAGACTGCTCAAATACTGCCTCATTTTCTGGATGTTTCCCTCAAAGACGCAGAGGACCATGGCTAGAGAGAAGTGGAGCTTAAAAGAACCCAGGATTTCTAGACACGTCTGAGCTGAAGGCATAAAAATGAAAAATGACCAGTCCTTAAAGGTGGGGTTCTCAGAAAGCTGGTGAGAACTAAATGTGCAAGCCTCCTGCAAGGGACTGCCAAGCTGCGCACTCAGATTCCTCAATATTCCTTGCAGAGCTGGAAGTAGACACCTGGAGTTGGGAGCAACCACATTCTAATCTAGGTCAAGTGGAGCAAGAATTCTCTTGTGCCCCAGGGGACACTGTCTATGGTGACCTGTGTGACTCTAGATCTTCTCTTCTCTTGTTATTTCCAGAGCTCACAAATGATTCAGAGTACAGCCACCACCACCAGAACCCCATGGCAGGAGACAGGGAGGGAGGGAGGGAGGGAGGGAGAGAGGGAAGGACACAGCCAAAGAGAGGATCCATCTTGCACTAATTTCCAATTTGCGGAGTGGCTTGTTTGAGTGTGACATCTGCTGCTGGCATTAACATCTCGGCATCGCCAATTTCCCGTGGAGTCCACAGAACACGCACGGGAAGCCTGGACCCTAAACAATCGGATAAAAGGCATTCCTCTTGGGTTCGGCATCGCAGACTATTGACTCTGGGTGCGAGCCACCTGAGCCTCAGCACAGATTTACACAGCACCCCTGCTGACTCCCTGTTCAATATGTCCCTGGGTGGTTGAAATACTTCTAGAAATGTCTCAGTCCCTAGCTTGTTTTCTGGGTTCCCTTTCTATTTATGGAAGTTTATCGCAAATGCTGCCATTATAAAACTTTAGGAGGTGACAGATGACTTTGGTTCTAGGGACAGAGTTTTGAGAGCAGGCCTCATGACAGGATATCTATGGAGTGGAGTGTGTTCTTTCTGCTCTGACCGTGAGTCAAGTTGAGGGTATCAGATCTCTTTTGAGATTGAATTTTAAGTGCACATATTTAGATTTTTTTTTAGAGATGATGGATATGTTTGAAGAGACAGCGGATGTCTTTGGAAGTGTGATGCATTAATTACAAGGAAGGGCTGACCTCTCTTTTTCTCTTCAACCCTCTGGCCAGGCAGCTCCCTGCCTCCCTAATCCAGGGCACCAGGCACCAGAACAAGAATGCATCGACAGCTGACACGTTTTCATAAATGATTAAGGAAGTCCACGGTGCGGGAAAGTTTGCACTTTCATGTTTAAGGAGGAGACAAGTCTTGGCGGAGGTTTTATATGCTGCACAGCTGGGAGCCAGAGTTGCCTCAGATGTCAGCCTGATGCAGGCAGACAAGTGCCAGGCTGGCCAAACTGCTCAGCCCTATCACATCAGCCAACCTTAGTCTTTCCCTTCCCCACATCTGCTGGGCCGATGGCCATGGGACAGGGGTACTCCCAACAGCTGTGAATGGCAGCGGCAGGACTGTGCAAGCCCTGCAGCTGACGGTTGTGAAGGGCTGTCAGAGGGAGGACCTTGCACTGAGAAAACTCCACTTTTGTGGATCAGGGATGGGTGACTGCATGGGGGAGGGGGAAGGACTGGTGGAGGAGGGTAAATCAGCCCACACAGGAGTCTGCTGGTCAGATCTGGTGCTGAGGTGGTTTGTTGGTGGGTAACACTCACAGCCCCAAGTCCCCGTAGAGCTCAGGGACCAACCTCTTTAGAGATGTGGAGGCTGAGCCTCTAAAATACAATATTCAGCAACTGTAACAGCCAAGTGTCACATCTGGCCGAAGCCCACACCAAAAGGTCCTAGACGTCGGACAGACACAGACAGGGTGGCTTTGGGGACATCTTTACATAACGACAGTCCTCTTCTGTGCAGCACCCACAGACAGCATCTTTCTCCCCAAACTGTGTCCATTTTTTTCCCCTTCTGCACTTTCTAGAATAAGGTTTTTCCTGAAAGTGCAAACAAACTCTGAGTCAGAAACTGCAGTCAGAAATCCCGCAGGAATTTAGAGCACACCCCAGTTCTCAGGCATCCACCCCCATCACCTAGCTTGTCCGTTTAAGCACTAGTCACACGGGGCCTTGGCTCATGAAAGTTGGGCTGTCAGGGCTGAATTCTACCCAAAGAAAGGCTTCCCTCACATGTCCATGGCTGTCTTTGTGCAAAGGAGAGGAAAAGGGAGGTTTGTTTTAAATAGACACATGTAAGCCCCCCCGAGGGACCGGAGGCACGGGTTGCAAGAACAGCTCCCATCAAACTGCAATCCCCTGCTTTAGCTGCTGCTTAAAGAGGATGGGAAATGAAAGAGAAGCGTCTCCCCCCTTGCTGCCACATCAAGGCAGTCAGCTGGTGACAGGGAGATTTCTGCAGGAGGCTTCTCCACGCCAAAAGGGTTAACATCCTCTCAGCAGATTAGGAATTTTCTGTCTCTCTCAGGAGTGAAAAACAGATTCAGAGTTTAGACCTTAAGGAGTATTTGTGGATTCTCTAGACCTGGCCAGCCAAAGGCAGAAATGGCCAGACTGTCTTTTGTAAGAATTATGAAGGTTGGTTTTTGGTTTGGTTTGGTTTCGGGTTTTGGTTTTTTTTTTTTCTCTGAGATGGTCTTACTGGGTTGTGGGGAGGCTGATGGGGCTGGCCATGTGGCCATGTTATCTGAGGGGGTGATTAATTCTGCTGTCAGTAAACCAGCTCTGAGTAATTCAGGCCACCTAGATCACCTTCCCCTTCCCCAGTCAGTGCGGCACTAGGCACTGAGGTGTCTGCGTCGCTGAGGGGACACTGCCCAGCCCCCTTACTCTGCCCAGTGTAAGAAAAGTAAATTGATAGCAATCAATGCTGGATGAGTCAGAGAGGAGGACCTTGCTAAGGCAGGTGTGGGGTGTGTCACAGAGCCGTGGCTGGGCAGCAAAGATCATCTGTATGGCTGGAAGGCCTGGAGTCTCAATCTTTCCGGATTAACCCTGGCTTCCCTTCCTGAGTCATCCATCCCTCCGTGTGCCAGCCTTCTGCCCTCTGTACCTCCCCATGTCCCACCTCCACCCTCCCGAGGGACTGAGGACACATTTCAGGCCAGCCGTGTTATTGGATTTTAAATGATGCAATGGCTTTTTAATTCTTGCTCTAATTGCCTTTTCATGCAGGGCACTGAGAATGGCTGATTACCAGACAACTGGGCTGGGCAGTGACATTCCTCATCCAATGTCCCCTCAAGCTGCAGTGAAAGGAAGGGAAGAGAGAGAAAGACCCCCTCTTCCCCTCCTTCTTCTCGGCTTTGAGCCTACAGCCACCTGGGGCCCTAGCCTGGACTGGCGCTGTCCGCGGTGCTGACGGGCTGAGCTCTGGCAAACCCTGGCTCTCTTGTCATGCCTTTTGGTGCTCCGGTGGCTGAATAATTTAAACAAATAGACTTGGACATATTTCCCCTTTCCCTCAGGGCAGGAAAACATCCCCTGCTGAGTCTCTGGAATAATTGCCCCTCATTCAAGGGTACTCAGGAAAAGGAGAGATCAGGAAGATGGAGGGAGAGCGTGGGCTGGCTCTGCTGCAGCACTACTGCTGTAGGTGGGCCTGCTCCTTAGTTCTCACGGGAGGGGTTCCCTGAGAAGATGATCCTAGCCCTCCTTCCCTCAGCCACGAGCATGTCAGATCCACACTGGGCCAATTTGTCAAAGCCCGTGGTGGCAGCCTGGCCCTCTCTGCCAGACCAAGGAAGAGGCTCTTCCTCTGAGAGTCTCCATCTGCAGAGGGGGTCCAGATCTGCATGGAACTGGCTTGGGACCTCACTGATAGATGCTGTGCACAGTGAGAAGATAGCTCCTTATGGGGTTAGATAGGCTGGGGTGGGCAGGGCTGGACAGGGTTAGCCTGGTAGAGTAAGGGCTAAAGAGATAGCTTGGCAGTTGAGCACTGGCTGCTCTTCTAGAGGATCTGGGTTTGATTTCCACCATCCTCATGAAGGCTCACAAATGTTTGTAACTCCAGTCCCAGGGGGTGCAATATCTCTGGCCTCCTTAGATGAGGACAGACATAAACACACACACACACACACACACACACACGAGAGAGAGAGAGAGAGAGAGAGAGAGAGAGAGAGAGAGAGAGAGAGTCCGTCCAGCTGGTCCACGGTCAGTGAGGATGGCAGGAAGACCGTCCAGACTCCACGAAAGCTAAACTCTCTCTGAGGGAGGGGGATAAGAGAGGCAGCCACTGAAAGCCGATCCTTGAGATCTGAGGAGAACACTGGAGCTTTGCAGAGGCTACCTGAGGCTGCCACCAGGGAATCTCCTCCTACAGAATGGTGGGTGGAGGCGAGTGATCTGGAGTCCAGAAGCTAGGAGTACGAGGGGGAACTCCAGGAAGGGAGGGGGTCAGAAGGCCAGGGTGTCTCTCAGTTCTGTGCCCTTCTGGCCAAGTCTGGGTGTGGGGTGTGTGTGCAATTGGCTGAGGTAACCTTCTTTCAGAACGTGGGTTTCTCTTCCCCCTCCCTCCTCCATTTCCTGGGTTTTGCTTCTTCATTGTTTTTCTTCTTAAAAGAAAAGAGCCAACACCAGCACCTGTCTCTCAGGCTCACGCAGAGTCTTTGCTGCTGTGGGTGGAGAGAGGTGTGGGAGTGGGGAGGGGACAGGGTGGGAGGGACAGGATTTCTGCTCCCAGAGGGCAAGTTAGCACAAGGTCACCTCCATGCTCACCCCCCCCCCTGCAGTTCGTGGGTCACGGCTCAGACCCCAGGAGGTACGGAGTTCCCTGCAGCAAAGCAGTCAGCATGAGCCCGAGGGCTCTGCCAGCCTCGGCCACCGGGCCCATTCCTATCAGGAGACTTGAGGGACTGTGCCCTCACCCCCACCTGACAATGTGATTCGGCTCCCTGAAGTTTGAGTGTCAGTTGCTAAAGACAGAGAGACTTGGCTTCCTCTGGGCAGGGCTGGGGCTCCCTGGTGTGTTCGGTCCAGGCTGTTTCTATCCAAAGCAGCTGCTCGTCCATTGTTCAAACCTAAAGCCTCCTACCATCAGACCCGAGGACCCAGGCCCTTCAGCAGAACACGTACAGACCTTTCAAACACGAGAGCATCCTTCTAGGCAGGGAGAAGCTGAGTGTGGGTGCCAGGAAGGGGGCAGGACTGGGTCATTCTGGGTGCTGTAAAGTGGATTGTGGGAGGTAAAGACATCAGTCGGGAGGCCAGAAGCAGGCTGGGAGATGAGGATGGGTGGGGACCAAGGATTCAGGTGCCAGGAGGCGCCTGGGGCCAGGTGCAAGGAAGCAGCAGACCACCTCCAAGATGTTGAAGGTCAGACAGGGCCAGAGGGGACCCGAGGGTGGGTTTGTTTGCTTAAGGGTGGGTGTTTTTGTTTTGTTTTAATTCTGAGTCTGGGTCTCACTGAGTTTCTTTGGCTGGCCTGGAATTACAATGTAGACCAGGCTGGCTTTGAACTCACAGAGACCCATCTATCTCTGCTTCCAAGTGCTGGGGCTACAGGTGTGTGGCACCACACTCAGCCTATTGTTCGGTTTTGAGACAGGTAGTCCAGGCTGGCCTTGAACCTGCTATGTAGGCAAGGATGGCTCTGTGCTGAGTCTCCTGCTTCTACCTCCCAAATCCTGAGGTTACAGGATGAGCTATCTCACCATCTCCCTCAGCTGGAGCCGAGCTCTTCCAGGTGGCTCCCTGAAGGAATTAGGAGGCCCCGGAACTGCTGAAAAGAGACAGGAGATGAGCAGATGACTGGGTGTGGGACCTGGTTTGCCTTGGATGGTGACTCAGAAATGCTGAGACACTGGGCTGCAAGACAAGGGCTATGCCAGGAGCCTTCCAGGCTGGAGCTACAAGTGCGTGTGTATGCGTGTGTGTGTGTGTGTGTGTGTGTGTGTGTGTGTGTGTGTGTGTGTGTAAGCCATGGAAGCCAACCAATGCTAGGATAAGCAGCTGCTTGCAGACACCCCAAACCATCGAGGAGAACACAGTGGCGTTTCTTCTCCCTCCCACCAGTCTCCAGTCAGCAGCCTCTATGGGCGAGACTGACAGGAAGCCAGCAGGCAATGTGCCTGGGAAGCTAAACGGTGGGATAGAAAATAACAAACAGCCTAAAACTACTGGGATAGCCAATGACAGTCAGCCCAAATGTGGGACTGGGGTCAGTGCAGACGTCCCCAGAAATGGGAAAGAGGAGGAGGAGGAGGAGGAGGAGGAGGAGGAGGAGGAGGAGGAGGAGGAGGAGGAGGAGAAGCAAAGCAAAGTGAAAAGTAACTATCCTCAAACACACTCCATGCTAAGAATGACTTTTTTAAAGATTAATTTTATGTATGCGAGTACACTGTAGCTGTCTTCACACCAGAAGAGGGCATTGCATCTCATTACGGGGGGCTGGCGAGATGCCTCAGTGGTTAAGAGCACTGACTGCTCTTCCAGAGGTCCTGAGTTCAAATCCCAGCAACCACATGGTGGCTCACAACCATCTGTAATGGTTGATCTGATGCCCTCTTCTGGTGTGTCTGAAGACAGCTACAGTGTACTTACGTATAATAAATAAATAAATCTTAAAAAAAAAAAGAATTAGGAACTGTTCCTTCAGTTTTTATAAAAAAAAAGAAAGAAAGAAAGAAAGAAAGAAAGAAAGAAAGAAAGAAAAAAAGAAAGAAAGAAAGAAAAGATCTCATTACAGATGGTTGTGAGCCACCATGTGGTTGCATTGAACTCAGGACCTCTGGAAGAGCAGTCAGTGCTCTTAACTACTGAGCCATCTCTCCAGCCCCTAAGAATGATTTTTGACTTTAGGCTTCAAATCCCCCTGCCTCCACCTTCTAAGTACTAGACGGGTACCACCATCTCCAGTTTACCTGGTGCTGGGGGTTCAAGTCCCAGCTGGGTAAGCGTGCTACCAACTTGGCTACATTCCTGGCCCCCAGAACTCTTGAGTAGCCTCTCTTCGTGAATGCCTGGGTCTTAAAAGCTCCATCACACATGGGTCTACATGTTTGATGTATAGGCACATCTGGTGCTGAGGAGCCCCAAGGAGGTCTCTCCAGCTCCCCCATGGGCTGTGGCCTCTGTTGAGCCCTGGCTAGGTGGGGCTTGGAGCTCAGAATTGCTGGACTCCTGTTTTTAGACAGACCCTCCCATCACCTCACCTCCAAACCCCTCCTCTCCTCTTTGTAGGGAAATGGACTTGTCAGAAACCTGCTTGTAGGACACAGAGAGGAAAGATGTGAGCAGGTGTGAAGTGGCTATGACAGCAACTGCTTAATATGGAAAAAGGGATCCAATGACTGCTTGGACAGGCAGGGAAGTAAACAGTCAATCTGAGCCTACTGGAAGGAAGACAGTGTGTGTGTGTGTGTGTGTGTGTGTGTGCACGTGCTCACGCATGCTCACACTCACAGGAAGGCAGCCAGCAAGAGCACAGGCTCACTGGTCACTCAACCAACCAGGAGACCCTGGTTCCAGTGCTGAGCTGCACCCACAGAGCAAGGTGTTGACAGGGGCTTTGGACTCTGTCCCATCCATTTCCTCCTCCGTGGTAGCCCAGGTGCCACCAGTGTCCCCAGCTTCCTTCCTCACCCACCATTTGTTTTTTCTGGGTTCCCTGCCAAAATGGTTCAGGGGATCCCTGAGGAATTCTCACACGTTCTCCACAGCCACAGCAGTGGCTCTGCCTGTGTGGTACCCAGTGTGACAACCATCCCGGCTCTGCCTGCAGGTGCCTTATCCACCCAGCCATCCCCTCCTACTCTCAAGGGAGGCATTTTCAGGCCAACGGCTTTCTCCCCCAATCCCCTCCCTCTAAGCTTTATTCCCAGTTTCCGGGAGGTTAAGCCAGCTTTCCTTAGGATTTGTTCTATGTAAAAAACAAAACTAAGTAGAACGTAAAGAAACATGGCTGAGGTGCTGGAGTCTCTGTGTCCTGGGTCTCTGTTACTCCCTAGCCCCCTGCCACGTGGCTCCAGCCTCAGCTGGGGTCCCCTCACTTAGATGCTCATGCTCAGGCCGCTGACTTCCCTGAGAGTGACTTTGGCCAGGGTACAGTGCCCTCCTTCCCCACCCTTCCTTCTGCTGAATGAAAGGGGACATACCAGCGAAGCCATGGCACCTCCAAAAACCATGTGCCCCAACCAAAGCTGCCCGTGCCAGCCCAGACAGGGTTCAGCCGGCACACAAAAGTCTGCCAAGTTGTTCTCCCGTCCTCAGGGCAAAGAGCTACTCCCTCCCATACCCCATCCCACAAAACCAAACAAACATGACTCAAAAAGCACTTTACCATTTCTGGTTGTTACCGTTGAAAATTATTGGGGTTCAGCTTGACTGTAGCCCCTTCTCATGAATATGGGGCGTCTTAGGTACTTGCTGAGATAAAACAGTGACCAAGCAACTTATAAAAGAAAGCGTTTAATCAGAGTTTTGGTTCCAGAAAGATACAGGCCATGGTGGCTGAACAAAGGTGTGGCAGGAGCAGCTGAGAACTCACATCTTGATCTATAACCAGGAGCAAAAGAGAAAGGAAGCTGACTGGAAATGGCAGAGTCTTTTGAAACCCCAAAGCCCTTCCCCCACTGCAGTGATACACCCATTCCAGCAAGGCCACACCTCCTAATCCTTCCCAAACAGTTCCAACTAATGAGATCGAGTGTTCAAGTCTCTGAGCCTGCGCAGGCCTTTCTCATTCCAACCACCACACTAGGGGTGACCGGCTGCCTAGCCAGGGCACTTTGAACACTGAATAGATGATGAATAGGATAGAGGCAGCCTGCCCAGTCTGTACTCTATAGTGTATATGATGTGTATAATATAGTATGTATACTGAGTGTATCATATAGTGTATATGGTATGTATGCTGTAGTATATATACTGAGGTGCTCCATATATGGTGGGCCTACCCTGACTCAGTAGCTCAGTTGTTATATAAGAAGTTTGGGGACCTCATCATCCTGGGGGCTTTGGAGGTCCCTCCCCACTCTTCTCCTGGTGACATCAGGAGCTTAGGAGGGACCAATCCCAGCACAGTGCAATGTGTAAGGAGGATGGAGGCCCTTGGCTGTCAGCTTCTCAGACCCAGGAAAGATGGGCTTAGGTCCAAGCTCTCTATATTGCTGGCTGTCCTGTGTGTTCCTTCACCAAGGCACAACCTCTTTGTTTCCCTCACTGCGGAGGGCAGATGAGAGATGTGCCCAGACTGCTGCCTCCCCTGGTCGGCCACACCTGATGCAATGACTGTGACACTTTCTCCAAATGGGAATCATCTTTCCCCAGGATGGAGCTACCAACAGTTGGAAGGAACACAGAGCAGCAGGGCCTGGTGAGCTCGTGGGCGCTGGGGAGTCACGGGGACACGTGTGCATGCCTGGGACTGTGTCCTTGCTCTGTCACCGTGCCTGCTGGATCAGCCTCGCTGTGTCTCCCAGGCTTAGCTCTGTGTCCTGCATACGGTGGTGCTTTACAAGAGCTTGTGAGATGAGTGGCTCGTGGTTTTAGAAAAACAAGTTAGAAGTTGTGTGTGGTGGTACACACTCCGGGCAGAGAGCCTTCAGAGGCAGGAGGATCTCTGTGAGTTCAAAGTCAGGACTTGTCTACATAGTTCCAAGTTAGCCAAGAAACATTATAAGACCCTGTATCAAACCAAAGCAAGCTAACAAACAAAAAAACCCAAGTCGGAGTATGTTGGCATATTTGTTTTACTGTTTTTCTCGGTTCTTACATCTGTACCTCCCTTCCAAACTCCCAACACTAGACAGGAGAGAGAGGAGACTAGAGGGAAAAGGGGCCACAGACTTCTATAGGCCACTTCCTGCTGGTTAGGGGTGTAGAGTTCCTTTGGGCCAGTCCAGTCTTTATCTTTAGGCTATTTCCAACTTCTTCCCATCAAACCGCAACAACAGCAACCAGGAGCAGCATGAGGGAGCAGCAGCCTCCGCCACCACTTCCTCCTCCTTCTCCTCCTTTTGGAGCACCTCCCACCCCTCTCAAGACTTTGACATTTAGTCCTTCTCCAGAGTCCCCAGAATTAAACTATCTGCAGCTGGCAAGATTCACGCCCCTCCTAGAGCACGAGACAATCGTAGTCATCGGTTGCAGACAAACGGAAGCAGTCCCATATCCCAAACCTGGGATTAAAACAAAAACATATTCACATAACATTTTTTGGGTTTTTAAAGTAACAAAAAAAAAATCCCACTACAAGAAGACGGGAGTCAGTCTGGGGGCAGCCCAGCAAGAGGATGGCTCTGAACCTACTGCTACCTTGCAAGGAGGACAAACAACTGGCATCGGGTTTGGAGGACAGAGGTCAGGGGCCTTCAGGGGCAGGTGGCTCCAGGGTCGGGGTAGGGGTTCCTAGAGGAGGAGGCAGGTAGGGCATAGAGCAGGGTGCTGAGAGACAGCGTCTCACAGGGCCGCAGTGTACAGCATGCATTTATACACATGATAAATGGATGTAATACATTTTAAACCGAGCTCTTATCTTTTAGAGACATCGTGGATGTTTAATCTTCACAGTCAGCCTGACTGGATTTATATCACCTGGGTTTGTCTCTAAGGCTGCTTCCAGAGATCATTAACTGAGCAGAGAAGACCCACCTGAAAGTGTTTGTGGCCACCCCATGGGCTGAGGTGCTGACTGAATACAAAAAAAGGAGAAAGTGGGTGAGCCCTGGCCTTCATCCCTCTCTTCATCCCTTACTGACTGTGGTTGTGATGTGACCAACTGCTTAACATTCCTGAGCTGTGCCTTCCCCACTGTAGCTCTTGAGCAACTTCTGTCAGGTGTTTGTCACAGCCACAGTGACAAACACAGCACTGAAACATCGGTAGGAGAGATGGTGCATTGCTGGAATCTGCTTCAGAATAACCAGGAGGGTGGGGCCACGCAGACGCTGTAGGTGTCGGGCAGTGACCACCTTCAGGTTCATTAGATTGTGAGTTCCTGTACTGTTCTGTTCTGTTGTTTGTTTTAAGATGTTTTTTAAGAAAATGTGGGGGCAACTTAAGACAGGATCTCACCATGTAGCTCTGGCTGTCTTGGAACTCATTCTATAGACCAGGCTGGCTTTGAACTCAGAGATCTGCCTGCTTCTGTCTCTTGGACGCTGGGACTAAAGGTGTGCGCCACTACAATTTTTAATTCTGTATACACTTGTGGGTATGGGCTTGTGCGTCAGATGCCCCTGGACATGCTCATGCATTTGTGAGACACACGGTAAGTGCTAGGAACTGAATTTAGGCCCTCTGCAAGAACAGGGTCTGCTTTTAACCCAGAAGTCACTTCTCCAGCCCCATTCCTCTGTTTTTGAAATTCTCCATTAAGAACTATTTTGAAAAACATAAGCCTGGTTTGGCAAGATGGATCAGTGGCTCCAGCCTGGTGTTTAGTTAGTGCATCTGTGACAATTCTGAATTCCTTTAGGAGCTTCAGATAGAGGGAAACAGAGCAGTGAGCAGAGGCTCCTGGGAGACGGGAGCTTAGCGTGTGTGGTGGGGTGGTAGAGTGGGGGTGTCAAGGGGACCGGCTGGCTGAGCACCTGCCAGGTCTGGTTACTGTCCCCTGCTTTGCAGTCTGACATCTTCATTTCAACCTGTGATCTAGTTCCACCTGCCGGGTCCCATTAGCAGGTGACACGCGTTCTTCAGGCTTCGGGAACAAGGAGGAGAGGAGGGCTGCTCTCTTGGGTCCCTTCAATGCAGGACGGGCACTGCTGGCGCTAGGCTTCAGCTCATCACGGTTTGGTTCCTGTGGGGAGGCACAGACACCTTCAGTTGGTCTCCCCTTTCTTCTCCCAGAGTCACTGATCTCCTAGACAGTTCAAGAGGTCCAGAGGAGAGGTAGGGAGGTAGAGAACGCCACCAGGTGTGTGTAGACAGAGGAGCCTGGAGGAAGGGGCCACCAGGTGTGTGTAGACAGAGGAGCCTGGAGGAAGAGCTGTTTAATGAAGAGCAGCATAGAGAGAAAGAAGAGAGCAGAGGATGTGGAAAGGAGGGGAAGGCTGTGAGGTGGGAGCGTGGGACACTCAGAGGACAGAGAATCCAGTGTGGTGGAGAGGGGAGTGCAAAGCCAAGGAGCAATGTAGCTGTGGCTCCTGAAGCCAGGGGCTGTCACCACAATGGGGCAGTGGTTCCTGAAGCCAGGGGCTGTCACCACAATGGGGCAGTGGTTCCTGAAGCCAGGGGCTGTTACCACTCTGGGACACTGGCTACTGAAGCCCAGGGCTGTCACCAATCTGGGGCACTGGCTACTGAAGCCAGGAGCTGTCAACAGAATGGGTCACTTTTAACTTGAGGCACCAAGTCCCACTTCTGCAAGGTGCTTACCCCCACCTAACACCACATGGGTGGTCTGCAGGTCTGGGTGCTGCGGTCGTTATGGCCGCTCCCACTGGATCTCCATCCCAGGAGGTTGACATTTATTTCCCAGCCTAGCCACAGGGTCTCTATATCTTCAGGCTAGCCTGGGTGACACAAGCTGACGGTCTGGGGGTGAGTCAGGGAAGATTGGGGAGATAGCTGGCAGCCAAGGCCCGAGACGGAGAGGCCACACGTTACTCATCCCTACCTCAGCCCCCTCCTCACTCACCCCTGCTGGAGCATCTTCACTAGGCCTACAGAGTCCAGAGTCCTTGAAGGCTCCCAGTCACTATTGTGATCCCAAGAAGGCAAGGAGATTTCACCACGAGAAGCTGCCCAGCCCTGGCCACCACCCTTGGGGAAACAGGCCTAGAATTGGGCTCCTGCAAAGCCACATATTGTCTGTGTGACTCATGGTGAGTTGCTCGGTTCTCTGGGTTAATTTGTTTGCTGGGCCCCTAGGCCAGGTTGATACAGATAGATAGTGGGGTTGGGGGTGGGGGGAATGTGTGGTTGGGATTATTTCCAAATTCTTATGTCCTGGAGAAAGCAGTTGAATGGATAACGAGAAGGAAAAAAGAGGGGGCTGGAGGGATTGCTCAGTGGTTAGAGCACTGGCTGTTCTTCCAGGGCTCCTGAGTTCAATTCCCAGCACCTACATGGCGACTCACAACTCTCTATAATTGTGGTCCCATGGGATTCAATGCCCTCTTCCGGTGTGCAAACGTATACACATAAACATGTACATAATACCCAGGTACAGAAAATACATAAATAAATCTTTAGCCAGGCACCACCACCTTTAATCCCAGCACTAGGAGGGCAAAAGCAGGTGGATCTCTAAGTTCAAGACCAGCCTGGTCTACAGAGCAAGTTCCAGAACAGCCAGGGCTACACAGAGAACCCCTGTGATTGTGGGGTTGGCATGGGAGGGGAGGTACACTTCCAAGGGAAGTGGGTTGAAAGTAGCACGGTTAGCCGCCCCACAGCTCCCACACAGTTCATGGGTCATTTGCATTATGCACAGACTTCCTTTCACATTTGCATGTATTTGCATGCGCTGGCTTTCCAGAGCCGGCTCGCTCTGTTCCCAGCCTCGGCCTTGGTGAGTGACTGCAGGGTGTCGTGTGTGGGGTGGGGGCAGGTTCCAATTCTTTGCAAACTGGTTTCTTTTATAAACTAATTTTGCAGCTGGTGTAAAACAAACAAAAAGTCTTTAGAGCTCACTCCCTGCCTCGAGTCCTGGCCCCAAGAAGGTGAGTTAGAACCCCTTCTGTGAGGGCAGGACTGCTTGAGGTGACTCCTTCTTTGAGGGTTCAAAGGCATTTCTGGGCTTGCCTGGTCCTCTGTCCCCACCTTGGCTTCTGCCTCAAATTCACCTCTCTCTTCTGCGAAGCCCCTTGGATTACGTGGGATGAGGCTTTTCTATCAGATACTGTACGCTTTTTGTTTAGGACAAAGAATTAAAATCTCTTTGTTTTATGCCAATGTTTAAACCCCTCATGCAGCAAACTCTGTTTATATGTAGGCTCCTGCTGCGTTCCAGGGATCGGATGACCCAGAGCAGTGACCTCCTCCCCTCCACTTCCTGTGTGCCAATTCCTTTTAGACCAGCCAAATGGAAAATAAAACTTACTGCCTTTCCAGTCTCTGTGTTCCATCTTCCAATTGGACCTTGCTGATCAAGAGTAATCTGTGCCTTGCCTGGACACTTCAGTTGCAGTAGTTGTAGCTGGCCTATGCTACTTTGTGGGTTCTTCTTTTTTCCACCTTTTATGTCCCTAGTTTGACCCCCTATCACTAGATAGGGGAGAAAGAAGGATAGGAGGGAGAGAGAGAGAGAGAGAGGGAGAGAGAGAGAGAGAATTCTTTCCTTTTGTCTCTTTTTTGAGCATGACTACACGCCCCCCCCCCAACACCTGAACACCACCTACCCTGCTTCTCCAGGTTCTAGCATCTATATACCCTCTGAAAAGTTCCCAGAATTCCAAATGTCACACAAACGCAGAAACTATCTGCAGTTGGCAAAACCACGCCTCTGCTAGAGCCTGAGGCAAATCATAGTCAGCTGCTGCAGACAGTCTGAAGCAGCCCCAGACCCCAAATACCTGCGATTAAAACAAAAACGCATTCCTATAATACTCCTGTATGTGTGTTTTCTAAAGAAACCAAAATCCCAGAATTCTAACTACAAGTAGTGGCCTCTTTCTTTGCAACTCCAAACTTATTCCTAACAGATTACACTACATCTTCTTCCCTTCTGGGCCTCCCAGATCTTCTGGATTGAGCATCCAGACTGTGCTAGCCCGAGAGGCCGGGCCGGGGAAGCTTTAACTATCTGCACATCGCGCAGGCCTGCCAGAGCATGTTTCCAACAGAACCCCAGCAGCTCCACCTGGCTGGATCTCTGGTCTGGATGTGGACCAATCAGCTGCAGCCAAGAGGCAGGATCAGAGATACAGCCTGTGGACAAAGAGGGACCAGATCTTTTAGGTCCTCCCCTCCAGGCCCAGCTTTATACAAGCTTGTTCTCCTCTTTCCCACTGTCCCTAACCCAGGACCACATAACCTGAGGAAAGTTGTCCCTTCCTCCTCCTGGTCCCATTTGCTTGTACATCCTCCACAGCCTTATTTACTGTTTGTGAGTCAGTGGTTGCCTACAGCCTCAAACTCACCATAGAGTAGAAGATGCTTTGAACACTTGATCCTCCTGCCTCCACCCCCAAACGCTGGGATTACAGGGTGTGTTACCACATCTGGTCCATTTGGTTTTTAAAACAGGGTCTTGGCTATGCAGCCCTAACTGCCTTAGCTCAAGGTCCTCCTACGTCTGCCCTCTGGATGCTGTGATGAGAGGCTTGTGCTACTGGCCGGGGTCCAAGCAGTCCTCCTGATGCACTCACGGGGCTCCTATTTCCACTTCAAGATTTGAAGGGCTCTGTGCACAGCCACAGTTGCTCAGAGAGTCACCACCTGCCTTTCTTGGCTTGCCTCCAGGGCCTTCCATCTCTTTCTCCTAGCCTCAAGGCCACAGCACCCCAGGCTTTTGGTCCAGTTCCTCAAAAAACCGCACCCACAGCTTTTCCTCAGGCTCTGTTCCCACTGTTCCTTTGGCTGGGGTCCTTCAAGGCTGATGGGAAATGCCGCCTTCCCTCTGGCTGCCTTTCCCCGATTCCTCAGGTGGAATTAATCGCCACCTGTGTTCCCATTGTACCTGTAAACACTTCCGAGCCAGCTCGGCCACCCATCTATTAAGGCTGTTTTATCTGTCCTGCTTCCCAACGGTGGTTCTTAAGTGCCCAGACAATGGAGACTATCTGATTCATTTAAAATTTTGCTCTGCACACAGTAGGCACACAATGCATGCTTGTTATGTTGAATAGATAATTGCCATTCACATCATGCATGAAGTGCTGGCTTTCTTTTCAAACGTTAGAAATTACTATGAGAATATCCCCCCTCCCCCGCTGTATAAAGTCCCTGACAAGACCTAAGTGGATAAGCGGAGTGGAAGCCCCACCCACTGGCTCCCCAGCTGGAGCCTGGGCAAGGCCAGGAGCTTCGCTTTGGTGCCAGATTCTTCTAAGAAGGCCCTGTCCCTCCAGCAGCATCTGCACTCCTTACCAAGGCAGGCTCCTAGCCACAGCCCGCAGGCTGATTCCAGTTTAGTCTTCAAACAAGGCTCAGGGTGAGGCCACTTGAGGTCCCCAGACAGACCCAGCTCCATCTCAAGGGCTCAGCCAGGGCTTTCCCCAAAGTAGGAGTGCTGTCATAGACCCCACATAATGTATTAGACCAGAGCCCCCAAGTCAGCTAATTTCCTGGGCTCTTTCCTGCCGCTCTCGGTTGGCCGAGGGGTTGGGGGTGGGGTGGGGAGGTGGAAGCTGCCTCTGCCCGGGGTAGAGGGCAGGGTTCTTGAAGACAGTGACTTGATTTGGAAGGCTGGGGTTGTAGCTTTTTTGGGTAGAATGCTTGCCTAGCATGCTGGGTTCCCCCAGAACACACAGAGCAGGCGTGATGGTGCTGGGCAGAGAAGGATCAAAGATGCATTATTCTTGGCCACACAGGGAGCTTGAGGCCAGCCTCTCAGCCTGGTTTGATGGCACATGCTTGCCTTTAAATCCCAAAATTAAAAGTCAGAAGCGGCAGAGCTGTGTGAATTTAAGGCCTACCTGTTCGACATAGCAAGTTCCGGGCCAGCCGGAGGTGCATAGGGAGACTTTAGCTTGACGGGGAGGGGTGTCATCTCTGATTTTTCAAGCAAGACTCACCAGCTAAAATAAAACAGCATTCTTCCCTACAGCTGTGTTTGGAGCTACCTTAGTTCACGTTGTGGACAAAGAGACTCTTTAGGGGGGACAGCATCAATTTTCAAAGAGGAAGGACTGAGACCCCCAAATATTATCAAAGACTTTCATTCTACCATTCAAGCTTTTTTTCTTTTGATGTTCTGAGAGACTGAGCCAAGTCTTGTGTATGCCATCATGCCCCGTGCTTGCCATGCAGAACCAACCACTTCCCATCAAGTGCTTCCCGTTTTGTGCATTAAGGCCGAGGAACAAAAATCTACCTCAGAACTACACTCTCAGGAGAGAATTGTAACAAACGTCCATTAGGCGCCTTCTCTCTGCTGGGCATGCTTCCAGATGCTGGGTGTACGTCGGCCAAGAGAACTGGCATAAACAGCCAGCCTGTTGGAGTTTCCGTTCTGCTGGGGAAATGCGCAACACACACACACACACACACACACACACACACACACACACACACACACGCACGCACAGGCACACACGCACACACACCACATGAACACCAACTAAAGTACCTGGTGAGGAGAAGTAGGGTGAGGTCTGAGCTCTCTAGGCTGAGCCCTGCAGGCTCCTGCTGAGAAGCAGAAGCAGGCGTTTCCCAAGGTCCAGCCCAATGCTGGGTGCTGAAGTACTTCCCACTTCTAGACAGAGACCAGACCAATCACAGGCGTGATGTGCCATGGATGGGGGTGTGAGCTGCAGGTGGCTGGGGCAGGGGAAGACAGCGGATAAGGGACTTGGAGTGTGTGTTGGCTGGCTTTTGTCAACTTGACACAGACCTAGCGATATCTAGGAAGGGATTCCTCAATGAGAAAATGACTACATCAGATTGGCATTGTCTGAGGGCATTTTCTTGATTAATGACGGTGGGAGGGCCCAGCACACTGTGGGTGGTGGCAGCCCTGGGCAGGTGGCCTTGGGATGTCTAAGAAAGCAAACTGGGCAAGCCAGGAAGAGCAAACTAATGAGCAGCTGTCCTCTGTTTCTCTCTGGTGTCTGCTTCAGTTCCTGCCCTAATTTCATTCCCTGATGGGCTGTGACCTGGGTGGTGTCAGCTGAAATACATTCCTTTGTCCCCAAGTTGCTTTTGGCCACAGTCTTTTATCACAGCACGAGGAACACCAGCTAAGACAAGGGGCTTCCTTGTCTGGGGGCTGGAGAGATGGCTCAGTGGTTAAGAGCACTGGCTGCTCTTCCAGAGGTCCTGAGTTAAATTTCCAGCAGCCACATGGTGGCTCACAACCATCTGTAATGGGGTCTGATGCCCTCTTCTGGTGTGTCTGAAGACAGCTACAGTATACCCATATACATAAAATAAATATTTTTTTAAAAAAAGAGGTCTCTGTGTTGCATTTTGGTGACGATA
The DNA here is from genome assembly GCF_000001635.26 of Mus musculus. Taxonomy (NCBI): domain Eukaryota; kingdom Metazoa; phylum Chordata; class Mammalia; order Rodentia; family Muridae; genus Mus; species Mus musculus. The sequence goes on from NC_000083.6 coordinate 27,243,425, forward strand.
CCTATAGCCACATGAGAGGGAGGGAGAGACGGGGAGAAGGAGGGCGTTTAGGCCTGGGGGGGAGGGCAGACTCATCTCCCTCATCCCATGCCCAGTGTCTAGCCTGAACTCAGCAGACATTGAAGGGTCAGAGACTTCCTGTTTGCAGTGCTGTGGGTGAAATGCAGGGCTTTGAACATGGGAGGCAAGTGCTCTACCAGTGAGCTGCCCCATTTGAGTCCCTGCTCATTGCACCATAGGCTGAAGCTACACAGAGGGCCCCTGGTGCCAACCTTGGCCCTTCCTGGTACATGTACACTGTTCTAAGCCCCCTGTCCCCTCCCTACTGCCAGGCTTACCTGACCAGGAGATACTTGTGTCACTAATCATAAAAAAGGAAAGCTTTAAACTCAGATAGCATCCAGCCCCGCAAAGCAGTCCAGACAGGCTTTCTTTCTAGAGATCTCCAGGTCTCACCCGACCAGCTCTGGGCGCCTTAACAGCATGAATAGCTGAGGAAGTGCAGGTCAATGAACAGGTCTAGTGGTCTTGGAACGGGATGAAAATAACCCCGTGTTCTAGCCTGGGGTTCATGTGGATCATAGCAGGGGACCGTCCCAGGGCCCTGGAGAGACAAAGAGGCTGATGAAGCAGCTAGGCCATTACTTACACACCCTGATGGCCTTGACATTCCCACTGGTGGTATTTTTGTTGCAATTACTTAAGAAACAAAAGCAAAACCCAAATCCCCCGTGTTCATGGTGCTTCTCCAAGTCCCTTTTTTGTTTATTCTCCATAAATGAAAGGCAAGATGCATCCCAGAAGGGTTACAGCCAGAATGTCATTTCTCCCTAGTGACATGGAGCTGAGGATGAACAGAGAGGTGCTGTAGTTCCTGGGGGCCACCTGACCCATCCCCTCCTGGCCCTCAGCCCTGACTCCCCTCATAGCTTCCATGTCCTGGCCACCTCCACGTTGGGGTTCCTTTAAAATCTCTCACCTTCCTAGTTCCTTTATTGACACTTTTGGCTCTTCTCCCCCATCCCTTTTTGTGTGGCTGAGGACTGAACGTATCAGGATCTTGTGTGTGCAAGGCAAGCTCTCTACTGCTGAGCCACATCTCCAGCCCCTCGCTAGTGGATTCTGGAAGAGTGCTCTACCACTGAGCCAGGCCCAATCTGGGCTCTCTTTTGAATGCCTCCCCTGACTCTCTTAGAGTAAGGGTACCCTCCCCCTTCCGCTTTCCTGTCCTCTCCCTGTTTTATAGATGGGCAAGCAGAGACCTAGAGAAGTAAAGGAACTTTCCCCAGGCCACAGGCTCCTGCGCTGGAGTACTCTGGCCCCAGAGGCCAGCTCCTAAAGGTGACATAGGCATTCATGTGACATGACTGTTGCTTATGACCCCACATAGTGACCCTCCAGCCAGGTATCTTACCATCCTGGTTACCTAGCCAGCCCCAGGTCTAGTCAGCCCCAGAACTTTGATCTGCACCACCCCCCTCCCACTCTACCTGAGAACTGTCCCACATGGGCCTTCCATGGACACTGGTGAGAGTTTGTGCCGGTTGAATTTTTCTTGAATCTTCTCCAGAGAGGTGTGTTTTCCTAATATTGTGGGGGTTGGATAACTTCTGTCATCCCTGGGTGAGTGTGTGCAGGACACTGGTCTAACTGCGGTGGGAGCTAGGTGCTCAGAGCCACCAGCTGCAACCCCACCCCTGCCCTCTTCTGTGTCAGGCATGTCAGAGTCCCCTCCCAGAGCTGCTTGGCATAGCAACAGTGCTGTGGTGGTGGCAGGGTGGGGCCGGGCTGATGCCTCTGGGGTTTGCTGACGTTTGATTATGCCCTGATAAATGTAGGCTCAAAGAAATCTGGAAAACATACCCAGGCATTAGTGGGCTGGTCTAGCAGCCACCCCTTTCCAGAGTGAGGCCACCCTGAGGAGCTCCGGCTTGGTGTCAGGCCAGGAGTAGCAGGAGAACAGGTCAGGGTCTCGGGGACAGCCTGGACCCCTCTCTGCGGTGCCCTCCAAGCACAGGCGTCCAAGGGCCTCTCAGGAGGTTCTGAGTGAGAATAGCCACAGGCAGGACAGAGGTCTTGGCCTCTCTGAAGGAAGTACTCAGGACCAGAAGGAACAACTGTCTTCTAACACAAAGCTATTAGCGACAAGAAGAGCAGGCAGGTCCCTTCCCAGAGAGGGAGATGGGATTGGACCAAGTTGCATAGCTGTCTGTGGAGGCTACGGTGACAGCTGCAGGTGACGTGACTGGGTGAGAGTCCTACAGTTGGCCATTAGTGTCGCCCCTTACACCCAAGGCAAGCCTTCCTGCTGAATGGTGGGACATAGGCTCTGCCCCTAGCCCAGCACATTTTGATGAATCTCTGCATCAAAAGGAGGTGGTGGGGGCCATGTTCCCAGAGTTTCAAAACATGGCCACAGGAAGGAAGCCTTGCCATTGCCCCTGGTTTCCTGGGATACTTGTTGGAAGTCACCTACTGTGGCATGAAATACTCAAGGAACACATCCAGTGACGAGGGACCAGGCTGGCAGATCCCAGGCAGGCTAAGCACCATCTGCCCATGCCTGCAGCATGTGGGCAGCCAGCTCTGGAAGGGTGGCTACCTCCAGAGAGACCCCTGATGTCACGTGGAGTGGAGCAGAGCCTGCCTGAACCTGCAGATTCCTGGGCAGAACTGTGGTCATTTTAAGCCACCAACGACTGGGGGTGGTTTGTTATGTAGCAACAGACGCTTTGCAAAGCCAGACTGTCAACAGAACTTGTCAGCTCCACCTTCTAAATATACCCGCACTCCCATCACTACCCTTCCCACCCAACTGCCCGCACCCGCTGTGAGAGTCCAGCAGCCTCCTAGCCAGCACCCGTGCCTCGCCTGACCATTTGCTCCTGTGAAGACCCCATCTGTCCACTCGGCTCCCCCTCACTCTAGCTGTGTGACCATGGCCAGGTCCTTGCCTCCCAGTCCTTGTCCCCTGCCCCTCCCTCAGCCTCTCATGCTGAGCTCTGGACCATCCCGCAGTCACTCCTGACCAGAGGCCTTTGCGCCTACTGCTGGCTGAGCCCATAGCAAGCTTCTGGCTTCATGCAGGCCTGGTCAAATCTCCCTGGAAGGACTTTCTGCCTGCTCTCCTCCCTACTCCCTCCCTCGTTCTGTGGTTTTCTCTGTTGCATTTAGCTTGTCTTTCTACCCTTGATCATGCCAAAGCTAGAGTGATAGTTATTCTCATAGTATATATTTTCTCTGTCAACACAGATTTCCAGGCTGGGGAGGTAGTAAAATGTATGCAACGTGCATGAAGGATTCATAGAAAGAGAATCCAGGCTGTGTTATAATCCCAGTTCTGACATAAAACCAAACAACCAACCCAGGGAGCAGACAGACTTGCTAACCAGTCAGCCTAGCCTATCTAGTGAGCTCCGGGCCAGTGAGGGGTGAGGGGAGTGGGGGGTGGGGGACTTGTCTTAAAAGGGTGTGTGTGTGGAGAGTGCACAGCTGTCTAGAGCACTTGCTGCTCTTTCAGAGGAACTGGGTTTGTTTCCCTGGCACTCACAAGATAACTCACAACTCAACTATCTATACTGTAGTTTCAGGGGATCTGACACCCTCTTCTGGTCTTTGCAGGCTCTTGAACTCATGTGGTGCACATACACATGTGCAGGCAAAACACTCATACACATAAAATCATGTTTTCAAAAGATGATGGAGGGCTGAAAAGATGCTTAGTGGTTAAAAATGCTTGTGGCTCCTGCAGAGCAATCAAGTAAACTTTCACCGACATCAAGTCGCTCAAAATCATCTGTAACTCCGGCTAGAGGAGATTCCCCATTCTCTTCTGGCTTCCCCTGGCATCTGCATCTGCGCGCATGTAAGCATTTATACACACAAAGATTACAATTTATTTATTTATTTATTTATTTATTTATTTATTTATTTTTGGTTTTTCGAGACAGGGTTTCTCGAGACAGGGTTTCTCTGTGTAGCCCAGGCTGTCCTGGAACTCACTCTGTAGGCCAGGCTGGCCTCGAACTCAGAAATCCGCCTGCCTCTGCTTCCCAAGTGCTGGGATTAAAGGCGTGTGCCACCACCACCCGGCAAGATAACAATTTTTAATGTGGTTTTTGTGTGCTAGGCACCTACGATTGTCCTCTGGCCTTTACACATACATACACATGCACATACTCACTTGTATGTACACACACATATACACATGCACGCATACACCACACACACACACACACACACACACACACACACACACACACACACACACACAGATAGACATATACTTACGCGCTTTTCCAGCTAGAAGTCAGGCACCTGGAGGAGAGAGTTTCTTGTGCTTGCCTAGCTGGGAAGTTCTAAGCATCACACTCAGCACATGGCCTGAAGTGGGCTGAGCCGAGGATGGAGTGGAGGCAGGCATGGGGGCGGTTCAGGGCTGGCTGGGATCTTGCATGGCTGCCAAGTTTGGCTTGCTGTCCTGCATACTAGAATGCTCACAGTCTCTTGAGGTAGGTCTGAGGCTGGGGCCTGTGATAAGCTCAGTGGGGCACAGGCTGCAGTGGTCCCCAGCTCCCAGGTCCTACGCATCGGCCATCTCCCTCCAACATACCTGCCATGCTCCCTTGCAGCTAGGAGAGTCTCTGAGTTCAGTGTCCCCCCTCCCTGTTTCTTCCACACAGACTGGGCACACATGGGCACCTGAGCTTGCCAAGTCCCCTTAGGAGCAGAGAGGGCAGGCTTTGATGTCCAGTGTGGCTGGGGCAGGGATACTGTGCCAGGTAACCTGGCTTGAGCTCTCCTTGGAAGTGAGGCCTGGTCTCTGGATTCTCTACTTGGAACTCAGAGCCCCACCCCCACTCAGTACCCAATTCATCCTGAATTCTGAGGCTTCTTGCATTTGGCCACCCCATTGGCAGTTCTCACAACACTTAGTTTGAGACAAGGTATCACTATGTAGCCCTGACTGGCCTCCACCTCTGAGATCTGCCTACTTCTGTTGGAATTAAGGGCATGGACCACCATACCCAGTTCTATTTATGAATCCTGGGCAAAGGATGCTCTTGCACTTCTAATGTTCCTGCGTCCCCTCCTGAGCTCTGGGATGGTGGGCGTGTACCATTATGCCTGGTTCATACAGTGCTAGGGATGAAACCCAAGGCTTTGTGCCGCATCCCAAGCCTCCAACAATACTTTAAAATGTGTTCCCTGGCTCTACAGCCTCATGCCTTTCTCCCCATCAAGGCTGCGCCACTGGCATCCCTGCTGGGAGCTAGCCCAGCTTCCAACCACTTTGATTTAGGCTTCAGAAGGAAGGCTGTGGCTGCCGCCCATGTCTGTGGGCCACTAAAGGTAAACCTTGGTCCCCAGTCTCCAAAAATAATTCTCAGTTTAGCTCCAGGACACAGCTCCTTCTCTTTGTCTTTCTGCAGCAGGCTTGGACACCCAAGGTGTACAAATGAATGTGAGGTGGACATGCTGGGGGCAGCCCTGGGTCCAAACCAGATCGCAGGTAGCAAGGCTTTAAGCAGAAGCTGTTCTTTCAGGTATCTGCCAGGTGGGGATGTTGGGACTCACCTGGGAAGGAGAGGCAGCAGCCAGGCAGAGCTGGGCGACATGGGTGTGAAGCTAGGAGTACGGTGGCAGCCTTCCTTTGGAACCCATCCTTTTGTGGCTCTCAGGTTTGTTTCCTGAAGCAGAAAGGATGCAGGGATTGTTCAGGATCCACAGGCCGAGGGCTCTCATCTCCCCAGGGATGAATTAGAGGACCACCAGCAAGCAGTGGTGTGTCCACAGAAGCTGTCGGTGGCAGGGATGGGATCCGGCACTTGTGCCCAGAGAGCCTGCTGAGTAACCAGCTGCCAGCCATGCTGCAAATGGATGCCTTGAAGCCATGTCTCAGCCCCAGCCAATGTCCCACTAATTCAAGTCTCCAAGAACCAGCAAGCAGAGTCTTGGTCCCCCCTACTCCCCAAGGCTCACAGATGATGCCAGACCTCAGCAGAAGAGGCTCCCTTATCCCCTGGCTCTCAGAGAGGGAAACTGAGGCTGGTGCCTGGAGCTGAAATCAGTCCCAGTGGACAGTGGTGATGTGTCAGACACAGGCAAGGGGCAACGGAGCACCAGACAGGATGGAGATGGCACAGTGGGCAAGACACTTGTTCTGTATGCACCAGGGCCTGAGTGTGGATTCAGATACTCACAAAGAGCCAGGCATGGCTGTGCTTGTAACTCTGATATTGACGAGGTGAGGACTGGAGAATTCTGAGAGCTCACTGCACAGCTAGCATAGGCCATCTGATGAGTTTCCGGTTCACCAGAGAACCCGTCTCAAGGCAGTAAGCTGGAGGGCAACAGAGGAACCTGATGTCTTACTCACGATAAGAGTACACACACACACCGCCGGGCGGTGGTGGTGCACGTCTTTAATCCCAGCACTTGGGAGGCAGAGGCAGGCGGATTTCTGAGTTCGAGGCCGGCCTGGTCTACAAAGTGAGTTCCAGGACAGCCAGGGCTACACAGAGAAACCCTGTCTCGAAAAAAACAAAAAAACAAAAACAAAAACAAAAAAAGAGTACACACACCTTACACTCATGCACACACCTTACACTCATGCACATGTCCTTACACTCATGTACACACGCCTTACACCCATGTTCATATGCCTTACACTCGTGTATGAGTGAGGGGTCAGCAGGTTGCATGTCCTGGGTCATAACATTGAACAAGCTGACTAAAGCTATCAGAAGAAATATCATTTAATGGGAGATTAAAAACCAGTGAGAGCAGCCGGGCTCTGACCTGGAGTCTCATTTCTTAATTTAATTTCTTTTGCCATCCAAATCAGAACATTTAAAAAAATATTAAAGTGGCCGTATTTGCTCAAGGGTTTTTAGCATTAATTGATTTGGCCAAAGCTTTCCCATAAGCCACCTGTTCTGGAACAGGCTTCTCATTTTAACCCTCCCGCATCGCTCACTGAGACAGGGAGGTGCCAGACCCCAGGGGACAGGAATCTGCTAGGGGCCTCCTAGTTCCCACAGATCAGTGTATACTGCCATTCCAAAAATCAGAGAGGGGCAGCTCCCGGACCTGCATCTGAGTCAGAACCAGGATGCCCTGTAGTCTTGGGCTTGCACCACACAGTGTCAGCCATCCTCCTCCCCTGAGTCCCTGGAGGTGCTTGCATGTGCTGCAGTCTGCAATGTTAGCCTTGCGATCTCACCTCAGGGTCCAGAGCTGTCATCATCCCCAGCCCCCACCCCCCGCCAGCTCTGCTGCCTTCTGCTGTGAAGAGCAAGAACTACACCCTGGGAGTTCCAGGCAGGAGGCTTCCTTTAGTCCCAATGAACATCCGGGCTTAGATCAGAGGTGAGGTCCAGGGTCTGAGTATCTAGTGGTGGCTTCTCCTGACAGAGTGCAGGGCACTGCACTGTCACAGGACAGGGGGGAGAATGGCCCACAGATCCTTGTCTGGAGACAGCATCCTCCCAGCAGCCTGGAAAGCACCTGGAGAGTCAACCCCGCTGGGGAAGCAAAGCAGAGGACTACACTCCCCTAGTACCCTGACTTAGGAACCCAAAGTGTCATCCCGGAAGGAGGGGCCCCTGGCTGCTGTGTGCTGGGGTTCAGATCCCCAGAGTCAGCCTCACTTGTGCACACAAGGAAAACCGAGGGATCTGGCATGTCAGAGCCAACAGCACTGCCAGTCATCTCAGCTTTTACCAGCCAGAGGAAGAGGAAATAAAATGGGGGCCACTCTCAGAAATGGAATTCTTGACAGCAGTTAAAATTAATGAACTCACAACGCAAGTTATCAAGATAGATTAAATGCTCACACCGGTGTTGGCTGAGAAGGCGTGGGTCCTACCAAGCCGCCTCCTGTTTATTAAGATGTAAAAATGTACTCGTAGCATTAGGCAGTGCTTGTGGATGCATACATAGGTAGTAAATATTTAAAAGCACACAGGGGAATAATACTGAGTGGCTACCACCGGAGTGGGGGGGGCTACCTGCTTGGGAAAGGAGGCAGAGGCTTTGCCTTCCTGAGCACAAAGCTTGGAGATCCCATTCCTAAATATATGCATATTGTATGCATGCATATTTATTTAATGGCTAGCTCCTCACTTACTATTTTATAATGAGCGTGGGACCATGGCTTGCAACGATGACAGTGTCCCCAGTATGGATGTGCTATGATTTATGAGCGCACTGCTTGTTGTCACCCATTCACTGTTCCTCTCCTTTCTCACTGTCTGTATAAATCCAGGTTATTTTCTTGACACAGAAAGCTGAATTGTGAGGTCAGGGATCTGATTTTTCTGATTCTTTTCTTTCAAAGATTTATTCTCCTCCCTCTCCTCCTCCCCCGCCCCCTCCTCCACCTCTGCCTCTCCATCCCCTCCTCCATATTACCCTGACTATCCTGGAACTCACTGTGTAGACCAGGCTAGCCATGAACTCAGGGATCCACCTACCTCTGCCTCTTGAGTGCTGGGATTAAAGGCCTGCGCCACAACACTGGATTTTCTTTTTTAGGTATGTCCCTGTGTGTCACTCACTTATATGTGGGTGGCCACAGAGGCCAGAAGAGGGTGTTGGGTCCCCTGGGACTGGAGTTATGGAGCTGTGAACTACCCAAGTCCTGGGAACCACAGTCCATCCTCTACAAGAGCAGCAAATGCTCTTGGCCGCTGAGCTGTCTCTCTGTTTCCTCCACTTTCCTTATTGCTGAGACAAAGTGCTTGACAGAGGTGGCTGAAGCCATGAGGGGTTCATCTTCTCCATGGCTTCAGTGTACAGTGTCCATCCTTTGTGGTAGGGATGGCTGTTAGGAGGAAGACAGAGACAAATACCATTATACAGTTTCTTTTCCAGTACAGCCCACCGGTAGAATAGCTCACCGTCAGGTTGGGTCTCCCAACCTCAGGCAAACTCTAGGACACCTTCAAACATGTGAGCAGAGATGCGCCTTTTCCATGATTCTAAATCCCGTCAGGTTGACAATCAAGGTTAACCATGACTGGTGGGGTGGCCCGGTTGGTAGAGGCCATGCTTAGCAGGCCTGAGACCCTGGCTTTCATCTGTAGCACCTAATACGTTGGATGAGGTTGCTCACTCCTGTATCCTCAGCGATTGAGAAGTAGAGATAGAAGGCTCAGGAGTTCAAGGACATCCTCAGCTACATAGGGAGCCTAAGGACCAGCTACCCTGCCTAAAATAAACCCAACCCCCAAATAAAAACAAGAACAAAACAGAAGATTAATAATAGGAAATTTAATTGTATATAAATATGAAATTAGCAAACAACAACAGAAAAGTAAAAAAGATTTTGACATGAAAAAGCAAAACAGTCAAACTATTAACTATCAACCTCAAAGCTGGGCTGGCCAGCATTCAGCTTGGTTGCAAACTGGAGATCCTCCTGCCTCAGCTTCTCTGAGTGCTGGGATTACAGATGTTCACCACTGTCAGGTGAGGCTGTCAGTCGGACACTTTGAGTTGTGACAGGAACTGAGTTCCCTTTGGTCTGATGGGGAAAGCACTGACCTGTGTAGAGAGGCTGCCTCTAGAGGCACCCAGTGTCTTCAGGGCACTGCCCATCCGCACCCCCCAACTTCTCCCTACTTTCTGCACACGGTGTGACGCGGATGTTAGCCCTCATGCCCGTGTTACTTCCCCAGTGCTGTAATAACAAATTATAGCCACCTCGGTGTTTCCAAACACCAAAAAAACCCTCTCATGACTCAGGAGACCAGAAGTGCAATCAGGGTGTTAGCATGGCTCTGAACTCCTTCACACACTTTAGAGGGCTGTCCCCCCTTGCCTCCTCAGCTGCTAACAGCCAGCCGCATTTCCTGGCTTGCAGTGATGTCTCTTGCTGCCTAGACTCACAGCAGCATTTCTGGGCAGCCAGAGCTCTAATTAGGGTGTCTGACAGCATTTACGGCAGATTTGTGAAATCCAGTATGAACTTGACTTTTTAAGATCCTTATCTGAGTAGGTTGTATTTATGGGGTCTGGGTTTAGGCAGTGAATGCATCTTTGGGAGGGAAGTTATTATTATTATTATTATTATTATTATATATATTTTAACCATCTTTTCAGCTCAGAGCCCCAGAGGATTGGCTCAGGGGAGACTTTTGCAGAGAATCACAGAGGCCTGCAGGGAGAGCCCAGATACACAGATACACACACAGAGACACACAAACACACACCGAGGTCGACTGTAGCCGGAACTGAGAACCCATGTTGCTGCCCCCAGCCCGAAGAGTTTTCTTAATCTTTAAGACCCTTTACTCTTATTTACTGTGTATGTGGAAGTCAGAGGATGGCGTGCAGGGCTCAGTTCTCTCCTTCCACGTGGTTGCCTGGGCTTGAACTTAGGTTCCCAGGTTTGGCAACAAGCTTTCACCTGCTGAACTACAATGGCAGTCCAAAGCAGACTCTTCAGATTACTCCAGAAAAGGATTTCAGGATAAGCCAGTGTGACGCAGATTTGGAGTTTATTAAAGACATATTTAAGTATGAGAGTAAAGAGAGGTACTTAGAGCCAGGTGGTGGTGGCACACACTTTTCATCCCAGCACTTGGGAGGCAGAGGCAGGCAGGTCTCTGAGTTTGAGGCCAGCCTGGCCTACAAAGTGAGTTCCAGGACAATCAAGGCTATACAGAGAAACCCTGTCTTGAAAAAACAAACAAACAAAAAAACTGGGGGAGGGGGAGGGGGAAGGAGAGGGGGAGGGGGAGGGAGAGGGGGAGGGGGAGGGGGAGGGAGAGAGAGCCTGGGCAAGGGCTTCTCAGAGAAGCACACAGCCAGTGTCTGTTACATCTCAAAGGTGGTTAGCACCAAAGAGATAGATAGCATAGGGCACCCAGCAAATGTTTGTGCTGGAATTGTTGATTCTCAGAAGGGGCTCAGACAAGACTCCTGGCTGTGGGGCCTTTCTCTCCATGCTCTGATAATTTCCCTTCTCTTTGAAAATGTTTTCCTCTTCCCTCTACCCCCCACCTGGTCTGTAGGTCTGTCTGTCTGTTTGTATGCACACTGTGTGCGTGCAGGTGCCTGTGGAGGACAGAGGAGGGCACTGAGATCCGTGGAACTGGAGACATCTATGGCTGTGAGCCACCTGGGGTCTGCTGGGGACCAAGCCAGTCCACAAGTACTCTCAATGGCCGGGTGTCTGTCCAGCCCTGCGGCTGGTTGGCTTTTCACCTGGGTTTAGGGGTCAGATGCAGGCCCCTCTGCTCGCATCAGAAACACTTCCCAGACCAAGCTGTCTCCCACCTCCTTTCCCTGTCTTTCTGTCCTGCCTTCCTCTCTGATGCTTCACATCTGGGGCTTACTGGGTAGCAGAACTCACGTGCTGCGCTGCGCCCCACCCCCACGCCCAGACTCAGTGCTCTGTCTGCAGTTCCAGGGCTTCAGTCTTAGACAAAGGACAAGTGACAGAATGACCAGGGCTACCACTGTGCTTGCTGGTGGCCTCTGAGGAACCACTCTCAGGAGCTGGGGTTTGAGCCACATGCAATATTGATTTGGCAATGGAATCTTCTATGTTCCTAGCTGTCTGCTGTCCAGCATTTGCTGTTGTAGATTTGTAACATTGAACTCTATTGTGTGTGCGTACAGGTATGTGGACCTTTGAGTGCCGATGGCTAGACTCGCTGGCCAGTAAACCCAGGGATCCTTTTGCTTTGTTTCAGGGGTTTCTCTGTGTAGCCCTGGCTGTCCTGAAACTTGCTCTGTAGACCAGGCCGGCCTCAAACTCAGAGATCCGCCTGCCTCTGCCCCCTAAGTGCTGTGAATACAAGTGTGTGCAACCACTGCCCAGCCTGTCTTCCCCTCAGCACTGGGGTTGCACCCGACCTCTTTTATGTGTGTGTGTTGGGGATCTCACCTCAGGTTCTAATTCTCATACAGCTTGTACACTCTACCCAGTGGGTCTTTTCTCCAGCCTATTGATTCGTTTATTTTTATTGAGACAAGAGCTGTCTTTTTTAGCCCAGGCTGCCCTTGAACTTTGAGCAATTCTCCTGTCTCTGTCTCCTCGGAGTTGGGGTTATAGAGGTGGGCACAAAGTCCAGATGAGTAGCTGTTGCTGATGAGCTTAGACAAACTTCATTCTAAGTATTTCATAAGAATGAGAAAATGAAGACATCTGGCATGACGGCTCACATATATAATTATATATAATATCACATATATAATTATATATAATAATATATAAATATAAGTACTCAGGGGGCTGAGGCAGGAGGATCCAGAGTTTGAGGCCAGCCTGAGATACCAAGTCAGACGATGGTAATAATAATTATAACACATTCTAGGTTTATGTCTGATTTCTGCTGATGCCACAAACATCTCAGGAGATGCCTGAATGTGCGGTGAGGTCAGTAGGGCAGACAGACCAAGAAATGCTGAGACTGAGGAAGCTCAGCCTCTCCTGTGCCTCCCCAACCCCCAGCCACCCCAAGGCTACCCCATTGTAGGAGGGAAGAGGGCTGTTTCCTTTGCCTCTGGGGCAGGCGAGCAAAGGCTGGTGGCACTGCCGACACGGCCCGCCGTTCTCCCTGTGATGGATGGCAGCAGCTAGAGCTGCTGTTCCAATTTGTTCCCCATTTGGACAGCCGCTTTACCCACAATTCACCTTGTCAGGGCCACAAATCACTGTGGACAACCAGGCTTAGGGAATAGAGAAACCCCAGAAGAAAAGGGCCCTGGGCTGGGGAGGACCTGGGCTGGGGAGCAGGCCTGTGGGGCTGGAGAGGCAGGGTACAGGGACTCCTTTCTAGGTGCTCCCTCCTATCAGGCCTGCCTCCTGCTAGCCCTAGCCAGCCCAGGATCTAGATGACACTCTACCCAGGCAGGCTTGCCCCCTCCTAGAACCCTCCATTCCTCGGAAGCCAGTAGGGGGTCCTTTGACCAGCACTTCTAAAGCCTTAGGCTTGTCCATACTTCCTGCCATGTCCTGGGGCTGACCACCCCACACTCGGAACAATAGCGCATCAAACCACTGCACACACGAGTCACAGGACACACAAGGAACAGCTACCCAGAGGGACGATAGCTGGAGGAGCAGAGGAGGTCTGCGGCAGAGATAGCCTCTTTTCTGTCCTTCACAGCTCTGTGAGGGCTCACCTCTCATAAAAGCCCATCTGTGGACACATGGTGTCGGGTCCCTGGCGCAAGGCTGGGTGCCAATGGTAGGTGTTTTTCCTTTCTGGGAGCCTTCCCTGCCCAGGGCTGGAGCATGGGTCCCTTTCCCTGCTCACCCACACGTGGGTTCAGAGGTCACAGTGTCATGATGTGATACATCCCCCATCCTCCCTCCCCCTCCCCAACTCACCTCAAGCAGGCACCTTACTTTTGTCTAGGGGTATGAGCACTTCCCCAGCCGCCACAGCTGCTCCTGTGACCGACCCTTGTCGCCCACTGTCTGCTAATCGTGACGGAGGAGGGAGCAGTACAGATCTACACAAGCTGCCACAGCCCGTGAAGAATGACCGGGCCGCGGGCAGGCGTCACTCTCCCTGCCTGGCAACCATGCTACTGGGTTGAGCTGGTTGGAAGAAGCTGCAGTCCCTCGGAGCAGTGCCCCAGGATGTGTTCTCTCTCTTGGTCCCAGTCAAGGAAGGCCTTGAAAAGTGGTTGGGGTTGGGCAAAGCTGAAGAGCTAGAGCAGAGGGCGGAGGGCGGGGGTGACAGCTGGCTGGTGCGGTCATTTTGCATTTAACTCATACATAGGTCAGACTAGGGATCTGTGCCCATTAGGCCTGCATTCTGCTGAGGGGCTAGTCTCCAGTACCCTCAGTTTACCTCTGTGCAGAATGGGCCAAGGCACCCAACTTCCCTCCTCCCAGGGCGGCAGAGGGGGAAGGGGAGTTCTGGCAGTTTTCTCTGGACCGTGTAACTTTAATTCTTTTCAAAGCCTACTTTTCAAAGCCTAATGATGGTTTCTTAAATGTTCTAACCTCCCTTCTAGCCTACCACCTACGGGGGTGGAGTGTGTGTGGGAAAGTGGACCTGTGTAGAAAGATTCTTTGGAGCAACTCTCATCTGCGCTGTCTGGAAACAGGCAGTTCAGTTCACAGGTCAGCAGGCGGCAGCAGCTCGATCCACTCTCAAGCAATTCATGGATCCACCAGCACTGTCAGGATAGCAGCAGCGTGGCTCAACCCAGCAGCAACAGCCAGGCCTCAGCTGAATTGGCACGAGTCAGCAGGAGGGATTTGGATCGCCAGGAACACCAGGAGAAGTTCTTGACTGTTGTGTGCCTCTCTCAACAAAGTGAAGACCAGCAGACTTGAGGTCAACAAGCCTTGCACAGCTCGCTCTGTAAGCAAGCTTAGCTCAGCCACCATCACTGTCCATCCAGTCCTTTTGATACGTCCTCCACGGGTCTGTCTCAGCTGACATCACTCTGCCAATCAGGCCCGAGTTTGAGAAATCGACAAGAAACTGCAGCACACCACTAAAAGATTTTTTGGTGTATTTCTCTCTATGGAGTCCCAAGAGATGCAGCTCAACTACGCAGTGTAAGATGGACCAATACCTGTGTGTCATTATCGGAGAAATCTTACATCACGAGTCCTTTCACGTGCTTGCTTTAGCAGAACATCCTTTCTCCTGTGTCTCTTCAGGGAAACATCCCTTCATGTGTTTGTCTTAGCAGAATACCATCCAACACAACTGACTTTCCAAAGAATCCTTAAGTTTCAGGCCTGGGAGGCAGAGATACCATCACACACACACACACACACACACACCCCACCCCACCCCTCCGTCTCCCCAGGTTGGGCAGGACCTCCCCAGTCTGCCCCGCTGGAAGGTTTGAAATCCTGGGTTAGATTAAGGCCATCCTGATCATTTCTCCTGCCTCCTCCTCTCCTAGTTTTTTTAATATAGCTTAGCTAAACACTCAGAGTGTAGCTGAGGCTGGCCTTGAACTCCTGTAGACTGTGTGCTCTACTGCCCAGGGTTAAGGGCCCACCCACTCCAGACCTCTATGTTACCTTTAGACAGATGGGTGCTGTCTGTGAGAGGTGTCAACTCCAAGACCCTTGGCAGGGTCTCCCAGTCTCCTGTGAATCACAAGAAAGGCTCCTCTGCCTGCATTGATCCCCACCCCTACCCTCACCCCCACCAGGGTCCACAGCTTGTGTAAGGGCTTGTGTAAGCTTGTGTAAGCTGTGTGTATCGGAAGGCTGCTTAGCTGGTAACATCTGACTGGCACCGGCAAAGGGGGGTTGGGGAACTGCCTACCCAGCCGTCACAGGGCTGTCTCCAGGGCTGGCCAGTTTTAGACAGAGTCCCTCTGGTTGGAGCTGTGGAACCCCCATGGGTTTCCTTCTCTCTCTTCACATTTCAAGGTCCCTTCCTGCCACCTTTTGATCAGACTGAAACCTCCTAGCTCTGAACTGTGTCCCTTGCCCCCCCCCCCCCCCCAGCTGAACGTGTGCTTGTGCACCCCCACACTGCTCTAAACGGGGCTGACCTATGGAGACCCATGGTGGGGTGGGGTGCCCTTGGTTCAGACCTCCCATCAAAACCTAGCCACATTCGTCCCCACTGTGCCCACTTGGCTCTGGGTCACCACGGCTCTTCCTGGCATTTCAGAGTCCGGTGTACATGTTTGGCAGAGTTCCTTCACTAGATATCCTTCATACCAGGGCTGTCTGTCCCCTCTCCCTACCCACCCTCTGCTTTCTTACAAGGCTTCCTTTCCCCTCCCCTTTCCTGCCCAGGTTCCTTTGTCTTTGTCTCTTCTGGGCCCTCATCTCCCTGAGTGGGAGCCTGCTCATCAGGGACCATGAGGCTTCCTGTTGTGATGGCCTCCCTGGGGGCTGGAACCCCAGGAACTGAGTTTTTCTCAGAAACTGTAGAATCAACCACAGGCATACCAGCCCAGGGGAGCTGCCTCAGGCTAGCCCAACCCTCAGGAAAAAGATTTGTGTACCTTGCCTGACAAGTCGGCCCTTGCCCGAGGCTTGGGCATTCTGAGTAATCTGCTCTGGGTGCACAGTCTTCTGTGAAGACCCTGGGGATGGGAGGGAAAGTGTGAGCCCCACAGCGTGTCCACAAGCAGCTGTGTGCTCAGGTTCACACCAGGGTCTGTTCTGTCAAAGCCTCTGGAAATCCTTTTACTAAGGAGTGTCCTGTGTAACTTTTAACTTTTTTTTTTTTCTGAGACAGGGTTTCTCTGTATAGCCCTGGCTGTCCTGGAACTCACTTTGTAGACCAGGCTGGCCTCGAACTCAGAAATCCACCTGCCTTTTCCTCCTAAGTTCTGGGATTAAAGGCATGTGACACTATGCCCGGCATGTAACTCTTAATTTTTGTCAATGCTTACTCCCTCCCTCCCCCAAACACACACACACAAGGTTTCTCTGTGTAGCACAGGTGGTTCTTAAATGCTTTAACCTCCCTTTTAGCCCACCATCCACCAGACCTAGTGGAAAAGAAAGGATACAGGAAGCCGGGCAGTGGTGGTACACGCCTTTACTCCCAATACTTGGGAGGCAGAGGCAGGCGGGTTTCTGAGTTCGAGGCCAGCCTGGTCTACAGAGTGAGTTTCAGGACAGCCAGGACTGCACAGAGAAACCCTGTCTTGAAACCCACCCCCCCCCCAAAAAAAAGAAAGAAAGAGAAAGAGAGAGAGAGAAAGGATACAGGAAAGGGTGGTGGACCTGTTTAGAAATTGTTCTTTGGAGCAAATCT